>NC_064923.1:147968525-148568525 GCF_023897955.1 Schistocerca gregaria
TCGCATTTTCCCAATTTTGAGCACCGATATTTATTAAAATGTGGCGTTACGCATGCGTGGTTTGCATCCAAACTGTTGGAAGAAAGAGGAATTTTTCATAGTGTGAACGAGCTTTGTTTTTATTTAGAAACTCTGAAAATTCGTTGTGCATGCGGGAAAACTGCATTCATTCGATGTAGTAAATGCCGTTTTCATTTCTGTTTTTCGTTTCTATGAAAAATATCATCCTGCAGTCGTAATGCCGAAAGCACATCCAGCGATTAATCGTACCCTCATATTCTAGCATATTACAACTCATTGTATTATTGAATACAGTTATTTACATCTTTATTTATCGATGTTGACTTGGGCTCTCCAAGCCTGCCCCGCGTTCTTGAAACCTGTGTCAGCACATTGAAACGTCCAGATGCAAAGCAGTCCTCGGTACCTTTCCCGATTGCAGGTATAAGGGATTTCGGAAATGACGACAGGCATTCATCTCCAGGAAAACTTTATGCCTTTGGCCATTTATTTCTCGGCAGTTATAAATGTAATATTTGCTGTGATAGTAAAAATTGGCAAATAACAAAACTACGTTGGAATAAAAGACCCACCGATTACGGAGCTTGAACGCAAACCACATGATCGCCGCCATCCCATATGCAAGTCGACCGGTACGTCACCGATGCGTAAATCTTCTCTTTCGATTTTCTCGAACTCTCCTCAGTAGTGCACCTTAGTGCTTGCTCATTATGTTGTCCTAATGGACTATTAAAAGTGTACAGAGTTTGAACTAAATCCGCGGTCCGAACGTCGTGGCCTGCCCGTGCGAGAATCTTGGAATGATAAGAGATTTATTTCCTTTCCATGGTTTCTTTTATTATACTTCCATTTCACATTTTATCTGTTGTGAAATATCATGGACTGCATGTTTATTATTGTTTTATGTGTTCGAGGTCTGCTATCACAAGATGTAGACGGCACAGGTCGGAATGGGCTGGGGAGGAGGCATTTTTAGGAAGTGTCGAAGTTGAAATGTTCCGTTTTAGAAATCTGGTTTATACCTGTACGGGTTGAACTGGTCTCGACCATTGGGTTTGCCAGGGCAAAATCGCTTAAAATGTATACCAGGAGGGTTCCCTCCAAATGACCGGTGATTTCCATCTGCGATCCGAGCTTGTGCTGCGTTTGCATTGACCTCGTCGTCGATGGGACATAAAACTACAATAATTCTTCTTTCAGTGTAACAATGAAAGAAATACCGACAATTTCTACTAAAATTTCTGTACGTAGACAGCATCATAGAGTAAAATAAGGTGCCAATGTTTCGGTCGCCGTTATTTGTAGTGTTACTCGATTTACAAGTAGCTACAAATACTGGCAAGTTGTAATCTGGAGTAAAGCTACTGATATGAAGGGTTGAGCATAGCGCAGCTGCTTTCCTAGTTGAGTGAATGAATACGTAGCCGAATTGCCGGGCACAGCAGTTTCCTGGGGCGATGCAGTGTTGCGAGATGCCCCGCGGCCGTGCATGTGGTGTCAGCTTGAGGGCTTATCTTTTTGTTCCTCCCGGATAGATCGCGCTTTATGACGCGCCGAGGGAGCAGTTTTCATCGCCCTAATATTCCGCCGCTGCCCTAATTACGGCCCATTCGTTTGCCGAAGTAAACTGCGGCGCTCGTTATTAATATTATTGACGAGCCACCAGGGGTTGCGCCGGCTTTGTGAGTCCAATTTATCGAACGCTATCGCCGTTTGATGGGAGACTCTCCGGGTACGGGCCCCATCTTCAATTACCTCCGGCTGCTTACGCGCATGTAATGGGTGCCGTGCAACTCTAAGCGTTGCGAGACACCATTCAATTTTTGAAAATTATTTATAACTATCTAAAAACGACCCGTTTCGGTTGACCTTTTTTCCATTTGTGTTATAAATTGGATAGAGATGTGCAACTGCTCTTCCAATTTGTCTGTCATGTAATTCATACAAACTACATTTAGTGTTTTGTTTGGGAGTGCAGAGACGAATAAGTCTTGTGGTTGCCCAACAAACAATTACGCAACTTATAGTTGCCCGTGCGAGTGACACGAGTCTTTTAGGTTCACTCCGCAACATCGGAATGTTGCCCTTGTACTTTAGTGACAGTCGTACAGTCGCTAAATCTCACCGGAAGTTGAAGCCTTTTAAAGCTGAATGGTAAGTAAGTTGAAATGAGTGGAATTTGTGCTGTGTCTACTGACTTGCCATTTTCTAATGGTTCAGATGGCTCTGAGCGCTATGGGACTTAACTTCTGAGGTCATCAGTCCCCTAGAACTTAGAACTAATCAAACCTAACTAACCTAAGCACATCACACACATCCATGCCCGAAGCAGGATTCGAACCTGCGACCGTAGCGGTTGCGCTGTTCCAGACTGTAGCGGCTAGAACCGCTCGGCCACTTTCATTTAAAATTTCCGCTCCTATGATTCTGTTTAAAAGCTTTTATGCGAGGACATATTGGAACATTGAGCAAAGTTGGGAATTCTGTTACATTTTCACTTTGATTCCTCATTGAATCACTTGATTTAAATATTTCTTCTTGCCCGTTTGTTACCTTCTCTACTCACTGGTTTATTTGTTGAACTACCTCACTTTTTATTGATAAAATTATTCGCTGTCACAACCATTCTCACCGTAAGCGGATACACTGTTTTGGTGTGTTGTTCCTCTGTCTTTGCTACGTTGCAGAGCCCACCGAAGACGCGTTCCTGTAGTGTTTGTATAGTATTAATAAGGCTGGCATACAACAATGATTTAAAGTATCCCGAATGCAGTAATAGGCTTTCATTAAGATGGTAAGTGCAAAAATAAAATTACAATGTAAAAGCATTTTACGAATTTATCAAAACTCAAAATAGTTCCATTAGAAGTGACGTATGCTCTGCACTTACCCAGAACTGTGAACACGGTTTGCAGTGACACCACTAAAAGATTACTGTACTTCGTTTGTTTGTTGCATTCTGTAGGTCGTTCCTAACATCAAAAAGCTGGTAATAGAAGAAAGTGTTTCACAGTAGCGAAGATGGAGAAATGCTCCTACTCTTAAGGAGTGCATTTTAGACCTCCTGTTAACTAGCCACTTTTGTCTTGTTTTGGACCGTACTACCTACTCTCAAAATACGGAATACGTTTTGAATAAGAGTTACCTGCGTTCGGTTCACGGCCCTGCCAAGGATTTTTCCTTGGTGGTAGGACTGGAACAGGGTGCACTCAGCCTCGTGATGCCAGTTGAGGAGGTGCTTGACCGAGTAGTAGCGGCTCCACGGACTGGAAGCCTGGCAGGCCGCGGTGGTCTAGCGGTTCTAGCCGCTCAGTCCGGAACCGCGCGACTGCTACGGTCGCAGGTTCGAATCCTGCCTCGGGCATGGGTGTGTGTGATGTCCTTAGGTTAGTTAGGTTTAAGTAGTTCTAAGTTCTAGGGGACTGATGACCACAGATGTTAAGTCCCATAGTGCTAAGAGCCATTTTTGAATTGGAAGCCTGCAAAACGACCGGGAGTACGGTGTGCTGGCCACATGCCGCTCCTTACCGCATCTACACGACGCCGCAAGGCAGAGGATGTTACGCCGGCCGGTAGGTACCCCTTGGGCCTTTACTGCCTGGCAAGGAGCTTCTTTTTATATCACAGTTACTGTTTTCTTTTTAGTAATTTCACTTCGAATACGAAAATTTTTGTTAGGATTTTCTGTGACTATTACTGATTCACTATTCACTGCAGGTGGATTTATGTGAATTAATATAGCATGTTTTATGTCTTACCTTTTGCTTTCTCCAGTGGTCAAGAGCTCCTTTCTTCCGTGCTAATCATAAGAAGCCATATGAGATCCTTTCAGTGTTTACTAAGTGTAATGGTACATGTGATACAGTACGACAGGGAAAGTTGCCTGTGCCGGTCGGAGTGGTTCTTTGCGCTACAGTCTGGAACCGCGTGACTGCTACGGTCGCAGGTTCGAATCCTGCTTCGAGCATGGATGTGTGTGATGTCCTTACGCTCATTAGGTTTAAGTAGTTCTAAGTTATAGGCGACTGACGACCTCAGAAGTTGAACCATTTCTTAGTCTTAGTTTCTAGCTTTAACGTACCCTGGAGACATTGTCACAAGTTACTCTGAAGTCGTAACACAACACAGGCACCGAGGTGAAAAAAGTCATGGGATACCTCCTAATATCGTGTCGAACCTCTATTGTAGTGCAGAAACTCGATGTGACATGGGCTCAACAAATCGTTGGAATCTCGTGCAGAAATAGTGAGCCATGCTGCCTCTGCAGCTGTCATAACTGCGAAAGAGTTGCCGGTGTAGGATTTTGTGCACGAACTAACTGTTGATTATGTCCCATAAATGTTCGAAGGAGTTCATTTCACGATCTGGGCGGGCAAATCATTCAATCGAAGTTTCCAGAATGTTCTTCAAACGCTGGCCTTGGTGGCCGAGCGGTTCTAGGCGCTTCAGTCCCGAACCGCGAGACTGTTACCGTCGCAGGTTCGAATGCTGCCTCGGGTATGGATGTGTGTGATGTCCTTAGGTTAGTTATGTTTAAATAGTTCTAAATTCTGGGGACCTGATGACCTCATATGTTAAGTCCCATAGTGCTCAGAGCCATTCGAACCATTTGAACCATTTTTTTTGTTCTTCAAACGAAACACAAACAACTGTGGCTCGGTGACATGGCGCATCGTCGTTCGGGAACATGATGTCCGTGAATGGCTGCAAACGGTCTCCTTGTAGCCGGGCATAACCATTTCCAGGCAATGATCGGTTCAGTTGGCCCAGAGGACCTAGTCCATTCCATGTAAACACAGCTCACCCCATTATGGAGCCACCATCAGCTTGCACAGTGCCTTGTTGACAACTTGAGTCCATGGCTTCGTGAAGTTAGCGCTGCACTCGATCCCTACCACCACCTCGAACCAAATGAAGTCGAGACTCAGCCAACCAGACACGGTTTTCCAGTAGCCTAGGGTCTAACGGATATGGCCATGAACCAAGGAGAGGCACTGCAGGCTATATCGTGCTTTTAGCTACGGCACTCGCATCGGCCGTCTGCTGTCATAGCCCATTAACGCCAAATTTCGTCGCACTATCCTAGGGCATACGTTCGTCGTACGTTCCACGTTAATAGGCTATCTGCGGTTATTCCACGCAGTGTTGTTGATCTGTTAGTACTGACAACGCTACGCAAATGCCCCTGCTTCGGGCGTCAAATGAAGGCCATCGACCTCTGCGTTGTTCGTGGTGATGGTGAAATTTTGTATTCAAGGCACACTCTTGACACTGTGGAGCTCGTAATATTGGATTCCCTGAAGATTTCTGTAATGGAATGTCACCTGCTTCTTGCTCCAGCTGCAAATCCACGTACAGAGTCTGTTAATTCCCCTCGTGCGGCCATAAGCACGACGCACACCTTTTCACATGAGCCACCTGAGCACAAATGACACCTCCACCATTTCACTGACCTTTTATACCTTGTGTATGCCATCTGTATATGAACACACATCAAAAAAAAAGTTTTGCGTCACCTCAGTTCCGAGAGTTCAGAACCTGTACACAAAATTGGAATAGAGATAAACACAAACAACATTTCCGCTCTTTTTATTGCTCATGAAAACCACACATTGCATGTTGTACCACCATACAGTGAGACCTTCATAGGTGGTGGTGCAGATTGCTATACTCAGCGGTAACTCTAATACTCAGTAGCACGTCCTCTTGCATTGATGCATGTCTGTATTCGTCGTGGCATACTATCCACAAGTTCATCTAGGCACTGTTTGTTTGTCCAGATTGTCCCACTCCTCAACGGCTATTTGGTGTAGATACCTCGGAGTGGTTGGTGGGTCACGTCGTCCATAAACAGCCCTGTTCAATCTACCCCAGGAATGTTCGATAGGGTTCATGCATGGAGAACATGATCGCCACTCTGGTCGAGCGATGTCGTTATCCTGAAGGAAGTCATTCACAAGAAGTGCACGATGGGGCGCGAATTGTCGTCCATGAAGACGAATGCCTCGCCAATACGCTGCCGATATGTTTGCACTATCGGTCGAAGGATGGGATTCAGGTATCGTGTAGCCGTTACTGCGCCTTCCATGACAGCGCAAAACAGCAGGGAACCTCCACCTTTCTGCACTCGCTGGACAGTGTGTCTAAGGCGTTGAGCCTGACCGGGTTGCCTCCAAAAACGTCCCCGTCCATTGTCTGGTTGAAGACATATGCCGACGTTCGTCGGTGAAGAAAAGGTGATGCAAATCACGAGCGGTGCATTCGGTATGTTTTTGGGCCCATCTGTACCGCGCTGCATGGTGTCGTGGTTGCGAAGATGGACCTCGCCATGGACGTGGGGAGTGGAGTTGCACATCATGCAGCGAATTGCACACAGTTTGAGTCGTAACACGACGTCCTGTGGCTGCACGAAAAGCATTATTCAACATGGTGGTGTTGCTGTCAGGGTTCCTCCGAGCCATAATCAGTAGGTAGCAGTCATCCACTGCAGTAGCAGCCCTTTGGCGACCTCAACGAGCCACGTCATCGACAGTTCCTGTCTCTCTGTATCTCCTCCATGTCCGAACAACATCGCTTTGGTTCACTCCGAGACGCCTGGACACTTTCTTGTTGAGAGTCTTTCCTGACACAAAGTAACAATGCGGACGCGATCAAACTGCGGTATTGACCGTCTAGAGATGGTTGCACTACAGACAGCACGAGCCGTGTACCTCCTTCCTGGTGGAATGACTGGAACCGATCGGCTGTCGGCCCCCTCCGTCTAATAGAAGCTGCTCATGCATGGTTGTTTACATCTTTGGGCGGGTTTAGTGTCATCTCTGAGCATTCGAAGGGACTTCGTCTGTGATACAATATCCACTGTCAACTTCTATCTTCAGGAGTTCTGAGAACCAGGGTGATGCAAAACTTTTCTTTGATGTATGCACACATCGCTATCCCATGAGTTGTGTCACCTCAGTATAGTACATGCGCTGCAATTACCCGGAACTGTGAATACGGTTTGCAGTAGCAACTGTAAAGAGAAGTTTACTGTACGCTGTATCCATGGACAATATCAGAGGAATATGCCCTCATTTGTTTACTGCATCGTGTAGGTCGTTTGTAACAGCAAAAAGCTTGCAATAGAAGAGACATGTTTCACAGCAACCAAGATGGATAAGTGCTCATAGCTCTTAGGGTACGCATTTTAGAGCTCTCGTTAAGTGGATATTGTGGTCTTCTTTCAATGCAAACTGCCGCTTCTCAAAATACATGTTTTTAATAGTTACTTCTTTCTATTCACCAGTTTGACTTTGGACGTGAGTTATTGGTTAGGTTTCACTGTATTGATATCGAATGAAACAACTAGTTTACTGCACGTGGATTTATGGAAATAATATGGCACGTATTGTGTGTTGTGTTCCGCTCTCTCCACGGGTCACGGGTTCCTTTCTGTCGTGCTACATCACTAGTCGCCATATTTGCTCGTTTCAGTGTTTATGAAGTGTAATGGTGCACGTGGTGTAGCACGACGGGGAAAGTAACCTGTGACCACTGGACAAAGTGCCACAAGTTACTCCAAAGTCATAGCGCAACACATACATGCCATATTGAATCACATAAACCCATCTAATGATGCAGGTTTAAACCTCCGAAACGCACTGTGCAAGTAAGTGAAAAGTGGCTGGTAACAGTAAACAGGTTGTTTCGTTCGATTTAGTTATGTCATTGATGCGAGAGAGCGAGTACGTTCATAACTGAGAATGACGATACACGAACTTTCGCACGGTGCTGTTATATTTGTGCAGTCGTGCTGCGGCCCGTGTCTTGCACTACGGCGCTATTCGCGGAACGCCAGCGATTCTGTGTAGCTGGCGGCTCTAAGAGCGGTGCGCTGCGTGCCACGGCGAGGACTGTTCGCTACGCTGCTCGGCGCACGCGACCACGCCTACTATTATGCCAGTCAGCCGAGCAGCCCGGCTCGCAGTTCCTTTGCCCTCCTGTGCAAACAAAGGGTCCGCATTGCTCTTTGCGGCCGCGTGCGTGTCAGCAAAACCAAAGCTTCTGCACAAGTCACGTACTGACGCTATGCTGTTCGAGTCATTTGTACCGCGCCTCCTGTTCCCATAACACTTAGTAATCCATGGCGCATGAGTATTCTGGTAATAGCTTTCACGAGTGGAATCTGTGGCAACGGATCTTTCAATAGACCACAATCCCAATACTTTTATTCTTACTGTTAAAAGCTTATTGTAGCTACTTCAAACCGAAATCAAAAAGTAACGAGAATTTTTTAATTTCACGGGCTCTATACGTACGATTCTCTAAACTTTTTTTTAACTTGTTGGTGTACATGTTCCTGATGTATGTTTGGGTTTTCAGCTGCTTAGAATATTTAGTGTGTTGTTGAGAATCGAAAAGGTTATGTTTGTTACCGAGTGCTCGGCTAATTTTTACTTATGAAAAAGATGGAATAAAGTGCAGCACCGCATTCTAAATGTTGGCTGTGGCTTTTGGCGAATCCACTTTCAGTAAGACAAGAATGTAAGAGTCGTATTAATGTTTCTAAGACGGTCGAGATGACGTTAAGACGACAACCGCTCTGGGCGCTCTAGCATATAAATTACTGACGTCTATATGAAGTAAAGAACATGATTGTGGAAAATAGCCGAATCGCCGTCAGAGAGATTGCTAATGACGTCTGCGTATCCTTCGGCTCCAGCCAAGCAATGTTTTTAATGTTTTGGGCATGAAACATGTAGCAGCAAAGTTTGTTCCGTCATTATTGAATTTCGACCAAAAACGACGTCGCGTAGACATCGCTCGGGAATTGCTGAATAAAGTCGACAACGATCCAGAATTTCTAAAGAAGGCTATAACGGGTGGCGAAAGATAGGTATACTGGTGTAACTAACCCCCCCCCCCCCCCCCCCCCCCGATCATCCCAATGGAAACTGCCTGAAAAGACAAGACTGAAAAAAAATATGGACAAGTCGAATCACATGTGAAATTTCATCTCACTCTTTTCTTCGATTACAATGGGATAATGTATCATCAGTTCCTGTCTTATCGTCGTATCATCAGTAAGGCCTACTGCCTACTGCTGGATGTTATGCGCCGTTCACATGAATCAATTCCAAGAAAACGATAAGAATTATGGCAACCACTCGTGGAAACGGCATGACTGTAATGCTTCCGCTCATACCTCATTGCTTGTTCGTGATTTTCTGGCTAAAAACAAAACCGTTATGTTACCTCAGCCACGGTATTGCCGAAAATGGTCCCCTGCGACTTCTTTCTATTCCTGAATCTGAAGAGAACCGTGAAAGGACGTCGTTCTGCCAGCATAGATGAGATAAAAATAGAATCGTGGAAGGAGCTCATCGCATAAAGAAAAGTATGCTTGAGAAGTGGTTCCAAGATTGGAAAGAACACTGGCATACGTGTTTTATATGTGAGGGGGACAAATTTGAGGCCGGCCGCTGGTGACAAAGCGGGTCTAGGCGCTTCAATCTGGAACCGCGCGACCGCTACGGTCGCAGGCTCGAATCCTGTCTCAGGCTTAGATGTGTGTGATGTCCTTAGGTTAGTTAGGTTTAAGCAGTTCTAAGTTGGAGGGGACTGATGACCTGAGATGTTAAGTTCCATAGTGCTCAGGGCTATCTGAACCATCCTCAGTTTGACTGATAGACGATATATTTCTCGCAGGAACTTTCCGAGTTTCTCCTTGATGTTCATTGGAACACAGTACATGAAATTTGCCCTGACTTGAAGTGTTTCCTGTCGCGTGTTAGTTCTGCGTGCCAAACTTTTACGTTCTCTGTAATTAAATGATTTTTGAAATTAATTATGCTAATTTACTTTTAATTCAGTTCAGCTATGCATGCATACATGTATTGTTTTGCACAAGTGCCGGCTGACAGTCTGTGAGATGAAGTTCCACGCTGTTGCACTTGGTCGGTCAATATCAGGACGGATAACGCTGTTTATGGATGACGCTGGAATTGCCGTTCGATGATGTCCCATATGTGCTCGACTGGAGACAGATCTGGTGATCGAGGAGGCCAAGCGACATGCCGACACTCTGTAGAGCATGTTGGGTAAAAACAGCGGTATAGCATAACATGCCTGTACCCTGCCCTGTAGGGAGCCCTCGCTTGACAACACTGAAGTCGCAAATGGCGGTCGTTTGTGTCGGTGAAATGCACGCTACACGCTACATGGCGTCTGGCTCGGATCTGTCCTCGAAGTAACGGATTTGGAATAGTTCGTCGTGTCACTGTAGTGCTTACTGCAGTTCAAATTGCTGCTGCAGATGAAGATCGATGCGCCAGAGCCATACGCCGAACAAGGTAGTCTTCTCTTCCGGTAGTGCCACGTGACCGTCCGGAGACCGGTCTTCTTGTGACCACCGCTGTCAACAGTTGTGTACAGTTGCTGCATTCCTGCCAGATCTTACTGCAATATCACGGAAGGAACAGCCAGCTTCTCACAGCCTTCGTTCAAACTCAGAAAGGTGTTGGTAATGGCATCTTTGTCACCTTAAAGGCATTCTTGGCTAACATCAATTCACACGTCCATTCTCAAAGATACCTGACGCTCACGACCATTAAAGCGTGCGTTTGAAGCACCACTGTTATGCGACCGACGAAATTTGAATAGGTATCATCTTTCAAGTGTAGAAAGATACTCAGGAGTAGAAGGCTGTCGTTATGTCGCGCATCTCGGTCTTGGCGTTGCGATTTTTTTTCCGCCAGTGTAGCAATTAATATTTTACTCTCTTAGAAGTGAATGTCGGTCGCAGCATCTAAGAACGAATACATCATTCGCCGAAATGCGTTGCAGCAGAATAACTTTGTCAACCCGACTGACTTCTGTGAAAATCTGTGTCACTGCCGGCCTTTCGTTGCCAGAGTAAATTTATAAGCAGTGGCAGCTTTCGAACAGCACGCCAAATGCACTCTCTAGTAACCGGAAATGTGCATATACATATCACTTCAACAAAGACACTGATGTTTTATATATGAGGGTCGTTCAATAAGTAACGCCCCAAATTTTTTTTTCTCAGGATATATTTATTGTTAAGAGTCAGAATTTGGTGACAATATACATCAACATGTCGTGTCCATGTACTATATTTCTACGTAGTCTCCATCACGTTCTATGGCCATACGCCAACGTTGTGGAAGAGCATGCATTCCCCGCTGGTTAAAGCTCTCGTTCTGTAGGCGTAGACATGTTTCCACTGCATGACTGACACTCTCGTGATCTTCAAATTGTGTTCCCCGCAGAGATTCTTCAAATGTCTCTGAGCATTATGGGACTTAACATCTCAGGTCATCAGTCCCATAGAACTTAGAACTACTTAAACCTAAATAACCTAAGGACATCACACACATCCATGCCCGAGGCAGGATTCCCACCTGCGACCGTAGCACTCGCGCGGTTCCGGACTGTAGAGAATTTTTAAGCTCCAACAAGTCAGATGAAATGGTCTTTCTTTGAATCTTGTGGTCCGCTGTGAGCATTCCTGGAACCCATTGTGAGCACCTCTTTGAATATCTGAGAGTCTCGGTCATTACAGGCGCACTGCCAATGCTGACCGGTAACTGTAGAGCCAATTGTTTAGTTGTGATGCGCCGGTCAGCACGAATAATGGCATCCTCACGATTGAGCATGTATGGAGCAGTGGCTGTGACACGACGTCCCTAGCGTGGCTAATCTTGGTTTCTGCATTTCCTGTAACTTTCTTTACCCATAGTCCAACTGCGGCACCGCCATACACTGCGCACAAACGTTTATGGATGTTCACCACGATTTCTTTTTCTGCACACAAGAACTCAATAACAGCACGCCGCTTGTTACGGGAGTCGCATGTAGACGCCTTTCGACGCTCTACAACGGCTCTGCCATCTGTCTGAACGGTTCGAAACTTCACCGGCACACAAAAAAAACATCAAATGTCAAGCACCAACAAGTACGTTTGTCTATGTACATTAATGGCTTTTTAAAAACATGTGGGCCATTACTTATTGAACGACCCTCGTACATTATCTGATCAAAAGTATCCGGACATCTCTTAGTGTTGAGTAACATTTGATGTGTCCGCACCTCGCCTTTGTTACGGCTTTAACTCTGCTGGGGACACTTTCAGTGAGGTGTCTCAATGCTGTGGAGGAACGGCAGCTCAAGAACCTAACCCAGACAAGGTAGTGACGTTGGACACAGTTATCTTGAGCGAAGCTGACATTCTAATGCATTCTAAAGGCATTGGGTTAAAATCGGGACTCTGGGCAGGGTAGTCCATTTCAGGAATGTTATTGTTTACAAACCATTGCCTCAGAGATGTTGCTTTATCATATGGTGCTTTCTCATGCCGATACAAACAATCATCTTCTCCGAACAATTCCTCTGCTGTACACAGTACACAACGCTGATGTGTTAATATACTTCCGCATTTAGCGTTTTCTTAAGGGTAATAAGAGATCACATCCTAACCACGAAAAGCACCATCTTATCGTAACACAACCTCCTCCTTATTTACTGTTGGCACCACACATGGTGGCAGTTAACAGTCTCCAGGCATTCGCCAAACCCAAACCCTTCCATCGGACTGCCACTCCAAGTCACACGTTTCCAGCTATCCACTGTCAAGTGGAGTTGCTCTTTACACCACCTCAAGCGTTACGTAGCACTGACCACTGAAATGTGTCGCTAATGAGGAGCTGCTTGATCATTGTGACTCATTCTTTCTAACGCCCTACGACAGTCAGTGTCGTAGCTGGACTCTTGCTAGAACTCACTAGTGATTCCTTCCAATGATTTCATGCGATTTTGTCCAACAACCTCCACATTGTTCGACTGTTCCTGTCCCTCAGTACATAAAGTGTGCGTGGTCTTAGTTTAGCTACGGTTGTTACTCTGCGTTTTCACGTCACAGTCGCATATCAACAGTCGACTAGGACAGTTTCAGAGGAGTTGAAATGTCCGTGGTGAATTTCTACGCAGGTGACAACCAATGACTAGTCCATGTTCGATATTACTGAGCTCTCTTGACCGAGCATTTCTTTTGTTACTGCTTATCTGCTGTCAACACAATACTCCCCACCTTCTTTTAGACTGACATGTCCGCCTGTCTTGACATCTAGAGATCAATTCCGCAGTACATGTTGGTGTTCGGATACTTTTGTTCAGATAGTGCGTGAGCAAGTAAATAGAGGATTTTTTCCATTCGTTAATGTTTCAAGATTACGTAAAGACAATTTCAATTGACAGGAACTACGTTAAATTACATTAAAAACCTGTGCTCCCATACTTATTACGAATGTTTCTGTAAATTTTTTGAATACTGTTACTTACAAGTATGTGATGAGCCCCATACCCAGACGAACTGATGGCGTTTTCCACGAAGTTTATCTCCTTCAACGGCACTCATATACTGCGCTGCACGCCATTACGGTCCATATTAACATATGTGAGGTTTCAAACAAGTTTAACAGTTACGATGCACAAGAGGAGTGTTGTCAAGATGTTGATTTGCAATCAAAGTAATATCTGTGTAATGCCACGGCTCCAGTCTGCGTCAGTCTCCTGTGCAAGATTGCTGACTGTCAACAGTACACACGTCATTGAAGTTAAAAGTGTTTCTAGTCGTAAGATAATGCGGCACAAGCGCAGGCAGAGCGATTTCGTAGGGAATTGTTGCTGCCAAATGGTCGGAGTGACTGCTGTAGATATTTTCTGTAGCATCAGAGGGGTGACAATGAGATGCTTAGAAGCTGGCACATGCCTGCAGGTGTCAGGTGGTCAAATGCAGCTGGGAACAGTCTGTTTCGAAAGTGGCGTGACGCCCATACCGGTGAGTCAAAATAGGCCGACTCGGCACTGCCACCGGGAGGTTCGAAAGGAGGGAAATGTGCTCACGCTGCTGCCTACAAGTACAACTACACAGAAGGTAAACAAAAACTATAAAAGAACTTACCTACGTTAAGGCTAACAATAAAAATAGGCAGAACACAAGTAGCTACTTTACGCGCCCACTCTATTCGCTGAACTGAATGTCTCGATGGAATTTGAAATTTTCCTGCTTCACAAACTATTGCCGATAGTAGATTATGTGTTAGACAGTCAGTTCATTGAAACCATTATGAACACCGGAAAACGTTGCTTTCTTTTTACTCTCGTCCGTAAACAGTTCTCCAATTTAAGATTACAATAAATTAATGAATGTATATGAATAAATTAATGTATATGTATAAATTAATGACTGTATTTTACGTGTCCTGTTTTCAAACATGTTGATGATTGCATACAATAATTTATTGTGATTACTTTCTCGAAATTTTACGCAGGATACTCTTGTAAAATTGAAGTGAGGTCTATGTTCGGCTAGTGGCGTGGTCTAACGCGCTGCTTCTCGGGCGGGAAGGCGTTGTGGTCTCCGGCACGAATCCGCCCGGCGGATTAGTGTCGCGGTCCGGTGTGCCGGCCAGCCTGTGGATGGTTTTTAAGGCGGTTTTCCATCTGCCTCGGCGAATGCGAGCTGGTTCCCCTGATTCCGCCTCGGTTACACTATGTCGCGGGGGGTGGGGGGGGGTGGGGAGGGGCGTGTCCACTGGGGGCCGAACCGCACCATAACCATGGGTTCGCTGTGGGGCGGCGGTGGGGTACAAATGGTTCAAATGGCTCTGAGCACTATGGGACTTAACATCTATGGTCGTCAGTCCCCTAGAACTACTTAAACCTAACTAACCTAAGGACATCACACAACACCCAGCCATCAAGAGTCAGAGAAAATCACTGACCCCGCCGGCAATCGAACCCGGTAACACGGGCGTGGGAAGCGAGAACGCTACCGCACGACCACGAGATGCAGGCGGCGGTGGGGTGCTTGGACTGCTATAGCCCGTTCTACAGTTGTGAACCACTGAGGGCTACGGCGGGGACGAAACCTCTGTCGTTTTTTCGTCTCCAGCTCAATACACCCAATGTACAAGGTTGTACAGGGTCTATTTTTACATTCTTCATTGCTTTCCAGGTCCAAAAGCAGCACAAAACCTATAAGGATTTTTAAAACTACGCCTACATCAATAAAGTTCTTAGCCGGCTTCATTCTGTGTTAACATAAAACACAACTCGACAAGTATCGATGCTGTAGTATTTTGTCACGTTGTAACCAGTGAGAAATTGAATTCTTTTGGAATTTCAAATGACGAGAGTGATGATGAATTTAAAGCTAGAAACACACAGATCTCCGAAAGGGGCCATAGCTAACACTTTAAAAATTAGAAACTGAGTATCGTGTTTATTTGTTAATCGTAGAATTATAATGTACAGTCACAGACAAACCACATGCAAAGAGAATTCTCTTTTATTTTCCATTGGATACAGAACGAGGCATCTGTAATATGGAGTGATTACAGGGGCCCTGTCGCGTGTCACATATTCTTAGACGGTCACATTGTGTTACCGTGGTAGCGTGGCAGAGGACAGCTTTGCGATAGTGTGACTGTTCCTTATTATTTATTCTTGTGTGTTTGTGTGTGAACCATCGTTTTCATAACAATGTATGATTCTCCTTCAAATACGATGTGAAATTCTCCGCAACATTGCTGTCGTCATGTCAGCAAGAGCACGTCGAATAGAGTGCTTAAGTTGGTCAACTGTCGTAATATGTGGCAGCAACTTTCTGTTTAATGAACGTACATAACACATTGTCCCAATATGACAGATAAGGATTCGTGGTGGCCGCTCCAAAGGTGCAGGCAAGTGGACGGAACCACCTCCAATCAATTTATCAGGAAATTCCTCATTGGAATATTCTCTAATGGCATTAGCATAATTCGATTCTGGTCCATGCTACTGGAACATCTCGCAGATGCGGAATAAACCAGTCAAGTAACATGGTTAGATGTGCAGTTTCATTTATAGTATCGTCAAAGAAATGTGGAACTGCTAAGTAGATTACAGAGTACAGATCACGATATGCGGTGGTTTGTGTTCAGGTTAATTAAAATGTGGATTTTGTTTTTACTCCAGAAATAAACGTTTCCCGCTTTTGCACTGCGGTGTATCGCACACTTTTCCCCTTGAAGCAAGAGTTGTAAAGGCATCGAGCATTCGCCAAGCTCGATGACGTTTTCGCATGTCATTGTCACTCACTTCGTTTACAAAATAATGTTTAATTGCCTTTAACTTTAAATCATTCTGCAAACATTTTTGTAATATCGTGTATAAAACTCCCAGTTCCTGTGACCGCTTACGAGTGTACTTTTTGGCGACCGTTCGACGGATGTTGCTCAGACACCACACACGTTTCCGATTCCACTTTTCAGTTCCAAAGACCTCTTTTATTCTCGTAAAATTTTTGGTTTTGGTGGGGATGGTTTCAGAAATCTTATAGCGAAATCATGCTGAATATCTGGAACTGCATTCTCAAACAATACACTGCGATATGCGTGGGCGATGAGTGTCTATGTATATACAGTTGTAATGAAAATCTTTCTTCCTAAGTCTGCTTTAAACACTGCGATTCTCTCTGATAATTTGGAGAATATTGTTCTCCTTTTTGCCTATACTAGCAATGCCTCACCTGTGAACTTTTATGGGAATGCGGTCATCATTACGTCGAGCTACGGCCAGCAGAAATCAACGGACACCAAGAGCTCAAGGAACATGCAGATTCTATTCTACATACGTCGCGATAAATGACTGACTTGAAATTCTTTGGTTACTGCCATCTTGTTTTACCTTTTGTACATTAACCAGATGGAAAATTTCAAAGGCTTTGTGATGTGGTGTTAGTTTTGCACGCCGGCTCACAACGCATTAAAACGAAACCCATCAGCTTTTTTTCCCGATTCTGATACTCCTCTTGCTGTGCTAACTGCATTTAGCGCCAATTAACACAGTTACTAGAAATAGCTGTCGTGATGACAATTAGTATATGTTACCTGCTGTACTAAAGTAAATGTAGTTTCATGAATTGCTTATTTATAAAAAAATGTATTAACTGATAAGTGTAGATGAATATAGCCTGTGCTTAAATTGAAGGTGGCAGCATACAGTCTGATACTTAAACAAATAACAGAAATGAACACAACAGAAGTAAATACATCCTCAGTGTAAGTGTTGCTCTTGTAGTTATGCAGGTGCTTAATATTATTCTGTAATTTTACCCCTCTTTGGAGGTCGGGGGCGGAACTGAAGTAAAAGCAATTCAGTCGAAGAAAATGCTCTAGAAGAATTCTTTCGATCATGATTGTCTATTATGTGTTTTTAAAAGCATTCTGCCACAAATTTGTTCTGCAGCTTTGTATTACTGCTTGACATTTTATGAAGAGAGCGTAATGAATAGACTTATAAGACTCCAGAATGAACGTAAGCAAAACAAACTTGCAAATATATGGATGAACGCCGGACCTTTGTGTGGTATCGATAGCTAGCAACGATGCCACGGCATATTAAAGTTCTTAGGTTGGCACTAGGACGGACACCGACGACAGCGGCCTCTAGCCGGTGCTGTGGAGCTCTACGAGCTCCGCTCCGGGTTCACCCATTTGATCAAGAGCAAACGGCCGGGACACTTCACTTGCTATTGAGACTTTGTACTACTTACGACGGGAATACGGTTTCGCTCCTACGGGCTCTTCAGTGTAGCGTTACGTATCTCATTGACTAATAATTAAATGTACTTTCACGTAAAAACCTGTACCGAGAATCTTACCTCACTTGCTCCTACTCACTTCTTACATTCGGTCTACCCGATCAGTTTACAGGAGTAGACACGCGCCGCCTTCCAGGCGGGATACAAAACTTTGGAGTATAAATGACCGCTAGGTAGTTCAAAGAGTCAATCGCAAAATGCATTTTGCTTTAACAACATTCTCATTCTCCTCATGTCAAAAGGACATACAAAATTAAGTGTTATATGAACGACCCATACTTCATTCTTTATTTAGGTTCTTCGTCTTCTCAGCTGATAACTTATACGCTGTTGAAGCAGAAACACAAAAGTCGATATTATTTCATTAATTAAATTATCTTACTTTTCTTACTAGTTGATTCCGTATGTTTACAAGAAGCTCAACTAGTTGAGAATTAGATTTATTCCCAATGTGCAGTATGATGACATTGCTGATCTGGAATTTCAGTGTTGGTTCGAAGAAACACAGCTGCTTGTAATTCCAAAAACACCGCGAGTGATGCCAGATTCATTCGACTAAACGTGTTTGATCCCCCTTGTGCTTGCGTAATTTGTTAGTTTCTTACGCATTCCCTTGTCTAATTACATTTCAAAAAGCCGCAGAGGTCTCATTAAGCTGAAGACGCCGGTGATGGCAGCAGCATCAGAGTGCGAGCGCCGCGCCTGTTTGAACTAGCGGCGGCGCCGGCTCCCCAGCGAGCAGAGTGCGCGCTCAGTGTTTGCCGCGTGTTGGCGCTCCAGAGTGCTCGCGCGCAGGTGCGTGTGTGCGCCTCTCCGCGCCGCGGTGGGTGGCGGCGGGAGCCTTCGCCTCATTACGCCCACGCCTGCGCGCGCATTCAGCGCCGCGACTGCCGCCCACGGCCGCGCCGCGCGCTATAGCTGGGCTTCCGCCAGGCGTAGCCGTTTCGCGCACGCACAATGGCGATAATTTCCTCCCGCCTGCTGCCGCCTCCTTTTCGCTTCTCGCTCGTCCCGTCATTCCCCGTTTCCATTCGAGAAACCGTTCCACCAATGAGCGGCCCCTTTGGTGTGCCGTTGTCGATCGTTTTAATCGTGTTTTGCTTTAATAATTTAAGAGACTGTGTACGTACGGCATAAGGAAGAGCCGCGATTTCGTGTAGGACTGTAAGGAACATCATCCGCAGTAGAAATCTAATAGGACTTCAGTACATACGTGTTCCACCTAGTCCAGAAAGATTCCGAGAATAACTGAGCTTAATCACTGAATATTGACACCTAACGGAATCCCCATACAAATAGAGCTCTGTTTAAATCGTCGCTCTGTAATACTGCTGGAGAAAAATAATGTCCTTGATGCAAAGGCCAATAATTTTTTTTAAAAAAATATCCTTGAGCTAAATATTTTTCGTCAGTTAGTTTCTTAATTTTAGCATCAGCCATTTTCGCAGAGTAAATAATGGGAATTAAGGGCCACTTACTATGCAAATAACTGTTCTTTTTAAGGTCCAGACGTATTTCGGCACCTTTATACCGTCTTCAGGGGATAATTTTACTCAGATCTGTAAAATGTAAACGTATTTTAAGCAATAATTAGTGGATCGACAACTAACGAGGGTAACACGGCAAGTGCCATTACCCAATTTCCCAGAAACTTCGCTCGGTGGAAGAGTAATAAAATTAAGCGAACGTGTGTCTCGGTTTATCCGTTGCTACTCGAATTTTTTTCTGTGAAAACGTCACTCGAGGTTTTCGAGGTTCTTTATGTGACTTTTCTCAGGTAAATCCTTCAGCCGAAGTGTTGGGACAGTGGCTAGCGTCGTGGTTTCGCGCTTTTTCTCCCGGTATTCGAAACGCGATTGTTACTTATATTTTTAGTTATCATTTATATACTCATGTCCTTAGAATATTACTACACGAATGTTTTCCGGTGTATACAGAAATAACGTTGCCTTTATTCGCCTTATTCGTCTGCTAATTATTTGTCTAGTGAATGAATTAAAAGAATGAAATAATTATTTAAAATTGTTTTCAGTGAAATTCTTGTAGTGTATCCTGATTCATAATCAGTTTTCAGTAAAGTAATCCGTTATGTTTAGTTTGCCGCGAAAGTATTGTAAACGCCTTAAATCTTCAGCAATGTTAATGACGTGTCATCCAAGGGAGTGCACCGAACTTTCCTGCAGAATGAACCTAAGAATGAAACATAAGGATCGATATAAGAATAAAATGTAACAAAATGACAATTTAAAAAGATTGTAACTTCTGAAAATACGATACATACCTATATTACATATATGTCAAATGTTTCACACTTATTGTGAAACCCAATTTATATAACGCCCTTTTACTCCATAAATTGACAAGAAACATTGGTGTAGTAATCTCCTAAGGATTTGAGTAGATAAATGAAAAAATAAAAACAATAGAAGGGCTGCGAACATGCGGCACGAAAGTGAAAGGTTGCGACGCTAGCCACTGTGCCATCATTTCGGCTGCGATTAGCGTGTACTAAGTTACATCAAAAACATTGACCGTAGTTTTCTCAGAAATGGTCGAGTATCTACGGATAAGCTTAAGACACGTGTTCGCTTCCTCTTCCATCGAGCGAAGTATCTGGGAAATCGGGTTATGGCAGTTGCCGTGTTCTCCTCGTAAGCTTAAAAACATTCTATGTCTTGTTGAAGTTATTATCTTATTTTCAAGTGTGTTAGGTTCTGTAGAACCTTTCCATTATTGTATAACTTGTGGCAGAACAGCGACGAAATGTTATCCACAAATTTAATTTTGTTGCGTGAAAATATTTCGCGACTGTATTTTGCCATTACTTCACTTGTTTTCGTGTTGCCATCTGCATATATATTTTCGCATATGATCCACTCAGCTTGCTTCTGACGCGTGATATGTTACAAATTAAGTGGCGTACCTTACGACACACACACACACACACACACACACACACACACACACACACACACACACTTACACACCCATGATTTACATAGAATACTTACATTGTTTGTAACACATCAAGCTTTGTTAGTAACGCGTCTTCATTCTGGTGGGAATTTATTGTGCACAAAGCACTAAACACTGAAGGAAATTAGCTGTCGTGTGGTATCGCAGCCGCGCGGGATTAGCCGAGCGGTCGAAAGGCGTTGCAGTCATGGACTGTGCGGCTGGACTGTGCGGCTGGTCCCGGCGGATGTTCGAGTCCTCCCTCGGGCATGTGTGTGTGTGTGTGTGTGTGTGTGTGTGTGTGTGTGTGTGTGTGCGTGCGTTTGTGTGTGTTTGTCCTTAGGATAATTTAGGTAAAGCAGTGTGTAAGCTTAGGGACTTACAAGCTTAGCACTTAAGTCCCATAACTTTTCACACACATTTGATCATTTGATTTTGTGGTATCGCAGTGTACAGCTGAAGGTGATGTGGTCAATGTTCTCCTCCGCGCTACAGTGATAGTGTAAGCCAAACAGTTGCAGCCAATAGAGGTGCAGAAATGAGCGTTCGTTGTTACGGCGGAGACGGAACAATGTGCTACACTCCGAGGGAGTATCACAGTCCTGCAGGTGTACTTCGTAGCAGAGCTGTATAAAACCATTCCCTTTGTTGGTACGATGGGCACCACTTACCGTGCCACAAAGGCGTGATCTGCCGCCGTGTAAGGAACATGTTCGTTAGTTTTTGTCCACGGTACGGTCTATGATCTGGTACACCGAGTGACTGTTACATTGTTTACAATATGACATCGAATGAGCGGTAACGCTGATCTCGACTCTGTCAGAATACTGATTAGCTATTATCTTTGTCGTCATAAAATGTTCTACCAGTGCCATCTGAAATACGTGATTCATCTGTGTAAAGACGATGCGCATGTTCCCACTCACTTAAAAAGTCGTTTAACAGTTGCATGCTGATATAAGGTTCCATCCGCGCGAGTGCCTAAAAGTGCTGTCGTATCCCTGTAATCTATCATGAAACAGTGATGTTGCGAAACTGTTGCAGTTCGATGATGCAGTAATGAAATGTCGCTAAAGACGTATGCTCACGGGTAAAATTTCTTTATAAACTAATATCTGTGCGGACGTGCTGAAAGTAACGCCTCCGAATTTTTATGCGAAAACTTTTAAAGCTTTTTTTAAATAAAACTAACATTATTAACATAATATGGCTTTATTCTTCGATGTTTATTTTTGAACATAGTCAACCTGGCAACGAACTCATTTGTGAGAACGAGAGACCAGTTTGTTGATACCGTCACCGTAGCATGTTTGACGCCCTAGCCGCAACCTCACCTCTGCTTGCACCGCTTCGTCACTATCACAGTGAAGCCCTCGAAGGTGTTCTTTAAGTTTCGGTCGTCCACTCTGAGCTCTGTCACACACGTTGGGGTTTAGCATCACCGTTTCGTTCATTATGAGCACGAACAACCCAACGTCTCACGTTACTGATGTCGATGCAATCATCACAATACACAGTTTTCATTCTTTTGTGGATTGTGGATTTCAATTGGAGAGAAGTTTTCTGCGGTTCGAAACTTGAATACAGCAAGCTGTTTCTCGTGCACCGAAATAGTTACGTTATACATCGCTACATTCCGAAATGCTCGTTCCGAGGCACCGGGCCGTAACAATCGACGCTTTGTCAGGTGGATTTGGCCATGTTTGCCCATATCGTTGCGCGCGCGCCTGTGTGTGTGTGTGTGTGTGTGTGTGTGTGTGTGTGTGTGTGTGTGTGTGTCTTAAAAATTTGAGTGACAAGTTCCTTTTGCCCAGGCAGTAGCAGGCTAGTGTCAAAAACTCTGATGTAGGAACAGTAAATCATGTTTTCTCACATGTAGTATATACACCAAGAAACAAAAATATGTGCTACGGGTTACCGGTGTTGTTTCATAAATAAACAAAATGAAATCCGTACTGTGGACTTGCAAGCTCCATTTATCAGTCGTAGGGACGATCCGTGTAATGGAAATGAGAAGATCATAATAGGTTAGTGAATAAGGGAAGACATACGATATGATAACCATTTTTATATGTCCATTGAGTATTGAGTGATTGTCCGCAGCGGCAGAAACCATTGAAGAAGAATGTTCACTTAACAACGGAACTCTCCGTATAGTAGCGAAATAATTTAGTTGACGGATTTGTCACTCATGTAAAAACGAAGGTGTGCTTGCTTCTGTATTGAGCGGACGAATTCTAGATTAGCGAAGTCGCTTCCCGGGTTGTTTTACAGGGCCACGTTATTGCAGACAGTAGCACGACCGGAAGAACCGCAAGAAAGGGCGCTACAGGCCGGGTCGGAAGTTGGTTGTCAGCGTGTTTCGCCCATTCACTGGCTGCCGAAGCGACCTCGCCCGAGCCACCCCACATGCGCGCAAAACTTGCGGAATTGCTTTCTCGGTCCAAGTTCCGCGACCAAGTTGTGCTGCCGCAAACTGCGCTGTTCGCGAATTTGTGGGAATATAGCGAGCCCCGTAAAAGGCGAGATGGCGTACTTGCACTGCGGATTTAGTCTTAAATTTCACGCGAAAAAGCCACTAAGTGCTTAAAGAAAAAGTCGATGTAGCATTTTGCGAGTCAATCAAATACGTAGGTGAGTTTGTAATACCTCATTGCTTCCAAATTACTGTTCAACATTACACAGTTGTCTCTTTTTGCTGCCCGTCTCGATCACTAGAACTAAACGGGAATGGCGAATGATTTGCTCAGTAATGTTTCACGCGACCTGGCGGTCACTGGAGTAGAATGCAAAACTGAATGGAACATTAAAAGCAGATCGAAATTCAGAGCAGTGTCTGAGTGCACGTCTTCTTGCCTGAAGTTCGGGGGAAGGAGGGCTAATATTCTTATACCTAGCTCATTTTTAGAATATACACGATTCGCTTTACTCAGTCCTCAGTGACGTCCTTTTCTGCCAGACCAAAATTAACACATGGTTTCACAATATTTGTCACTTGGAACCCTGATCATAACTTGTCGTGACCTGTTGGCCTAAACCCCTCTCATGACTTCAAACTAAAAGCGCGACTCTTCGTTTTCCTGCCGACTCGGCAAACGGTCATATTTATCAATAATTCAATAGCGAACTAACTCTGCAGTAATTTAAAATTCAACGCCTCGGACCCTGCCTGAAGGGTATAAATTCTAGCATCTCTTCCAGTAATTTTTCTTGTCTCTGTAGTAATAATGTAAATGACACTTGAAGAGACTCAAAGGCACTCTCCTTTTTATACCCGACTGCATTCGCCCACACGAAACTAGAGTTTATACTCTCCACAGGACAGTCCCACATTAACTAATCCACGGCAACGCATACCTTTATCACCAATGGCAGTGCCATGCTTACAAGATACAACTTTGGAAGAATTTACTAGTTTTAACTCAGACTTGGAGCTATGACGAAACTTTGCAGGAAACACGTTTTTCTGAAGTGTGTACCAGCATGCATCTCAACAACTGACAGAGAATCTGATTCGATCTCCTTCTTTCTTGTCTCTGCAGAAAACATTACGTTATGCAGAAACGACAACTACGCCAAAAGTTTTTTCTCTCTTCTTCTTCTTCTTCACATGTGATTATCTTTTCTAATAGACGACGACATTCGTTGCGGAATTCCAAAAAATGAGACTTTAATGCAGGCCATATTTTTAAAACTCTTTCGACAGCAGGACTAAGAGATAAAAATCTCTTGGCAACATGTTTTATTATTCCTTCCCATTGGATCTCATTCGCTTCAAATTGGAGCTGCAAGTCTGCTCTTCGTTTCGCAGATGTACTGAAGTGACGGCATATTTTCAGTATCAAACTTTCTACATCCACCTCCAGTTTATCAGTGCTGTATTTTGCATTATTGCGGAGCACTTGGACGGGACAATCAGTTTTGACAATTTTATCATTTTCAACTAAAAGGACTGTATAAATGGAATGGTTTGTGCCGAAGTTCACATTTGTGTTGTCACTGGCAAATGCCAAAACTTTAAAGACAATCCGTTCCTCTCCATTGTGTCTATTAATAACTTATAAACTTGATATGCACTTTCATCGTTACGTGCAACAAATTCCAGTAGACACTTTACAACCCCAGTATCATAATCCAAGAATTTGCTTAGGAACCATTTTTCTGTTTTTAATTACTTTCATTTGTCGCTATGGGAAAGTATAGATTTTTTTCTTAGATGATCTTTAAAATATTATTAACAGATTCTTTGGCCAGTACTTCGCATACAATAGCAACCGCTTTTGCTCTTCCGCACCAAAAACTCTGAGCGATTTGTAAATCACTGCAGATGTATATGATAATAATTTGTTCGAACAGTCCATATTATTGTAACTGAGAGACTGCTTTACCGTGTGATAAGCAGATTCTAGTTCTCCGGCAATAATCTGATCCATCTTCGAAGGAGAAGGTTCAGGCTTCGTGAAATATTTGGATGAGGTACTTGATGCTCTGTTGCTAACAACGATCGTGTGATAGTTAGCAGATGCATGTTGTTTTACATCAGCACCGCCTCCATGAGCACGCGAGAAATCTTTATTGCACAGGCCACAGAACGTCTTGTACGAATTTTCTTTTACTTGTCTTAACCAGGAATAACTATATTTCCAGCTGTACTTAGTAAGCCTTTTGGCTTTCATACACGGTATTGCACCACTTCTAGACGAATAATCTGTGTCACTGTCACTCGAATCACTCATTTTGCCTATAGTTTTAGAAATAATTAAGAAGCGTAATATGTTCAACGCTCATCAGTTCTCGCAGAAAAAATTAAGGACGCTTTAAGCTAGAATGTCAATCAAGAATGTTATATAAAAGAACCCTTCCAGTATTGTTAACACGCCGTGACGTAGCTTTCCAACGAGTTAGCCCCAACGAACGAAAATGTTAAATATAAAATTGTAGAAAGTGAGACGGATAATAAACAAATAGAAAAATGCAAAACAAACAGACAGTGGTAAACAGAGACGCGCAGCGCCGCTCGAGTGTGTGGGAATCGGTGAATATCGGCCCCGCCCGGCACCATGACAGACTGATAGCCGAGCTAGTCGTATCTTTCATGCGGTACGTGCGTAGATGATAGGTACTTGCCAGCTGTAGTGCGAAAGATTTCGCATTAAGAGTCGAACAAAGTTGAAATACGGGACAGAACTTGTTCTCGCGGGACGTTTAATATTATGCAGGAAATAGGGGACTTGTGGCAACAGTAGTCTATAGACAGCGCGTAGCCTCGGTACTCGGTCGGTCTGGCGCAGGCTTGCACCGCCGGAAGCCCTGCTAATGCAGCGCCAGATTGATCCGCCACCGTGCTAATGGCCGACCGCCAACAAAGACACCTGCTAGGGGCCAGTTTCCCGCCGCAGCCGGCAGCTCTCCCTGCTAAACGACACGTCAACGTCTCGGTTTCGGCTAGCTACACAACGGGCACCGACGTGTATTTTCGCTTGTGGCTTGGTGGTACTTCTTAAGGCCGTTCTTCACTAGGCGTCAAGGTAACGGCGGGGGAATTCACCGTCCCAGGGAGGTATGTTCACTCTAGACGGAATGTGGTTCGTGTGAAAAGGTTGCCGAGGTGATAATTGGTGGACGACAGGAACTAACAGACTTTGAACGCGGAGTCGTAGTTGAAGCTCTAGACACATGGGACATTTCATTTCGGAAATCGTTAAGGAAGTCAACATTCCCAGGTACACAGTGACAAGAAAGTGCCGAGAATACAAAATTTAAAGTATTACCACGGATAATTCAGTGACGGAGAGCAGCGGCATTTACCTGGAGCCGTCAGTAATAACAGACAAGGAACACTGCGTGAACTATCCGCAGAAATCAATGAGGGACGTATGACGAATTTATCCGTTGGGAATGTGCTGCAAAATTTGACGTTGATGGGTTTTAGCAGTAGATGAGCACGCGAGTGCCTGTTTGCACATCGGCTGCAGCGCCTCTCCTGGACTCGTGACAATATCGGTTGGACTCTAGACGACTGGAGAACCATGGCCTGGTCAGATGAGTCTCTATTTCAGTTGGCAAGAGGAGATGGTAGGGTTCGAGTGTGGCGCAGACCTCACAAAGCCATGGACCCAAGCTGTCAACGAGGCACTGTGCAAGCTGATGCTGGCCCTCTTTGCTAGCATGTATGATGCATGTAAACCAAATGAATCTGATTTGTAAAAAGAAAACTTTTGTACTTTTAGCTAAGTGTCGTATACGACCAGTGGTCTCTACGCTACCTGGATATTGAACTTCAGCCATTCTATCGTGCCAGCCATAGATGCTCATATTTCGTTTCTTGCCAAACTACAACATGGCTGCTAGGAAATGTCACTAGAACACGGAAAGAAAATACTTTTCAATTCCTCTCCCTCATAAGCCTATTACTTCATATGTTGACATAAAGTTCAAAACAAGAAATCGGTCTGCAATTCTTTGTCACATACATACCGATGGAAATTTGTTTGCCAAACTACAATATGGCGGACGATGCAAAGAACGTGGATTTGCAGACACGCTGCAGTTCTATATTCAGAGACCAGACTTCTACATCCAGGTTGTATAGAGACCGCTGTATACGACACAACTTTGTGACATGCGTCCAGATATTCCACTTTGTGGCAGGGAGGTTAAGGAAGTACGCCGAGTTGGTAGTACTTTTAATGGCGATCGATACTTCCTTACAAGACGGCTGTGTTTCGAACTGTGCTTGCAGCAGTAGGGCTGAGGTGGGGAACCGGAGTGAAACGCGACCGCAGGCGAGGTGGTATCTTGCCGGGGCAGTACACGGCGGCGGCTATCGGTCCGACAAACACAGCAGAGCAGAGCGCGAGATAACAGCTGGCCGGCCGACCGGCCGGCCGCAGGGCCCGGGCGGCGGGCGGCGGGCGCCGTGGCTCCGCGCCGTTCAATCAATACCGGCTCGTCCGCGGGCCGCGCGCGCGGCTACTGCGTCTAGGGCGCACGGCCAGCCAGCCAGCCAGCCAGCACACTTACCTGATTGCCGCGCCGCAACCGCACGATCTAGCAGCCGCACCACGGCCAGATCCGTTAGTATGATTACAGAACATCTTTCATTCTCACCCACCTGACACGGTGCGCAAATTTCACTCCACTCGCTTCCACTTTCCCACAACGAACACGCACGAGAAAAGTTGAGGGGCACTGTACCTAGATTACCAGGTTGCTGCATAAGTTAGTAGTGTTTTTCCAGATGTATTGTGGAAGTTTAGTTCTCTAATCTTCCTTTCTATTCTGAGCTCTTCTATAGAGCTCAAAATGGTTTGTCTGTCAACAGTGTCATACGAACACAAAGGTAACATATTTGTTGGTACGTCGACGTAAGCCGGCCGGTGTGGCCGAGCGGTTCTAGCCGCTACAGTCTGGAACCGCGCGACCGCTACAGTCGCAGGTTCGAATCCTGCCTCGAACATGGATGTGTGCGATGTCCTTAGGTTAGTTAGGTTTAAGTAGTTCTAAGTTCTAGGGAACTGATGACCACAGATATTAAGTCCCATAATTCTCAGAGCCATTTGAATCTTCGACGTAACATTAATATAGTCTTACGACAGAAAAGCTTTTCAGCACACGATACTAATCAGACCATCTATTATCTGTTTAAGAGAGTTTTGAATAGTACCTTGTATATAACTGGCGGAGGCCTCTGCAGTTCTTTGGGGTCTGCTCCACCACCTTTTTACGCAAAAAAGCGGAATTCGAGCTTTCTTCCCGTTCTTTTGAACTTTTCCATTTTCTCGTATTTCTTCTAAGAGTGCATAAATTCTTCTTTTGGGGTTATCTTCTCCTATTTTTAACATTTCTGCAGTTATGGTGTCCTCCCCTGGCGCTTTATTATTTTTGAATGATTGAATTCTCTTATTTCTTGAATTGTTGGGGGGGGGGGGGGGGAGGGGGGGTTGTGAGAACCTGGGCGGATACAGGGTTTTAGCCGGCCGGTGGCCGAGCGGTTCTAGCCGCTACAGTCTGGAACCGCGCGAGCGCTACAGTCGCAGGTTCGAATCCTGCCTCGAACATCGATGTGTGCGATGGCCTTAGGTTAGTTAGGTTTAAGTAGTTCTAAGTTCTAGGGGACTGATGACCTCAGCATTTAAGTCCCATAGTGTTCAGAGCCATTTGAACCGTTTTGGTACAGGTTTTTAAAAACGAAATCTTCCCATCGGAGGATCACAGTTCAGTAAAATTTGGAAGTAGTCAGTATCATGCAGTTTTCTTTATTGTATGTTTTTAGTTCTCCGCTAATTTGGCAAAAAACAGTGTTGATGTTTTATACTTAGAAATCCCTCTGTATTTCTATTAGCTAGCTTTTGTCGTAAATGTCTTGTGCGCAGCGAACTGTATCTGAGGTTGATTTTTGTATCTTTAGGGATGGCATCCGTCTTACAACTGTTTGACGTCAGTTTTAGTGATTCCATGCATTGATCCGCTTCTGGACGGCTTCATTGCAAGTTGTGCTCCACGATCTCTGTTCGCGTTTTTCCTGCGTGGCTGTTTTAGTCTCATGGCCGGTGCTAGTAGTACAGTGCACAGGTCTGGCCACTCAAGGAGCGACAGCCTCAGTGTTCTTCTTCTGGCAGTTCGTATAAACTTCTGGAAGACGGTTCTCTTTTGTTCTGGATCTGTTTGGTTGGCACCTAATTTTGATTTGTGTTAACTCTTGATCCGAATCGACTACTCCCTTCCTTACGTGGATTCAAATGGTTCAAATGGCTCTGAGCACTATGCGACTTAACTTCTGAGATCATCAGTCGCCTACAACTTAGAACTAATTAAACCTAACTAACCTATGGACGTCACACACATCCTTGCCGGAAGCAGGATTCGAATCTGCGACCGTAGCGGTCGCTCGGCTCCAGACTGTAGCGACTAGAACCGCACGGCCACTCCGGCCGGCCCTTACATCGACATTCTAAATTTGAAGAAACATAGTCTTTGTAGAAACAGTCACGTGAATAGTCTGGAATTCCCCTAATAATAGGTAAGGTGAACTCCAGGTTTTCTTTTTACGTAGAAGTTTCGCAAACTTTCTAGACATAAAGCTCAGCGAAATCTTTTATTCGTCCGTCGATGCGCTGGATGAAATTCTCTATTGATGTGTATTTCTTCTCAGTGTCAACCTGTGAATTAAAATTACGTAATAAGATTTTCAAACAATGTTTGGGGATCTTGCTTATAGTTTTTGCTAGTATTTTCCAAAAGTCTTATAATTTGTGAGGATTTTTCTTGTGATCGCTGTTACTGGGAGCATGAGCATTTATCGAGGCGTAAGATTTGTTGTTTGATTTCACTGTAAGAAGCGAGAGTCTCTCACATGGTAATATAAAGTTGATAACTGAATCAAAAGTAGTTTTACTTATTGCTAACGCAGTCCCAAGTGTTAATGGAATGGCTTTAATTTTTATGACTGATTTACTTTTATTTACTTTTAAAAACCCTGAAGGTTTTAGAGATGAAATGGCTTTCATCACAAAAACGTTTCCTGTATTGCTATGGTTTGAATGAATCATAAATAAACAACAGATGGACTACAAATAACAGAGACTTTAGTCATGAGCAACCTATTCTCATTCACTACTTACAACAGTCTGCCAACGCTGGGACAACTTTCCGATTCCGGGATTCTAAAAACCACGTGGTTTTGAGGCGAATAACGCGTCCAGTAATGTTGCCGTTGACCGCTTTTCATCAGAAAACTAAGTTCCTTGAAAGTTGTTTGGTAGAGAAATCGGAAAAGGCGAAAATGTGAGGGCGCAAGATCGGTTGAATAAGGTGCTTGCGCAATGACTTCGCAACCCAACTCCTGTATCGCGTTCTCGTCAGTCTATCAGAACGCGGCCGGGCCTAGTATGGAGTAGCTCCGCTTACGCAGTCTTCGTGATCGATGTTCTTGGTCTGCGTCTGCAGGATGGCTCAGTTCTTGACAATACATGTCAGCAGTGGTGGTTATAGATCGGGAAAGCAGTTCGCAGAACGCCATACCATCGCTGGTCCACCAGATGCATAATAGTATCTTTTGTGGATGTGTGCAGGTCTTTCTACGGGGCCGGCCGGAGTGGACGAGCGGTTCTAGGCGCTACAATCTGGAACCACGCGACCGCTACGGTCGCAGGTTCGAATCCTGCCTCGGGTATCGATGTGTGTGATGTCCTTAGGTTAGTTACGTTTAAGTAGTTCTATGTCCTAGGGGACTGATGACCGCAGCAATTAAGTTCCATAGGGATCAGAGCCATTTGAACCATTTTCTTTTTACAGGGAGTTGTTGCTTTGTTTACTTTCAGTCATTTCTTTCTTTTCCTTAAATCGGCACAAAGACACCATTTCTCATCACCAGTAAGGATGCAGGATAGGAATGCCCGGTGTTGGTCACGATCCAATTGATGACGAGCAAACAAAGGTGCACATATGGCCACCCACTGATTTTTGTGATACAGGCTTGGAGCATGCGGTACCCATGCACTCAGTTTTTGAACCTCCCCCATTGCATAGAAATTTCGAATGATCTCAGTTCAATTCACTTGCCAGTTTTTGAGTGCACTGAGATGGTTCACTATCGATTACTGCGTTTAAACAGTCTTCATCGAACCCCGAGGGTCTTCCCGAACGTAGAGAGCCATTAATGTCAAAACGATTGTCGTTGAAGCGAGACAACCATTTTCTTGCTGTGCTTTGTCCAATGACATTATCCCCATACACAGCGCAACTTCTTTCGTTGCCTCCGCTGCTGTCATCCCACTGTTGAAATCACTATCTCTAAATGACTGAATGACGATTTGTAAACATTACAGCAACAGCGAACTACAAATAATCGATAAGTAAACCAGTAGCAGCCGCAATACCAGCATGCTACGAACTTACGCACGTAACTAATAACACAAAACTTATAATAACTTATTTTAATTGTTTAAATGTATGTGAATTTCTAAGAGACCAAACTGCTGAAGTCTTCTGTCCCTAGACTTACATACTACTCAAACTAACTTATGCTAAGAACAAAACACACACCCATACCCGAGGGAGGACTCGAACCTCCGACGGGAGAATAACTTCTTTACTAACTGGTGTGGATTATTCAAATTGCACATGTCGTTGAAATAACTGGGTGAGTCTCTGTAACACTTACTTACTCGGCTTATTTTCCATAAAAAGCGATGCGCAAATCGCTCTTCGCAGTCTCGATTTCCCTTATTGTACTTTTTATCTTTAACACTGGTTCTCTCCATCTGTGATATTCTTAACTCACTTTATACAATATTCTCGTGAACGTTCTCGTTTTGCCTCCTTTAGCCTTACGTAGTTATCAAACAGTTTGCCCACCTTTCTCGCCAAGGAAGAACTGACAGCGCTTTGCTGCTAAGTGAAATCCACCATTCACAAGCAATGGGGAAAAAATACATGAAGAAATGCGAAGAGGGAGCGTCACTTGAACTAATAATGCAACATGAACGACTTTCCCAGTTCTTCCTACAGAACTCTCGTACATTATATACTAGCAATTTGCGTAGTAATTACAAGAAAAATAATTTTATAAAATGTTTTAGACTTACTGAAATATGAATCTATTTAAGAGCCGTTGCTTTTTCTATGCACTTCTGGCAAAGGCGATTTGTCTTAGTAACTGTTAAACATAAGGTCTATAACTTTGCTTCCTGGGCTTTTTTTTCGAAGTTTGGGGCTTTATTTTGAAAACAGAAAAAAAATGCGATTCAAAGTATTGGCCACCCCACATCTTTCGCGCAGCATACGAATACCGGGGCCAAAGAATTGGGCGTTTTTTGAGGAGATCCAGGCATCGAGCCAATTTTGTTCGTGTTGATACGATCTGCGGTGCTAGTCAGCTGGGCCGTGTGTCACTGATTGAAAAAGGAGGTAGTCAGAGGAAGCGTCACTTAAACTAAACATGTAACTTGAACGACCTTGCGTAAGATAAATACAGTTACTTTTCTTGTACTTCCCACAGATCTCTCGTACATTATATACAAGCTTTGAACTGAAGACGAATGGGGCGGTTGCGGTAGGACTTTCCATTTCAACGTTTCCAGCTATGTTTTCACGCCATTGTGACATTTTGTCGTGCTGCAAAACCACCTTTTCATATCTGTCGCTGTATTGTAGCCGTTTGTCTTTCAGTGCTCGGCTTAAACGCACCAACTACTTTCGATAACGATCTCCTGTGATCCTTTCCGCCAGTTTCAATAGCTTCGAAAACCTCTTCTCTTCCACCGCCAATGCCTGTCGTCGACGTTAAAATCACTTTTCTTAGAGCATTGAAACCATTCTTTGCAAGTTTTTTCAATAATAGATGCCTTACCATAAGTCTTATCCAGTGTTTTACGACCCTCAGCCGCAGATTTCTTAATATTAAAGCAGAAAATTAAAGGTTCTCGCAAAAGACGGGAATTGTACTCGTAAGTTGACATATTCAGTCGAGAAAAATGAAGCAATCACACATCGTGTAATATTTTGATGGCGTTATGTTTAAAATGCCTAAGCTTATTGTTCGAAGTTCATGTCCTAACACATACACCATCACTTACCTCTACTGCCATCTTTGCAAAACGGTGGAAGCGAAGTTGTAGACCTAAAAGCTTTCTTTGATTTACCCGGCAAATTGCAGCACATACTAAATTTTTCACCCTAATTAAGGCCTTAGAAGCATGGTCTTTTCCGAATGCACATCTGACGGCAAATCGATTTTGGTATCTGGAGTGGCTGGTTTTTGTTTACCCTCCCTTTTGAATTCTTGTGGTGATATTTCAATAGAAACTAACATATTTCTTTATTTGTAGCTGACACACTAAACACCAGTTTTCATAGGTTTAGCTTGAAAATGGTTTTAATATACCGAATATTTCGTAAAAATTTTCATCCCCTATTTTACCACCTTGGGCATGAATTTCCAAAAACACTGAAACACCTATATCTTTATTTCTAGCCGAGAGGTCGAATATAAATTTTCATAGATCTATCTTTAAAAATGCTTTCACAATGAAATGTTTCTTAGAAATTTTCTTCCCGTATTTCATTCAGCCCCTTAGGGGCTGAATTTCCAGAAACGTTAAAATATGTATTTTTTTAATTTCTAACTGAGAAGTCCAATAGAAATAAGTGTAAAAATGCTTTAGTAGTTCTTTAATAATGATCTGTTATTTAAATTTCCATCCTCTATTTCACCCCCTTAGAAGCGGAATTTCAAGAAATCCCTTCTTAAGCGGTGTATAAGATCAACAGCCTCGTCAAATTTCATGTTTCTGTTCTTAGCTGTTTGGCCTGGGCGATGACGAGTCAGTGAAGACAGTTCCTTTTGTATGCAGAGATTAGTTCAATAATGTAAGAAAACACTAAGCTTTCCGGCCCTAAACCGTATGGAAAATGAATTAGGAGTCAGACGTTCCTTGTTCGTCAAGGGCAGTAACAATTGGGGTACTCTGCTGCTCATCATTCAGCAGCTTGAGAAAGCCAGTTAACACATGTATCCATTTTCGCCTCAGTTCAGAAGGAATGAATGAAGAGTAGGAGCACCCTAGAACAGGTAGCTAGAAATGTTTTAGGAATTGGCTAGGTTGCTGGTTAAAGATCGCTCGCTTTTACGAGAGACTGCCTATGTGTTGAAAAGTATCGCGAAGTTACTTTTTTTTGTCTCCAATTGGAAATATAGAGTCCTCGCATGAGGTAGGAGATGTTCTGGACATGAAAAGAACACGGAGCTAAAACCGCTCTAAAATTTCAACGACGTTGTTGCTACTAGAAACTCAAAGACAGACTAATACATGTTCACAATTTGTTGAATGAAATGTAGATATCTAAAAGGGAAGTATCGGCGGATCAGACGCCGTAATATTTCAAATCGAAAGTACCCTATCATAATATTTCTGGAGGAAGCTTGCAAAACCGTCATTGATGCGGATACTAAAACTCTTATTATGAATTAAAAACTGTTTACATATACGTATTATAGCTATGTGACGTCTCACTAATTAGTTAAGGTGGTTCCCCATTGTGTAGTTGCGTCTCATGGAACAGTTTTAATTCCCTTATCAAGAGTTTGGTTTTTTTTGTCTGTCTAAAATGTATTAATACAGTATTCTTGCACTGTAATTGTCATTACGTGTCTCTCATTTCTTAATTTACTGGACTTACAAGAAGAATATAAACAGCAGATCGAAAAATGTTCTATATTCGCTATACATTTATACTAGAATTGAGATTGCATCCAAATTTCGTTCTGGTTAGTCCAATAATTTGTCCGTACAAAGTCTTAAAAATCATGAACACTCTAGTGTCCGAATGCTTTCTACGAAACATTCAGGAATGATTATATGTTGTTTGCTTTTACGTTTTCTAAAGTCTTTTATTCATCGTACTTAGCTTAGTGAATGGACATCACAGCATTTGAAATCTCTTTTTTTTTCGTCTGGTTGTTAGCACATTGAATGAAAGTGAAAATTGAATAAATTTATTCGCGGTTGTGATTACGAACAACCATCAACTGTATAAGAGAATTGCAGTAATGAAAATGTGTTCCAAACCACGACTCGAATCCGGCAATTTACGCCCAGCGGTCACCTTAATCTAATTGGGTATCCGTGCACGACTCACGGCCACACTCAAACTTCCACAATTATGTCGTCGTCCCTGTGTCACAACCTGTTCTCGTACACACATTATGTTATTCCCGTACAGGGGAACATTGGTTGGTTGGTTGTTTTGTGGGAATGAAGGGACCAGACTGCTAGGGCCATCGGTCCCAGGGGAACATTGCATCGTTCTTCGTAACAACACAGGCACTGCAATTTCGTATGGAAAGTGAAAATGTCTGTTAGAATATGTTTATAACCAGTTCTAAATTTGTGGTAGGTCGGCATCCCTCGGAAAGACGTGCACGATGTCGGAATCTGCCATTTCTGACTGGAGTGTATCGCACTGTATGACTGTTTTTCTCGAAATCTCGAAACAACTTTATCGTGGCTCTGCGTGGATCAACGTCTTCCTCCAAACAGCGTCCCATCTGTTGCAGATACTGTATTCTTAAATCATCCTCTCATCGAATAACCCATTCGACATCATAGTGTTTCTCTAGCATCTCTGCCGAATGATGTGATGTGATCTCTGAATAACACGACTAGCTCAGTCGTTTGAATATTGTGCACAAAATGGAAACAACCGAAGCACTTCATTAAGCATCTCAACTGTTCTTTAACGCTGCACTGCTTGCCGGGTGCATTCTAATCATGAGCACTGCGGGACTTGCCTGCCTCTCCCGTCTGACACAGCCGAACGCGACGTCCTGCCGAAGCATTTATAAGCTTTCTGATTTACGATCGTTGTCTACGCACGCTCTGATATAAACACTCCAATTGCGTGGATGGGTTGCCAAAACAAAAGAAGTGAGAGGGATGGGCCATCGATACGCGCTGTATTTTCCGTAGCGATATCAGTAAATCACTTCTGGGGGCACGACAGGTTATTGGTTTCCTGACTCGACATGTATGTGAGATGCTGTTCCAAACTTCGGCGAAGTAAACAATAAATCCTAAAAAAAATATTTCCGTTGAATGTCCGCGTTCCGTGACAATTCAGGAAGAAATGTGACCCTGTCGGCCCGGTCCCTTTCTCTGCAATTAAAAGCTCCTGTTTGCTTCGTTGCAATCTGATGCGAACATCGCCCGACATTCGCGATTGAACGTTAATAGTTGCTTATCAATTCTCTAATTGTTTTTTCCTGTGTGCGTTCACATTTTATTTTGGAGTTATTGATAATGTATAAAACGGAACGGACTGTCTAACTTTATACATACCGAGTCTCTTGTAGGAATGTAACCCATGCTTTTGACTCATTATTTTAAGACATTGTCGACCACATTATAAACTGTTGTCCTTGACTTTCTGAATGTTTAGCAATAAGCGAAGTAAGAATAAAACGGACAAGTGATTTTCAAAGGCGTCTCTCTTCGTAAGTCCAAACAAACACTCGACGTACAGTGTTTAGTACATTTCACGAGAATAGATACTTGATGAAAACACCAAGCGTAAGTACTTATTGTTAGTTTCTCTACGGTTTTACAGACTTCGTTCGACTTTGTCGCAAATCTAACTAGTACTTGCGTGAACATAACCATATTTAAAATCTGTTAAGTCTGAAACTACTGTGTGTTTTGTTTTAGCTCGTATAAAGAAGTAACAAATATAAATGAAAATATTTATTTCCTTTCATTTAGTATTTCCGGCTCACAGAAAAAAAAAGACTTGAGAATTTTTTTCTGGAGATCTGAAAGTAAAGGCTCCACACTCAAAAGTAATAACAAAACGTTAAACGAATTAATGAAAGAAATAGTTATAAAGTTAAAATAAATACGCTACAACACCTAGAATTTAGTTTAAAAATCTGTAATTAGAAACAAAAAAAAGTACAGTCCTTCGTTAGCTTTAATACATTTCGCTATTCGTGCTTTGAAAAGAAGGAACGGAAGTTTAAGTAGCGAACGATAACAGAAAGTCTGCTGGGCAAATGGTACGCCTCCATTTGGAACTTCCTTTTGAATTAATCTTATCTTTCTTCCTTGGCAATTTTTTCCTGTAAGTTAGGGCAACAATTATTACGTAGCTTTCAGAAGACGTAGAGATTAGTATGAAACGCTAAGATATTTACAAGTATACTGCTTTGATTAATAAATAAGAAAGCAAATGGAAGCTAGCTGGATAAAAATGACAGCCATTTTAATATTTTTGTGAAAAAGCTTGAGCCATACCTCGTACCGAACAGTGTCATTCGGGACAGGGCTCAATTGGAAAGCGTGCATTATGATTCTGGTACTACTACCAATACCACTACTGCTAAAGGGTCCGTTATTAATAGTGATACGTTTTAAAATTTGAAAAGAAAAGCTCACTCTTTACATCAAAGTAAATTATGTTCCGAACAAAATATCGTTCAATATCAACCACGGCTTTGAACACACTGACGCACACGATGACTCCAACTGTTAATCACGCTGTTCAACATTGGTTCAAATAGCTCTGAGCACTATGGGACTTAACATCTGTGGTCATCAGTCCCCTAGAACTCAGAACTACTTAAACCTAACTAACCTAAGGACATCACAAACATCCATGTCCGAGGCAGGATTCGAACCTGCGACCGTAGCAGTCGCGCGGTTCTGGACTGCGCGCCTAGAACCGCTAGACCACCGCTTCCGGCCTGCTCAACATTATTAGTGGCTTTAACTCTTATGTCACCATAACTTTGCATGGATGCTGGCTCAAATCCTTCCGCAAGATTCACCTAGCTGGTGTTTCGGAGATCATCTTGAAACGGTTACATTCGGTTCTTCCTCAATACCGCCGCTAGAATGTGATTTTGTCTTCAGTTCGCGCCTCAAGTTGCCTTCTTGGTGGCTTTTGGTTGTACAGAGTGAAGTCCTGCTCAAACTTGGCCTTACAAAAAAAAAAAAAAAAAAAAAAAAAAAAAAAAAAAAAAAAAAAAAAAAGTGTGGGTATACTAGAAAAAGGGAATTACAATCTTATAAAGTATCTCTCATCACGAAAGACCATACTGTCACCACCACATTCAACATCATTAATAATAATAATGATTGACAGTCATCTGTTCTCGTCTCCGACGTAAATCCAACAGAGATGATAACAAGTTTGTTGAATCTTTTGGTAAATCGTTGCAGTTAATTCTGAATATGTCTCGTGAGGATGTACTTGTAATAAATATTAAGGCGAAAGGGATTGTTGAAATACAATTCAGAAGGTGTGCTTTGGCAGGGTCCTACATTAATCCGAAATAATTGTTAAAAGTTGGAATGGTGCCAATTTTTTGATGCAAGTGTTTGAGAACTAAGCACATTTATCCGAACTTCAGTTAATTTTTCTAAAAGGTGCAACTGCCAGTTGACTGCATAATGGTTTTTTATTCACGACCCATATTTCGGCCTTAGGCCATTATCAAGTGTTACAAGCATTATACATAATTAGACTTGAATAAAATCCGAGTGACACAAACATGTCAGTGGATGCTTAGACACAGTGTACCAAAGATTAAAACCTGTGATTTGGGCACCTGTTTTATTCCACAACCGTATCAAGCGAGTCATGATAATTGTAAGAAAATTAGCATATTACACAAATTTTCCCTGCATTTACTTTTGAAAGCTTTGGTTTGTGTAACCAAAGATGCATATTTCGGCGATCACTCGGATTTTACTCAAGTCTAGTGATTTATAGTACTTGTAACACTCGGTAATGGCCTAAGGACGAAATCTGGATTGTAAAATAAAAACCTGTTGTACAGTCAAATGGCGATTATATTTTTCAGAAAGTTTTATGACTGTGGCTCCATCCAAGAGTAAAATTATTTAATTAATTTGTTTGAAACTATATGCGGTTTCAGGTTTAGCGTAAGTAATGCAGGAAACGTACATAAATGTATATGCAGTGTTTATAGACACTGGATCTCAGTGGATAACAGAAAAATGGGGAATGTCCGTTCTCTGACCTATGAATCCTATGGAATAACTGGAACATACACACTAGTACAAATATTTCCATTATGGGACAAATGAATAATACCGTCACTGTATATTGATAATTTTTACTTATGGACCGTCTGACAGAAACTAAATAAAACGCAATTTTAGTGCCATACGCGTTTCGCCTTTATTTTATGCAAGGCATCATCAGTGGTCTGAAATATGTACATATCTTACCTATTTAATTTATATTTTTGTCACTGTGTCTATAGGTTATAAACAGTTTTGGTGGTTGGTATTTCCTATTTAGTAGTAATGTTTTGAACTGTACTTACAGGTTTCGTGGACAATTTCTTACATATTACGCTCCTGTTGCATTTTTGGTGTTTTTCTTCTTATAATACCGTATTCGTTATAAAAAGTGGTTAAATGTTCACTAGCATTTGGACGAGTGCCCCTCAGCCATTGCCACATGGTGACCATTTAACAATGGCCGAGGAGCATTTGTTCAAAAGCTCGTGTGTATTTAATCAATTGATGCTGCTGGAATCTTGAGAAAACTTTGATTTTCTATCGCCATGTATCCAATCATAGGTACAACCATATTTGTTATTCAAAAGAAACTCACGACGAGCGCGAGTGCCAGAAAGAGTAGATGATGGTTCAAATGGCTCTGAGCACTATGGGACTTAACATCTGTGGCCATCAGTCCCCTAGAACTTAGAACTACTTAAACCTAACTAACCTAAGAACATAACACACATCCTTCTCCTAGGCAGGATTCGAACCTGCGACCGTAGCGGTCACGCAGTTCCAGACAGAAGTGCCTAGAACCTCACGGCCAAGAGTAGATGAGAGGATAAATAAAGAAGCCGGGCAGGAAAGAGGATAGTTACACTATACTGAGCGCTGTTGCTAGATCGTAGTAATTTTTGCACACATAAGAGCGCTTAGAGGATGGAGAAGTCAGCAGCACACAGACTTCGGGTAAGAGTCGACGTCTGCTAGGAGAGACTGTAAAAGTTTGTGGCGGACGACGTAAGGGTTAGTAAGCGTGGTGGAGTGCTGCGGATGGGCGAAGTGTAGGGATGAGGACTGGCGATTGGTTGGTCCGGGTTCCGCTCGGAACTCCTCGCCTCGCCCACAATGGGCGAGGTGTGCCAAAGCTCGGAGCGGCGCGCTCGGCCACTCTGCACGGCCGCCACGGGGCGCGGCTGTTAACGTTTCCGCGACCGCCGCTGAAAGAAATGCATTAACCACCGTCCCGGCGCGCGCCCCCGTCCTTTCGCCAGCCGCGGAAGTGCTTTATTTTTTTATCCTCTTTCTTACCCGTCTCCCCCCGTCCTTCCATTCTGACTCGGCCCTCCCTCCCTCCCTCGCCTCCGCCCGCGGGCCGTCCTTTTCTTCGCTGAAAAGACGCCAAACATTAAAAAGGGTAAAAACGTTTAGTGGCCCGCGGAGTGAGCCCGACGCCCGGGGCCGCCTACGCCCGCTTCCTCCTCGGCGCTCCCGTCCCTTTCCTCCGCCCGACGGTTCCGGCCTTCCCCCAGTAGGTCAAGTGGCACGCATCTCAAGCGCAAATATTTATCGACACAGAAGCAATCTGCCGCCGCGAATCCCAGCGTACGCGAGCTCCGGAGACGTCTCCCGGCGCTGCCCGCCCGGCCGTCCAGCTGTGACGGCACGCTGTCCTGAGCACATATGGACCGAGTGCCGAAATCTCTTACTTCGCCGGAATAAGTTATGTAAACTACCCGGTTTCCCACACAAGAACCCTCTGACCGACGATTCCTTCTGACTCTTGCCATTCATCCCCACAAGAGTGTAACAGTGACAGTATCAGTATTCAGCATCCAAGGAGGCATTGGACATGGCTGTCATTCGTACCTACTCTCATATATACAGGGTGGTCCATTGATCGTGACCGGGCCATATATCTCACGAAATAAGCGTCAAACGAAAAAACTACAAAGAACGAAACTTGTCTAGCTTGAAGGGGGAAACCAGATGACGCTGTGGTTGGCCAGCTAGATAGCGCTGCCATAGGTCAAACGGATATCAACTTCGTTTTTTTAAAAAAATAGGAACCCCCATTTTTTTATTACATATTCGTGTAGTACGTAAAGAAATGTAAATGTTTTAGTTGGACCATTTTTTCGCTTTGTGATAGATGGAGCTGTAATAGTCACAAACATATGGCTCACAATTTTAGACGAACATTTGGTAACAGGTAGGTTTTTTAAATTAAAATACAGAACGTAGGTACGTTTGAACATTTTATTTCGGTTGATGCAGTGTGATACATGTACCTTTCTGAACTTATCATTTCTGAGAGCGCATGCTGTTACAGCGTGATTACATGTAAATACCGCATTAATGCAATAAATGCTCAAAATGATGTCCGTCAACCGCAATGCATTTGGCAATACGTATAACGACATTCCTCTCAACAGCGAGTAGTTCGCATTCCGTAATGTTCGCACATGCATTGACAATGCGGTAACGCATGTTGTCAGGCGTTGTCGGTGGATCACGATAGCAAATACCCTTCAACTTTCCCCACAGAAAGAAATCCGGGGACGACAGATGCGGTGAACGTGCGGGCCATGGTGTGGTGCTTCGACTACCAATCCACCTGTCATGAAATATTTATTCAATACTGCTTCAACCGCACGCGAGCTAATGTGCCGGACATCCATCATGTTGGAAGTACATCGCCATTCTCTCATGCAGTGAAACATCTTGTAGTAACATCGGTAGAACATCACGTAGGAAATCAGTATACATTGCACCATTTAGACTGCCATCGATAAAATGGGGGCCAATTATCCTTCCTCCCATAATGCCGCACCATACGTTAACCCGCCAAGGTCGCTGATGTTCCACTTGTCGCAGCCATCGTGGATTTTGTGATGCCCAGTAGTGCATATTATGCCGGTTTACGTTACCGCTGTTGGAGAATGACGCTTCGTCGCTAAATTGAACGGGTACAAAAAAATCTGTCATCGTCTCGTAATTTCTCTTGTGCCCAGTGGCAGAACTGTACACGACGTTCAAAGTCGTCGCCATGCAATTCAGGTGCATAGAAATATGGTACGGGTGCAATCGATGTTGATTTAGCATTCCCAACACCGACGTTTTTGAGATTTCCGATTCTCGCGAAATTTGACTGCTACTGATGTGCCGATTAGCCGCGGCAGCAGCTAAAACACGTACTTGGGCATCATCATTTGTTACTGGACGTAGCTGACGTTTCACATGTGGCTGAACACTTCCTGTTTCCTTAAATAACGTAACTATCCGGCGAACGGTCCGGACACTTGGTTGGTGTCGTCCAGGATACCGAGCAGCATACATAGCATACGCCCGTTGGGCATTTTGATCACAATAGCCATACATCAACACGATATCGACCTTTTCCGCTATTGGCAAACGGTCTATTTTAACACGGGTAATGTATCACGAAGCAACCTGACGAAATGTTACGTGATACCACGTACTTATACGTCCGTGACTATTACAGCCCATCTAACACAAAGCGAAAAAAGTGATCCATCTAAAACATTCATATTTCTTTACGTACCACACGAATATGTAATAATGGAATTCCTATTTAAAAAACACGCAGTTGATATCTGTTTTACCTATGGCAGCGCCATCTAGCGAGCCAACCATAGCGCCATCTGGTTTTCCCCTTCAAGCTATACGAGTTTCGTTTTTTGTAGTTTTTTTCGTTTGATTCTTATTTCGTGAGATATTTGGCCCGGTCACTATCAATTGACCACCCTAATGTATAGTGAAAAGTAAAGTTGTGCATTTTTATGTCAGAACTCTAAAAAATTTAAATAAGATTCTGTATTTTTATTCTTCATGTCAACTCATTCATTTATCAAAATAGTCACCCTTACTACGAACACGTTTCTCCCAACGAGAGACCAATTTGTTATACCGTCACTATAGAAGGTTCGTTGACGAAGCCACAAAGTCACCCCTGCTTCATCACTATCAGAGTTAAGCCCTCGAAGGTGTTCTTTAAGTTATGGAAACCGATGGAAATCGGATGGGGCTAATTCGGGACTTAGGAGGATTATCGCTGACAGTGAGTCCAAGGCGTCGGATTGTTGTAGACGTCGCGGCGATCGTGTGTCGCCTGGCATTGTCATGCTGAAGAAGAGGGTGCTCAATGTGTAGAAGAACTCTTAGAACGGCATATTTACGATACACACTACCATGTTACACGCTACAATTCAGAGCCCCCTAGAGGCAGCCACGCGGGTGAGGCGCCTTGCCACGGTTCGCGCGGCTTCTCCCGTCGGAGGTTCGAGCCCTTCCTCGGGTGTGTGTGTGTGTGTGTGTGTGTGTGTGTGTGTGTGTGTGTGTGTGTGTGTGTGTTTTGTCCTTACTTTAAGTTAGATCATATAGTGTGTGCTAGGTACCGATGACCGCAGCAGTTTGGTCCCTTAAGAACTTACCACAAATTTCCTAGAGGCAGAGGGCTAGAAATACGAAGAATATAGATGTAGAATGTTATAACGTTTCTATTATTTAAGAATCTGTAAGAGTTTTCAAACAAAAATTCGGAGGCATTGCTTTTCTTCCGCCCTCTTAATTCTGTTTAACAGCGCGATGTGGGCTGAATCTTTCCCGTCGTACTTGATACTCGACATTCTTTCAAGATTGCAGCACGAAGTGCCAATAAATAGCACAACATGGAAAATTTAAGTCGGTGAATGTTTCTATCCCCTTTCAAGTTGGATAGAAACACAAAGCTCGTAATCTCTCGTAGAGATAGTGATGCGGAAAAGATTCACCTAAAAATGTGATTCTCTAGCTAAAATATCTTGTAAGGCGTAAAGCCGCGACAAGCTGCAGCCCCAAAACATCATAGTACAGTATATTAACACTATGAATGTGTTATCTTCGCTTGAAGTCACTCACAAACGAAAAAAAATATTTTAAGAAAAAAACATTGGCTACCCGTGATCTTTTGTACCCAGCCAAAAAACGTATTTTTTCAAATACTGTTTTAATCTTGAGCGCCGCAGTATAAACTTGTAACATTTTCTCAATTTTAGTGGTACTGATACGAAATTTCTTCATTTCATTTACGTTACTTTGCTCCGTTCTTTTCCTGTGTTGTACATATGCCAGACGCAGCTGTGGCCGTTTTTTTTCCAGGCAATACTCGGCCACCTGTACTCGTACCCCGCTTTGCTCCGTTCTGTCTGTACTGTGCGATGCCGATCTTGGATCTGACGTGCAACAGATCCCCTCAGACGCTCGAGGAGGCAGCGCGGCCGTGATTCGGTGCCAAGCTGTTAGTATTCATGCCCCTTGTTCGGCGTACACGTGATCCGACTGCGAACGGCCGGACCGCTAGTATATACGAGTACGCCAGTAGGCCAGGAGTTTATGCAAGTGTCTTCCACGCTATTTAACAGGTAATAGCCCTCTGTCTAGGTACGAGGCCCCCTTCATTGGTGCGCTGCTCGCCGACTGCGTGGCCTTGCGTACGAATGCCTTCCGTAATAAGCTCATTCTGTTGAACGTGACAGATTCGGCGCTTGTAGAGATGACTCAATTACGAACTTCAGATGGTAAGGAGGAAGCACAGTTTCTAATGTTCCCAATGTCTCACGAGAAGACATCGATTTCGAGGCAGAATAATGATACTTCATTGTGTTGCGTAAGAATTTCGTTTCTTCTGTCGACGGACACAGCGTCTTTTGCTGCTCACTCATAGCCTACAGTCCAACTTAACAAACGTTAATCAGTTGATACCTTTTATTTTATCTTTTATACAGAAGTTCAGTATATTTTGCGTGAACTGTCTGCACAACATACGGGAAATTGCATCATCAGAGTGTATATTCTCAGTTTTTCAAAATCGTTACTAATACGCATTTTTCACTGTAAGAAGTTTTCTGAAGAAATTTTCCAGTTGCTAGCTTCCTGGGTATTTTTTTTTTTTTTCTGATAGCTTCGCAGTCATGCGATATACGATCCTCTAATGTTCCCTATCGAATTTCCTCTCCACACGAATATAACAAATTTATTGCGGTCATCATGAGTTACTTTTTTGCGTTCTCCATGGTCTCAGTTTATCACCACTGCTACGTAAAACGCGGGTCGCGAGTTCCAGTCCCGCCTCTGGTATCGTCCCAGGTTTTAAATGTACCGCCGCTGTATGTGACCTACATAGATATTGAAAAAGAAAAAAGACCGGGATGAACCTTGTGTATTGGTTGCGTGTGATTGAAAAGAGACCAACAGGTAAACTAGTCTCTAGAGTACTTTGGATCGAAAGCCCTTATGTCGAAGCAAGCTGAATGGTTGATCAAGATTAATAAATAAATTCCCATGTTATTTCGAAGGCGAGACGAGAATTCAGCGTAGGTGTAATAAGCTGTAGTGGTTATCATTTCTCCCTGTATTTTTAACTTATTGAAATACTCCTGACATGTGTTATTAGAAAGTTGATGCTTTACTGACGAACTGTCGATAGCTGAAGGGTTAACTGTGATAGTAATTTTCCCTTCCTAAAATACAACGTTTTTGCCTTAAGAGTCGTGCCAATACTGGTACCGATATAGATCACATTTCTATACCAGACTGAGCGATATGACGCCTCTGAAATTATTTAGTGACTTGTTTTTGTATGTTAAAAGTACGTCTTCGACTGTATATGACATCGAGGTTTGCAAACATCGGAGATGCAAGGTTTTACTCTTATTTTCCTAGGTTTCTTCAACGTTATGCACCATGGCTTTTCTGGTATGAAGCGCTGTAAACTCCGCACTTGGTTTTTGAGTTTTATTCTGTTCTCCTCGCCACAAAGCGTTTATTACTTGATTCTCAGAATGTATGTATTTATTTCCCAGAATGTGTATGTGTTTCATTTTTCGTTTCAAAAGGATTTTTTTCAAGTTGTTTTGCTATTTGATTCTATTTCAGACCGATATGAAATTTTAGCCTGTCCTATTGTATAAATTCATCTTCTTCACTTGACGTTAATGAACAACTATATCCAGAACGTATTTAATGCTCCTTTAGTTCCCATTTTTACGGCATATTTCCGAACTTTGTATGACGTGGTTGATGTTACTGCAGTGTCGAATGTTGAAGAAGACTGTATACTAACGGCCTCCACGCGTTGTAACGTTTCCGCCAGCTACTGCTTCTGTGTCGTTGACTAATGTACATAATCTCGAGCCCGTCGCAACTGTGCAAGCGGCAGTTAATGGGTCGTGCGGTGCAAGCCGAGCGTGGTGCGGGTCTACTGGTGGGCCGCAGAGGCACGCGCGCCCTGCAGGAAGCGCTTCCTCTGGTAGGGGGGGGGGGGGGGGGGGGCAGGGAGCAGGGAGCAGAGCAGGCGTTAGGCCGACGTAACAGCTCGCAGCCACAACAGTGCAGTACTGCCGCAGGGCACGAAGCCGCTCTCCCCACATCCTTCCCCCCGCTTACCCCCCTATTCCTCTTCTACAGATCACAAAAGCTGGGCAAAGAGTGGAAGCGTTAGTGAAATTAATAAAAAAAAAACGCAAATTACGACCCCCCGAACTGTTGATGCTTACTAAAAACTTAAGTTCGAGACATGCATGTAGATATTGGAAGCAAAGGTTAGAATAACTCAGTTGAAGTATGAACCTACAAAGCAGCCGCATAGATTACGTAAGCGCCTCAGGTAATAAGTTAAGTCACCCTAAGCAGACGTCACGCTGATTCTCTATGATAACGCCACTAGCCTTGACAACGGCCTCTATTCCGCCAGGAAGAGAATTAGAAAGTTTCTTCAGGTATGTCACATCCAGCTAAAGACACATATTGACGATTAGATCCTGTAGAACTATGTTCCAACCACTGTCCTGGGTAGTACCAGACTTTTCTGTGCGATCATGACCGAGTGCTTGAGTGTTCATCAGCCTAGGAACATATGTGATAGCTAAAGTTCAGTCTTGATCACAACACTTATGTCTCAATAACATAGGTGACCGGTTTCGGTTATATTTATATAACCATCTTCAGACCCATAGCTTCCTTGGAGGATGGTAGGCGGAGCTCTCTTCAGCTGCTACGAAGTCAACTGATCGTAGCAGCTGAAGAGAGCTCCGCCTACCATCCTCCAAGGAAGCTATGGGTCTGAAGATGGTTATATAAATATAACCGAAATCGGTCACCTATGTTATTGAGACATAAGTGTTGTGTTCAAGACTGAACTTTAGTTACAATATAATAATGTATTCATCACTGTATTCCAAAAATGTTACCAAAATATGTGATAGCGGGTGCTGTCATCTCGGAAGGCGGGAAAGTCCAGATCGTTCTCATACTTGAACGGACCCGCAAAACTGCTGACCAATATATTTAACATTGGTTCTTGCACAATCTTGAACATATCCTCAGTTCGAATATAATAAATTTCCTCGAGAGGGAAAAGCTCCTGTCCACAAATCAGCAAAATTTTAGAAAGCATCGCTCGTACGAAATTCAGCTTGCCTTTTTCTCATTTGAGATCCTGCAAATCGTGGATGAAGGACAACAAGCCGACTCCATACCCCTACGTTTCCGTAAAGCACGAGACACGTTGCCCCAGTCGACTTCGGGTTATTGGCAGAATTTTAAGAAAGTGTGGTTCATTTGTGAAGGAAACCCCATATAGGACACTAGTACGACCCATTATTGAGTACTGTTGGAGACATTGAAGCATTTCAGAGGTGGTAGGTTCGATCAACACGCAAATATTACGAAGATCCTTCGGGAACTCAAATGGGAATCACTGGAGGGAAGGCGACGTTCTTTTCGCGGAGCGCTATTGAGACAATTTAGAGAACCGGTATTGAGGCTGACATTAGTGCGATTCTGCTGTCGCTTGATACATGATGATAAGATTGGAGATATTAGGGCTCGTTTGGAGGGATATAGATAGCTGTTTTCCCCTCGCTCTATTTGGGAATGGAATTAGAAAGGAAATTACTGGTAGTGGTGCAAGGGTACCTCCCGCCGCACACCGTACTGTGACTTACGGATTATGTATATATATGTAGATCATGAAGATGTAGGAGAGAGGGCAAAACTTGGTCACTGAGAATGCCTAAATAAATTTGTCCAGTGGGACACGAATGAAGGGCCTAACATCATAGTGCGAGAAACACTCCCAAAACATCACAGAACCACATGCGGCCTCAACAACACTCCAAACATTGGGGGTTAAACGCCTCATTGTGCGGTCCGTGCCCTCGTCTCCTTCCATCATTTCATAAGACGCAAAATCCCAACACATCGGACCACACAACACACTTCCAGTGAGCTGCTGTACAGATTCTGTGCTGTTTGGGCTCTTCATGACTGTGAGTGTTGGCCTCTTGCGAGATACCGCACTCCAGGTATCCATGCCATACAGTTCTCTCTCGGTTGTTCGCTCTGAACCTGGATGAGTGGACCTGTTGTGATCACTGGCACAAATTCCTGCCGGGTTTGAAACCGATCGTGACTGACTGGTCTGAACACTCGCCTCCTGACCCCTTGTCAGTCACGATCTTTTTACAACCACTGTCCATGTCCCATGTTACATGGCTGATAGTGGTACACCGTTCCTTGTTGGATAGTGGGCACTGATACACCAACAACTCAGGTAACTTTGTCCACAGCGTCATCGTGGCGCATGTCGGAACACGATACCTCCTTTTTGCGATTCTTTCTCGTCAAAGTCGACTCATGTTATTATGTTGCTGTTTACATATAACCGACTGCCACATACACACACCACTTCACTGCTGTGGACTTACAACAGCGCTGGAGAATTACGTGGAGGCCTGGTACGAGTTCTACGACTGCCTGGTGCCTATTCTCTGATGTTTTTGAACATATCTTCAGTGCTTCTTACGATGCCTTGGCGGAGTCACCTACCACTCACATCCAAATTCGTTCCAAGATGCCATATATTAACAACTGCTTAGTAAATAGTCGCTAAGTTGTTTCCACCTTTGCGCAGACCCAACGAAGCCATGGACCCTAGTTGTCAACAAGGCAGTGTGCAAGCTTCTGATCCATGCTCCCAAACAACGATGTCATGTCATTGGGCTACAACTGTTCGCCCTTGTTTTGAAGAACATTCTGAACAGTTCGAGCGAATGATTTGGCCACCAAGATCGTCCGATCTGAATCCCATTTAACATTTGTGGGACATAATCGAGAGGTCATTTCACGCCACAAAATCCTGCACCGGCAACACTTTCACAGTTATGGACTACTATAGAGACAGCATGGCTCAGTATTTCTGAGGGAGACTTCCAACAATTTGTTGGGTCCATGACATGTCACGCTGCTGCACTACGCCGAGCAAAAGGAGGTTCGGCACCATATTAGGAGGTATTTCATTACTTTTGTCAACTTAATATATGTGGTATGTCGGCCCCTTGCTAATAACTCGCCCCTACTACGCGTTAAAAGGTATCTGTATAGTTTATTCATATTTTTACGCTGTAATGGGAAGTCAATAATTGACAGATTGCAACTTTATTATTACTATGTTGTGAGATGTATGTATAGCCCAGATTTGCCAGTTTTATGTTATTTATTGAAAGATGTACTTGTGTGTGCGGATTTCCGAACAGCTTTCTGCATCCTAAGCCTCCGACCATAACAGATGTTTGCTAGGCCTGACAGTGAAGGAACCTACCAATAAAGTTGCAAGATTGTCACATGTGCCTGCTAGGTATTATTCTGGCCCTTCACCTGACATGCGGGCTGCTTAGGGAGCAGGCTCACTAAATTTCGTAGGACGCTGCACTGCTAGCTTCAGGACGTGACGGTCGCAGGTAGTAAAATACGAAACGGAGATTCCGTTTTTTTATTGGTTCCACAAAACATCCATTGTGGCAGTCATTAATTTCTTCAACAGCCGTGTGCCACTACCATACGGACAGCCGTGCACGCAATACTACTCAATAACACGCCAGACCACAGCGCCCTGTTACACACGCGTCCACTCTTTCTGACTGCTCCACGCTGACGCACGCTATACCAGGTCCATTTTTGGTACCAAAAACAAAGAGCAATGCACTCCCACATTAACACAACAGTATATAATTCAGAGAACTGATCGAAAATCCACGCAAACAGGAACATCATTCATTTATTTTATTTATTTATTTATTTATTTATTTTTTTTTTTTTGTCATTAGTCTACTAACTGGTTTGATGCTAACCTCTTCATCTCAGAGTAGCACTTGGAACCTACGTTCTCAATTATTTGCTTGACGTATTCCAATCTCTGTCTTCCTCTACAGTTTTTGCCCTCTACAGCTCCCTCTAGTACCATGGAAGTCATTCCCTCATGTCTAAGCAGATGTCCTGTCATCCTGTCCCTTCTCCTTATCAGTGTTTTCCACATATACCTTTCCTCTCCGATTCTGCGTAGAACCTCCTCATTCCTTACCTTATCAGTCCACTTAATTTTCAACATTCGTCTATGGCACCACATCTCAAATGCTTCGATTCCCTTCTGTTCCGGTTTTCCCACAGTCCATGTTTCACTACCATACAATGCTGTACTCCAGACGTACATCCTCAGGAATTTCTTCCTCAAATTAAGGCCGGTATTTGATATTAGTAGACTTCTCTTGGCAGAAATGCCTTTTTTGCCATAGCGAGTCTGCTTTTGATGTCTTCCTTGCTCCGTCCGTCATTGGTTATTTTATTGCCTAGGTAGCAGAATTCCTTAACTTCATTGACTTCGTGACCATCAATCCTGATGTTAAGTTTCTCGCTGTTCTCATTTCTACTACTTCTCATTACCTTCGTCTTTCTCCGATTTACTCTCAAACCATACTGTGCGCTCATTAGACTGTTCATTCCGTTCAACAGATCATTTAATTCTTCTTCACTTTCACTCAGGATAGCAATGTCATCAGCGAATCGTATCATTGATATCCTTTCACCTTGTATTTTAATTCCACTCCTGAACCTTTCTTTTATTTCCATCATTGCTTCCTCGATGTACAGATTGAAGAGTAGGGGCGAAAGGCTACAGCCTTGTCTTACACCCTTCTTAGTACGAGCACTTCGTTCTTGATCGTCCACTCTTATTATTCCCTCTTGGTTGTTGTACATATTGTATATGACCCGTCTCTCCCTATAGCTTACCCCTACTTTTTTCAGAATCTTGAACAGCTTGCACCATTTTATATTGTCGAACGCTTTTTCCAGGTCGACAAATCCTATGAACGTGTCTTGATTTTTCTTTAGCCTGGCTTCCATTATTAGCCGTAACGTCAGAATTGCCTCTCTCTTGCCTTTACTTTCCCTAAAGCCAAACTGATCGTCACCTAGCGCATTCTCAATTTTTTTTTTCCATTCTTGTGTATATTATTCTTGTAAGCAGCTTCGATGCATGAGCTGTTAAGCTGATTGTGCGATAATTCTCGCACTTGTCAGCTCTTGCCGTCTTCGGAATTGTGTGGATGATGCTTTTCCGAAAGTCAGATGGTATGTCGCCAGACTCATATATTCTACACACCAACGTGAATAGTCGTTTTGTTGCCACTTCCCCTAATGATTTTAGAAATTCTGATGGAATGTTATCTATCCCTTTTGCCTTATTTGACCATAAGTCCTCCAAAGCTCTTTTAAATTCCGATTCTAATACTGGATCCCCTATCTCTTCTAAATTTACTCCTGTTTCTTCTTCCATCACATCAGCAAATCTTCACCCTCATAGAGGCTTTCAATGTATTCTTTCCACCTATCTGCTCTCTCCTCTGCATTTAACAGTGGAATTCCCGTTGCACTCTTAATGTTACCACCGTTGCTTTTAATGTCACCAAAGATTGTTTTGACTTTCCTGTATGCTGAGTCTGTCCTTCCGACAATCATATCTTTTTCGATGTCTTCACATTTTTCCTGCAGCCATTTCGTCTTAGCTTCCCTGCACTTCCTATTTATTTCATTCCTCAGCGACTTGTATTTCTGTATTCCTGATTTTCCCGGAACATATTTGTACTTCCTCCTTTCATCAACCAACTGAAGTATTTCTTCTGTTACCCATGGTTTCTTCGCAGCTACCTTCTTTGTACCTATGTTTTCCTGCCCTACTTCTGTGATGGCCCTTCTTAAGAGATGTCCATACCTCTTCAACTGTACTGCCTACTGCGCTACTCCTTATTGCTGTATCTATAGCGTTAGAGAACTTCAAACGTATCTCGTCATTCCTTAGAACTTCCGTATCCCACTTCTTAGCGTATTGATTCTTCCTGACTAATGAGGCTGACTAATGTCTTGAACTTCAGCCTACTCTTCATCACTACTATATTGTGATCTGAGTCTATATCTGCTCCTGGGTACGCCTTACAATCCAGTATCTGATTTCGGAATCTCTGTCTGGCCATGATGTAATCTACTTGAAATCTTCCCGTGTCTCCCGGCCTTTTCCAAGTATACCTCCTCCTCTTGTGATTCTTGAACAGGGTGTTCGCTATGACTAGCTGAAACTTGTTACAGATCTCAATTAGTCTTTCTCCTCTTTCAGTCCTTGTCCCAAGCCCATATTCTCCTGTAACCTTTTCTTCTACTCCTTCCCTACAACTGCATTCCAGTCGCCCATGCCTATTATATTTTCGTCCCCCTCTACATACTGCATTACCCTTTCAGTATCCTCATACACTTTCTCTATCTGTTCATCTTCAGCTTGCGACGTCGGCATGTATACCTGAACTATCGTTGTCGGTGTTGGTCTCCTGTCGATTCTGATTAGAACAACCAGGTCACTGAATTGTTCACAGTAACACACCCTCTGCCCTACCTTCCTATTCATAACGAATCCTACACCTGTTATACCATTTTCTGCTGCTGTTGATACTACCCGATACTCATCTGACCAGAAATCCTTGTCTTCCTTCCACTTCACTTCACTGACCCCTACTATATCTAGATTGAGCCTTTGCATTTCCCTTTTCAGATTTTCTAGTTTCCCTACCACGTTCAAGCTTCTGACATTCCACCTCCCGACTCGTAGAACGTTATCCTTTCGTTGATTATTCAATCTTTTCTCATAGTAACCTCCCCCTTGGCAGTCCCCTCCCGGAGATCCGAATGGGGGACTATTCCGGAGAGATCATCGTGACACTTCTTTAACTACAGGCCACATGTCCTGTGGATAAACGTTACGTGTCTTTAATGCAGTGGTTTCCATTGCCTTCTGCATCCTCATGTCGTTGATCATTGTTGATTCTTCCGCCTTTAAGGGCAATTTCCCACCCCTAGGACAAGAGAGTGCCCTGAACCTCTATCCGCTCCTCCGCCCTTTTTGACAAGGCCGTTGGCAGAATGAGGCTGACTTCTTATGCCGGAAGTCTTCGGCGGCCAATGCTGATTATTTATCAAAATTTAGGCAGTGGCGGGATCGAACCCGGGACCGAATACGTTTTGATTACGAATCACAGACGCTACCCCTAGACCACGGGTACCATTCAATAGACAAACGAAAACCAGCAACTCCTGGCCGGCCGGGGTGCCCGAGCAGTTCTAGGCGCTACAGTCTGGAACCGCGCGACCGCTACGGTTGCAGGTTCGAATCCAGCCTCGGGCATGAATGTGTATAATATCCTTAGGTTAGTTAGGTTTAAGTAGTTCTAAGTTCTAGGGGACTGATGACCTCAGAAATTAAGTCCCACAGTGCTCAGAGCCATTTTTTTTGTTTTTTTTTTTGTGACTCCTGAGGTTCATATGTATCTCACAGTGTTATATTTAGTTTTTCTTACCAAATTATTTTTATGCGACTGTGGTATTTGCTGCTACATAATAACATTATACATTCCTCTCGGCCTCAGTTATAAATGGCTGTATTCATGAAGAAGATTTATTTAAAATGTGTGCAATTGTGCGGTTAATTATAGATAAATTACAACGTATTGAGCCTGTGATGTTGAGTCCCATCTGCCACTTTAGACAAAATAGTTTTGCGATCTTACAGAATATAGATTCGTACGTGTATACGCATATCATTTATATGTTTCTTGCGTCGCCGAAATTTCGTATTTAGAGATCGCCATTTTGTACATCAGGCTCTAACGGTAGGAGTAAATAGAGTCTAATGTTCCGACAACATCAACAGATCCGACGGAGAAGGATGGGGGAAGATCGGTCGTAACTAAACAGGTGGAGATACAAAGGAAAACGAAAATCTGCGAGGTTGAATGCGAATTTGGAACTAACTCCTCTCGAATGTGCAAGGAGAATCGACTGCTGTTCGTTTCTTCGCTGTCACGTACAGTGACCCCTTGTGCATCTTTCTCTGTTCATCATGAGATCTGTTTGATTGTTGCCGTACTAGATCAGGTAATTGCGTGACATGAAAAATCAACGGTCATCAGTGAGTGTTCTCTCACTATTAAACTGTAAATGCGACTGATCCTCATTCTCAGAGATTTTTGTTGCGCATTTGTGACTTTAATGTCCTCGAATTTTATTATTCAAGTTGGTGTCACTTGCTCATTTAAAAAAAAAAAATTCACGCTTTCTGGTAAACGACAAATTATTCACATCTTCAACTTTTGTAGTCCTGTCTTCCTCAGTTGCGTGTAATATTACGGTCTATTGATAATTTTTACTTGTGGAATGTCTGACAGCAACTGAATAAAACCCAATTTTAGTGCAACAGAAACCAAAACATTGCATCGAAACAAATGTTCAGTTCATGGTGCTGTGAAATGTAGGGAAAAAACCACAAATTGGCTTTTATAAGAAGACGAACAACACCAAAAATGCGACAGGACAGTAATATGTAGGAAATAGTCCACGCAAGCTTTAAGCGCAGTTCAAAACATTACTACTTAATAGGAAATTCCAACAACCAGAACTGTTTATAACCTGTAGATACAGTGACCAAAATGTAAATTAAATAGTAAACATATGTACATATTCCAGACCACTAATGATGCCTTGCAGAAAATAAAGGCGAAACGCGTGCGGCACTAAAATTGTGTTTTATTCAGTTGCTGTCAGACGGTCCATAAGTAAAAATTATCAATATACCGACAAATTATTCTTTTATGTTATGTTAATCAGTAAAATGTTCAGCCGTGTAGTACGTTTCCTTCTTCGTATTCTGCTTTTACATATTATAACAGATTTGACTCAAAGGTCAGGTAGCCTCACCAAGACTGCTACGGTCATTTGAGAAATACTAGAAACTCACATCAGTGTGAGCTACCGTTCTCTCTTGTAGTGTGTTTCTTCTACATACGTTGACGTATTCTTTAACACTTACCGATAAAATCGACCAAATGTAGCATAATATTAGTGAACAGTAATTACTTCAAGACTCATAAGAAATTTTAAAAAAAATCTAAGGTGGAAATTTCTTTCGAGCGTGTGACATTATACTGCAGACACATTATATTCTTATTCTCCTTTGTTAACTTTCTTCTTTTCTTTTCTTCTACACTGACTTGTGACTACCGCCGTGACGTATTTTTATCACAGATCTCTAGTAGTCACTTGATGCATACCTTTGCATATTCGTTAACATTTAATCGCTAAACGCAGAGTGCCTTTCTATGGTTTGCGGAGGTTATTAAAAGGCCTTAAATTCCAGATTTGCTTCTGGAATGGTTGGAGTGCGCTTATGCATAAATGCAAAGGAATGGAATGGAAACTGTTCGCTTCGATAAAAGCCCATTGGCATACTCCCTTGTTAATGAAAACCCAATGTAGTGTTCATAATGGCAAAATACTTGCAGTTTCGCATGCTTCTCGCCTGCTGATTAGAAACGGACTTGAAGTTTACTCTTTCTAACTCAAAACAGTTTAAATTAAATATAGTATACGATCATAAAATCTTGACGTCATGTCTTCCCTGATTGTAAAATGTCTTCGCTGATTGTGAACTTAAAATGGAAAAGAAAATGTTCTGTACCTGCCTCATAATTAATTGTAGTCTATTTGCGTATACTGTTTTCTGCCCGGAAAGCAAGCACGGTATTGCTTTTCCACTGTGAGCTCGAGAGGCCTACCTACTCCTTATCGTGCCCAGAGTTTAAGATTTACAGCACAGTAAATCAATCCCTATCTCCATTTGCTTACGTTCCTACTCTACTGCAGGCGCCAGTTTCGCATTGTTATTCGTTGATTTTATCTCTTCTTCCTGTAGCGGAAGATTGTTATTAGGGCGACTTTTATCGTCAAAAGTACAGATTTATGCTATGTGAAATAGCATTAAACATTAAAAACAACTAAATCCTTTTTTTCTCAAAGCACTTCGTTTAATATAGAATTATTTTGCTCGATAAAGAATACTTTGCTCATTGTAAGACGATTTCATCACAGTGAGCGTAGGCTGAGGATAATACAGCGGCCTGTCGGTACCGTTGGGACTTCAAGACCTGTTCCGCACCGGCCGGGGTGGCCGAACGGTTCTAGGCGCTGCAGTCTGGAACCGCGTGACCGCTACGGTCGCAGGTTCGAATCCAGCCTCGGGCATGGATGTGTGTGTTGTCCTTATGTTAGTTAGGTTTAAGTAGATCTAAGTTCTAGGGGACTGATGACCACAGCAGTTACGTCCCATAGTGCTCAGAACCATTTGAACCTGTTCCGCTGTGTTTTGTTTTGTTTTTGTTTAAGCGAAATGTGTTATAGCCGCTAAGTATTGTACTTCGTGTGCATTCTGCAATATTTGATTTTAAAAAAAAATGGCTCTGAGCACTATGGGACTTAACTGCTGTGTCATTAGTCCCCTAGAACTTAGAACTACTTAAACCTAACCAACCTAATGACATCACACAACACATAGCCATCACGAGGCAGAGAAAATCTCTGACCCCGCCGGGAATCGAACCCGGGAACACGGGCGCGGGAAGAAAGAACGCTACCACATGACCACGAGATGCGGGCAACATTTGATTCGATCATGTTCGGCTTAGGTTTAAGTAGTTCTAAGTTCTAGGGGACTAATGACCACAGCAGTTGAGTCCCATAGTGCTCAGAACCATTTGAACCATTTTTACTCGGAAAGCAATGAAAACGACAGTGAAAATAAAATATGTTTTATTTTGCAATAGTTAGGTGCACCTACAAGCTACTTCTGTACAAAGTCACCGCTCCGACTGATACACCTGTGGTAGCGTTGTACCAACTTTCCAGTACCCTCGTCATAGAAGGCAACCGCCTGTGCCTTCTGCCAATTCTGTACACTGATCTGCAGCTTATCTTCATAGCCAGCGGTTTCTGTGAGCAGAGATGAAAATCAGAGGGATCCAAGTGCGGGCTTTATGGTGGATCATCAAGCATTTCCCACTGTAAATGCTGCAGGAGCATCCTCATTGGCCCCGCAATGTGCGGTCGAGAACTGTTATGACGAAGGAAATGCATGGCAGTTACGTTGTGTGAGCTGCATGAAATTAGGCGAAATCTCTCGGCAGGCACTCGTACTTGGCGGGAGATATTATTTTCTAGACATCTTTCTCGCTGTGCGTTGAGAACTGAAAAGAGCGACGGTCATACTAGAGACATTGTCCAACACGTCTATGCAAAGCGTCATGTGATTTTCAGTGTGCTTTCGATTTCGCGATCGATCGGACCTTACTTCCGAACAACCCTCGTATATTGTTAGAAGTCTCTGTAACTCTCGCCTCAGCTGAACTGCTCGTTCGAGTAGTGCTCTTGATAGTCTATGAGACGTAAAGGTTTGTGAGAGACTGTAAATCGATTTGTTTGTGTCTGCGAAGCGAACGGGCGTAACGGCATTCTTCCGAAACGGACGTCCCCACCCTTGACTGGACGCTTTTACTAGCTGCCGACAGTTCGTGTTGAATGGCCCTGGTAGCTAAGTGATCTTCCGCGTGTGGCAGAGCAGCGGCAGTTCGGCAGAGTTCGGGCCTTGGAGGCAGCGCGGCGTCTCAGCACCGCATTAAAAACGGCGTCCCTGTTAGAAAGGGCGATGGGAGTATCGTGGGCCGTAACGCGCTGAGGAAGCGGGCCCCGGAATGGCGGTTTGCTTTTAGCGCGACCCGCCGCCAACGGCGCCGTCTCCTTCAAAGTTGTGTGTCAATTGGACGCAGCAGAAACGACCCGGCACCACGGCAGCGCGCCAGCCCACCGCGCCGCGATGAGCACGCCGTGTGGCGTGACTGCACGCCGTTCGCTCGCCCCGTGGCGCACGGACTTAATTGCTTCTTCGTTGCGAGGCACCCACTTGTCCAGAACCCACCGTCGCACTTTCCTTCCCTGAGACAGCGATTGCTAGTGTATACAGAATGAATAGTCATTTGAGACCTACTGCATTTACATCCATACTCCGCAAGCCGCCTTACAGTGTGCGGCGGAGAGTACTTTGTGTACCTGTGTCACTTCCCCACGTTCCTGTTCCAGTCGCGTACGGCTCGTAAGAAGAATGATCGCAGCTATGTCTTCGTGTGGGCTCCAATCTGCCTAATTTTGTCCTGCTGATCTTTTCGCAACATGTACAATGAAGCGAGAAAAGTCGTGGGGTAGCAATATGCAATGGGGCATTCCGTTTCGGAAATAGGGAATTCAATATTCCGGGATCCCCAATGACAAGAGGATGCCGAGAATACCAAATTTCTGTTTCGGATTTTAGTGTTTTTATGTTATGGCATGCACATATTGCAGGTGCAGTTGCTAAGCTGAGACAGAAAGAGCCAGGGTAGTTTACAATCGCGATCGGCCTTCCATCCTATTTTCTCGGTCGTGTGGGACCGAGGTAAGGAAAAGTGGCCCTGTCGTATGCATAACAGCTAGTCTGCCCTCTGAATGGGGAAGAGTCCGTCGTAACTTCCATCACGATGGCGGTGGCCGCCAAGTATGTGAGTCCGCCGAGAGATTTCGCCTGATTGCATGCAGCCCACACAACTTAACTGCCATGCATTTCCTCCTACGTGATAACTCTCAGGCGCTCACTTCAGGGGCAATGACGACGCTCCTGCAGCATTTCCGATCCATTCGCCGCCGGAATTCACTTGACGCCAAGTAGCAGCGGCGGTTGCGTAGAGTTGTCAGCGCTAACAGACAAGCGACACTTTCGTAATTATGGACGGCTATAGAGGCAACATGGCCCATTATTTCTGCAGAGGACTTCCAACGAGTTGCTGAGTCTATGCCTCGTCGAGTTGCTGCATTACGCCGGCCAAAAGGAGATTCGACACGATATTGATTGCTATCTCACAACTTTTGTCACTTCAGCGTCTGTAGGAGGAGGCTACCCAGGGTGTTTCTCCCATGGGTTTTCAGTCATATTCTCTCTGGTGTTACGACATATATTTGCAGTATAGTTTTTGCCATGTGTAGCTGGAGTCAGCGCAAACAGATACCATTAATCAAGTCTTTCAGACGAATCGCAGTGTCGATGGAAAGCATCGGTTTTTTTCTGTCACAAGCAAAATACTTTTAAGCTGAATTTTACGTGCCCGTTCGGTTGAGCGGTCTCAAACTATTCTAGTGCGATAATCGTTTTATCTACCTGTACACTACTGCCCATTAAAATAGCTACACCACGAAGATAACATGCTACAGACGCGAAATTTAACCGACAGGAAGAAGATTCTGTGATATGCAAATGATTAGCTTTTCAGAGCATTCACACAAGGTTGCCGCCGGTGGCGACACCTACAACGTGCTGACATGAGGAAAGTTTCCAATCGATTTCTCATACACAAACAGCAGTAGACAGGCGTTTCCGGGTGAAACGTTGTTGTGGTGCCTCGTGTAAGGAGGAGAAATGCGTACCATCACGTTTCCGACTTTGATAAAGATCGGATTGTAGCCTATCGCGATTTCGGTTTATCGTATCGCGACATTGCTGCTCGCGTTGGTCAAGATCCAATGACTGTTAGCAGATTACGGAATCGGTGGGTTCAGGAGGGTAATACGGAACGCTGTACTGGCTCCCAACGGCCTCGTATCACTAGCAGTCGAAATGACAGGCATCATATCCGCACGGCTGTAACGGATCGTGCAGCCACGTCTCGATCCCTGAGTCAACAGATGGGAACGTTTCCAATTCATCAACCATCTGCACGAACAGTTCGACGACGTTTGCAGCAGCATGGACTATCAGCTCGGAGACCATGGCTGCGGTTACCCTTGACGCTCCATCACAGACAAGAGCGCCTGCGATGGTGTACTCAACGTCAAACCTGGGTGCATGAATGGCAAAACGTCATTTTTTCGGATTGATCCAGGTTCTGTTTACAGCATCATGATGGTCGCATCCGTGTTTGGCGACATCGCGCTTAACGCACATTGGAAGCGTGTATTCGTCATCGCCATAATGGCGTATCACCCGTCGTGATGGCATGGGGTGCCATTGGTTACACGTCTCGGTCACCTCTTGTTCGCATTGACGGCACTTTGAACAGTGGACGTTACATTTCAGATGTGTTATGACCCGTGGCTCTACCTTTCATTCGATCCCTACGAAACCCTATATTTCAGCAGGATAATTCACGACCGCATGTTGCAAGTCCTGTAAGGGCCTTTCTGGATGTAGATAATGTTCAACTGCCGCCCTGGCCAGTACATTCTCCAGATCTCTCACCAACAGAAAACGTCTGGTCAGTGGTGGCCGAGCAACTGGCTCGTCACAATATGCCAGTCACTACTCTTGATGTACTGTGGTATCGTGTTGAAGCTGCATGGGCAGCTGTACCTGTACACGCCACCCAAGTTCTGTTTGACTCAATGCCCAGGCACATCAAGACCGTCCAGAGGTGATTGTTCTGGGTTCTGATTTCTCAGGATCTGTGCAAGCATATTGCGTGAAAATGTAATCATATGTCAGTTCTAGTACAATATATTTGTCCAATGAATACCCGTTTATCATCTGCATTTCTTCGTGGTGTAGCAATTTTAATCGCCAGTAGTGTATTAACGAGAACAGTAACAACCTGTACTCCAGTACCGAAAGCACCGCCCTGGCTCGAGCTCACAGCTACCGCGATGCAGAACCGCTGCTCAGTCGCTGCTGAACCACTGGTTATTCGTTGGTTTTACTGCCCCTGTTAATACCTATCTATAAAACAAGTATCATACTAGACTAATTTGGGACCGCTTAAACGAATGAGCACGCAATATTCCGCTATATAGTCATTTCGGTTGTAACAGGAAAAACACGCTTTCTGTCGGCGTCGCATGAATGACTCGATGAGCAGGATTTGTTTGAGAGACTGCTGCTACACAATGCAAAAATTAAATTGCAAATACCTGCACAAACACTAGAGAAAATGCACCTAAGGATTCTTAGGAGAGACAGCCTGTATATTCGTTGACTCGTCTGAGAACGTACACTCTCGGAACTTTAAAGAGTAGAACGCCTCTCTTGTAGCGTCTGCCACTGAAGTTGGTTATCATCTCCGTGATGCTTTCACGCTTGCTAAATGAAGCTGTAACAAAACGCGCTGCTCTTCTTTGGGTCTCGTCTATTTCCTCTTTCAGTCCTATCTCATACTGACGAGCAATATTAGAGTACGCTGTTGCTCGAACGACAGTTTTGTAAGCTACTTCCTTTGTTGATGATCTGCTTTTTCTGGGAATTCCTCCGAAGAATCTGTCTGGCATCTGGCTTTCTCGCTATTAATTTTGTGTAGTAGTTTCACTTTAAATCGCTCTGTACGCTTACTCTTAGATACCTTATGGACTGTCCTGCGATTTTGTAATTATAAATTAAAGAGTCTTTTTGTCTTTGTATCCGTACTACGTTACATTTATTGATGGTGTGTGAGTTGCCACTCTCTACACCAAGCACCGATCCTTTGCACGTCTTCTTGCATTTCGCTACAATTTTCCAGCCGTACGACAACACTGTAATGGGCAGGGGCATTACGAATGTAGTACGTGGACATCAAGTTGGGAATGTGGGTCTCACGGGGAGCGCGCAAGAGATAAATCCTTGCAGTCGCGCTATCCTCTGTGCCCTCGGTAGCTCAGATGGATAGAGCGTCTGCCATGTAAGCAGGAGACCCCGGATTCGAGTCCTGGTTGGGGCACACATTTTCAACTGTCTCCGTATACCGACGCCTGTTGGCAGCAAGGGGCCTTGATTTAATTATCATTTCATTCTAGAGAGTTGCACGGTCACCGATGGTATCTGTTCTTTCTGTCATGTAAGCATCTTCATATCCTATCAGATGTCACAGTTCATAGTAACTGACGGAAAGTCACCAAGTAAAACGGAAGTGATTTCTAGCGTTCCGCAAGGTAGTTTTATAGGCTCCCTACCATTCCTGACCAACATAAACGGGTTAGGAGGCAATCTGAGCAGCCGTCTTAGGCTGTTTGCAGATGGTGCTGTCGTTTATCACGTAGTAAAGTCATCAGAAAATCAAAACGAATCAAATCAAATTTATAAAATATATCTGTATGGTGCGTAAATTGGCAATTGACCCCAAATAATGAAAAGTTTGAGGTCATCCACATGAGTGCCAAAAGAAATCCGTTGAACTTCGGTTACACGATAAATCAGTCAAATATAAAGGCCGTAATTGAACTAAATATGTAGGAATTACAATTACGAACTACTTAAGTTGGAAAGAACGCAAAGAAAATGTTTTGGAAAAGGCAAACCAAAGAGTGCGTTTTATTAGCAGAACACTTCGAAAATGCAACAGATCTGGAGTACTGCTGCGCGTGTGGGATCCTTACCAGATAACGGAGAACATGGAGAAAGTTCAAAACAGAGCAGCACGTTTTGTGTTATCGAGAAATAGAGGAGAGAGTGTCATGGACATGATACGGGATTTGGGGTGGACGTCATTAAAACAAGGGTGTTTGTCGTTGCGTCGGTACTTCTCACGAAATTTCAGTCATCAACATTCTCCTCCGAATGTGAAAATATTTTGTTGACGGCGACCTATATAAGGAGAAACTATTTAGACAATAAAATAAGGGAAATCAGTGCTGGCACGGAAAAATACAGGTGTTCGTTTTTCCGCGCGCTGTTCAAGGGTGAAACTATACAGAATTATTGTGAAAGTAATTCGACAAACCCTCTGCCAGACACTTTAGTCTGGCAGTGTGTGAAAGAATCAAGAAATTTAAGAATTTATAAGCTTCAAACATTTCAAGGGCTGTTAATGAGTCATAGTAACGTTATTGTTAATATGTTTTTTCAGGTAATTTCTCCCCTTTGTTCCAGGAAACACTCAAGAATTTTGTAGCCTTATTTACCTGCCCCGCTATATAATCAATGCGTACAGAAACATTTCGAGATGAGGTCAAACGTGTAGCTGACGTGTGACACCACGTGCAGTCTCCACATATCTGCAAATATGTTTTTAAACTGGTTAGTTTTGCATGTTTAAGATATAAGTTTGGCCATACACAAAGCGACACAAAGCGCCGTGGCATTCCAGTTTGGGGACCCGCTGTCGTGTCCCTTACAAGGAAGTGAGAGTGAGAGTTAAGAGTTAGTTCAGAGACACGCGGAGCTAGTGGTCGGCATGAGCTGGACTGAGATTCAGTCTTGGTGTCGTGAAACGTGTTCCGGAACTAAATTGTTAATTATGTAATGCCTGGTTTATACTGGTGCGAACTCTAGCCAACAGGCGGCAACGAACGAGTGCCCTCTCTGGTGGAAACGTTTGGCGACCTCCCTCGTGCAATTTGGCTAATTGTCGGTCATTCAGCGTACCATAGAAGAAAGTTGGCGTACTGTCCGCTTCAGCGTACGTCTCGCTGTAAAAGCACAGAGAGTAATCCTAAAACATATTCTTACTCATTTAATGAATTATTTTTTAAAGAAATTTTGTTTGGTTTATAGTTTAGAACTATTTAGATCTCTCGTTACGTTTAATTAAAGAGCACTAGCTCACGAGCTACGATATCTGTAGGTAGCTTCCTAATAGTTCAAAATGCCGTAAGTCGTCGAATTGCTTCAGTCCAGTCTCGTGGTGAGTCAGCGACGATGCTAGAAAATCTTTGTGCACCTGTAATCTAAAAAATCAGCTTCATATGTTATAGAATGATGGATGTCTATCTAAGTGCAAGTACAGGTCTTCGTTGAGATTTGATGTTAGTTTCTGGTAGGTTCGAGTATTCTACGCATCCAGTAATCATCGATCCGATCAGTCTATGGGCATAGTCAAAGCCACAATGATTAATCTATATCTGTTAAAAAAAGTAATATCGTATTTTTTGAAACTGACAAATATATTCTGCAACTCCTTTTACATTGGCTCGTAGGCGGTAAAATAAATACCTGGCACTATTTGCATCGTTGGGACTTTTCTAACATGCGGTAAGTCGAAAAACGTTCAACGACTACCGCCAACAATGCTTTACTTAGACAAAATGAGACCAATAGCGATACATGTACTCTTCGCTCCAACCTCAAACAAAAGTGTCTCTGTTGCACTACATTACCATTACGGGCAATGATAATGTCCAGAAAATATGACTACAGTGCAAAAAGCGTCTCACTCTCTCGCAGTTAAGTTAATAACCTCTTTGTTACAATTCACCGAAACTTCGTCGTGTTGTACGTAAGGTCACTGTCGTTGCAAATTAGTGGAAAGTAAACGTTGGTATTGCAAACCAGCATCCAAATCAGGCATTAGACGCGATATGCCGACAAAGCTTCAGAAGTATCATCTTCGGACTGGTACCGCTGTGAGTGTAGAACATGAGTTCCGTCACTTGCTTCCATCAGGCGGAATCGAAGTGAGGAAGCACAAGCTTTTATATTTCCTTTTATTAAAACTGAAAAGCAGAATAAATTTTCTGGGAAGAAAAAAAACATACAAATACGTATCTATTATGTTGATTAATGTCAAATTAAAATAATGCGAAATAGCGGGTTATTCTCGTAGCTTGATATGAAGATAGCTGTAATTACTTCATAAACGTATCGCTGTTATTCTAGAAACACTTGATGTAATAAATAGAAATCGTTTTCCTCAATCATGCTAACTTGCCTGCAAGAAACTATAAATTAGTGACAGCTCGTATCTAATCCCATATTTCTTACATTTCATTAACAGTACTTTAGTAAGTACTTTGAGTACTTCGCATATGGCATTTTACATTCCAGGTAATATTTTAAGTACATCAGCTACTGAAATGTGAAAACAAGTACTAAAGTAATTGTATTTTCAAACCTACACTCTCACTTATACACTTTTGTCCCCTATATAATCAGTTGAGCACTTCACAATGCGGTAATAGTTCTCGACCAGCTAGTGGTTATCTTCAGGCTAAAGAGATGCTGGAAGTTTCTGTCTCCAGTTGCTAAGGACCAGAATGTGAATGTTTGTTTTCTTCGGGTCATACTTCTGTCAGTAATTCATGCGCTGCTTTGAAACCTCTCCTACAATTGTGACGAGAGGCCAGCGAAAATCGACAACCAACATTCGTGCCAAATTTTAGAATAGTGCTAGGGAAGGCTGGAGCTGCAATTGAATAAGTGTGCTACTTCCAAGCGTTTCGCACTTACTTTTCTTTTCTCGCGCCTTTTACTTTGCTTCGTCACCAACAGCGCGCTCGTCATTCAGATAATCCTATCCGATTATCATGGTTTTGCATCACGATTACAACCAACGCTGTGTCTATTGGAACCTGTGTGCTGATGACTACGTAGAAGGAAAAGAAAAAGCATTTGCAGCGATGGCGCGTTACGTGTGTACTTTCACGTTCTCCTTCATCCCCGCCAGTGTAAATGCTTCTTCACAGCTGCAAGCGAATTGCACTGAACATTGTCGGATTGTCTGTGAATGCTCGTTCTCATTTGTTCGCTCAGGCTTAAACGAGGCGTTATAGAAGCACCACAGGGTATAGTTGTCAAACTTCTAGTTTAACTAAAATTAATTTCGAAAGTTATTTTTTGATCAGTCTAGCTCTGGATTCGAACCGGAAAGAAAGACGTGAAATCTTTGTGTCCCCTGGTTCCCCTACACCACTCCAAGTGAGTACTAGAAACTTTCGTTTTCAGGACCACTACCAATCTCCTTCGCCACTCTACTCCAGTTGAGCTTAATACACTGTATATGTAACAGACGATGACAATAAGCCGAAATAAAGAAAAAGGAAATAGTTTGTTATCCTCCCACATGGTTTACCCAGGTTAACAACTATATCCAAAATAAAACCTCTGTTGATAGATGCACGAGGATTGTTGAATTTGTTGTCGGCACAAACTGTTAGAATACTGTATTTTTATTTTGGATATTGGTTGTTTCTGATGCAATGAATTGTCACTCTCAAATGCTAACTACGAAATCTCAAATTCAGTGATTAAATTTGCTTATCAGTTGCTGTGTCCAATGCAGAACTTCATGGTTAATGTGTATGTATCAGTTTTCGTCCGCGTGGCGAAACCAATTCTGAAACAGTTCCCTGCCCTGAAGATGAAAGAAAAAGCAGTACTATTAGCATCCTTTCCACCTTTCGCATGGCATACTGTGATGTGCTCTAACCCGTTGGTGTGCCTAACATAGTGCTTCGAGACAGGTAAAATTACCCGTGGGAACGGCGAGGTGCAATTTATGTTGCGCCAGTTCCTGGAACATAGGCACACGGCCTCATTATGCCATTTGCCAGTGTTCGCAATTCGGAACAAGATTAAATAGGACCGGCACGTTAATGGAAGCTCAGGTTTGATTGCAGATTCGTGCGAGTGTTATTCTGGGTGGCATAGGTCGGACCCCGGGAGCAGTCGTGATATATTACAGCTAGCGCCCCTGTAAACACCAGTAGATCACGAAGTTTCGGTACTGCGATTAACTTCTGGGAGCAGATAAATAAGCCAGAATACTCCAGTTAACAATTTATTTCTTTACAATTGTATAAATTCTGTTGAGTCCTCGTAACAGTTTGAGTTCTCACAACAATTTACAGTAAATTAAAATTAAATTTACTGTCCCCATGTACAGTAGTGCTTCAGTTAACGACGTAGCTACTTTGAAGACATTACTGTAGCATGAACCTGTGAACAAGATCCTTCTGTCAGTAACCTGCAATCAGACAACGGTGCAGCTTGACGTTTTTTCTTACTCAGCAAGCAAGACGCAATAAATTCTAGGAAGAAAATTGTGCCACTTACCGCGACTCGAAAATATTTATTTATTTACGTTTTTTGCCTGAACATAATGTGTTACGGTGCATCCCATAAGTATTAGAATCGAAACACAGAAACAAGAGAGTGTCATCAATTACAAGCACTCAGAGGAATCTGAACTTTTTTTTTTAAAAAAAAGGGATAAAAATTAATAGATCCGGATTTGAAAGAAGCATATTAACATTATCGTTAACGAAGCGTAAAAATTGGAAAGTTAAAATTTTCTATTATACCACGTCGGGTTACCATGGCGACAAGGCCGTTGGTATTCTAGTTAAATAGCAAGTTAAAATAGGAGCGGACAGAGAATTCATCGAAATTTATTACCTGATGGTGTAACTGTCAACTAGTTCGGAAGATAAAAAATGGAAACTCGGTGACAAGTCCAATGCCGGGTCTCCACCGTAGAAAAACCAGCACTTAGAAACGAAATAATTGTGCTTGACGGTACGAACGAACACACTTGACGAAACTCACCCTTGTTCAGGAACTCGATCTCACGAGGCCCAGAGGACACCATGTAGAACGGTCCGATACTGAAGGTGCGAAAGTAATCACCTGACTAAGAAACGAAGCGCATGCGCCATAGACAAGAATGCAGGCATGGCTGCAGGGAGGGACATGAACACGAAACTGGCCGATATTGCCCGGAAGTTCGGCAAGGAAGGCTGGCAAACTTCCTTACAATTATTAATATTACAACATCAAAGCGAATGGCAAAAATGTATTAAATAGGAAAAAGGAATAAATCAATGGGATAAAGCCAAAACAGTAAGGTCCTAGCTTGCAGTGGGTGGCAGTCAGTACGGGACAATGTGAGACAGCATAAAAACTCCAAAAAAGGCAATAAAGGTGGAAGAGCATGGTAAGGGGGGGGGGGGGACGTGCTAACATAAAAATGGTAGTTAACTCTGTTGAGGCAATCTAAATTCACCAGTATGTCTTCATTCAAAAATAAAAGGAGTCTGTTCAAGGTGGACTGTTGCAGAAATGAGAAAATGAAAACGGCTATATTCAACATCGTGTTGCTCTCCTTTGAATGTTGTAACATCCTTGGATGCTCCTGGGTATGCAGGCCGGAAGAGAGACGACCCTTCGGTGCTTATGACCGTACCAGTCTTAGAGGGCGACCCTCTTGAAGTCCTGTAGTGTATGAAGAGGGTGCCCTGAGGCGCCGGGCTACAAGTTTCAGCTGGTCCCACCCATGCTCAGTCGAATTCATAGGAATAGGTAGTGCAGGCCATTCCATTCTGTTCTTCCCATGAGGTGGGTAAAGACGACCCCATCACTAAAATGTTTACAGCTGGAACATGGGTAGGAGGATCTTGTTTGGATCCTGCGTAGCTCTCAAATTACCCTCGATTGCGATGAGAGGCGTCTGATTTATGTACGAGGGAACAGTTATGGTACGTGTAGTACGAGAGTTGGATAAAAAGTGGTGGAAACACTGCCATAACATAAAGGATGTGCGTCAAATGGCATGCTCGCTATCCGTAGCTGATAGCAGATGATCAATAGAAGTAGCGCAGCGTGTGGCGACGACTGTATTTGAGCCGTTTACGGTGTGTACTGTCTGAAAGAGAGCGAGGGTAGTTCAAGCGCTGTAACAGTATGTTTAGCACACACGAACAAACTGTGTGGATCAAGACCGAAGTGGCACGTGCTCAGAGCGCACTGACAAGGACAAGGGACTGCGGTGAGGCGTGTGGAACTGCAGCACTGTCATATCGTACGGTGGTGAATCTTTTTCGGGATATCAAGGACGTAAATGAAATGTCTTGTGACGAGGGCCTCCCGTCGGCTAGACCGTTCGCCTGGTGCAAGTCTTTCGATTTGACGCCACTTCAGCGACTTGCGCATCGATGGGGATGAAATGATGATGAGTAGGACAACACAACACCCAGTCCCTGAGCGGAGAAAATCTCCGACCCAGCCGGGAATCGAACCCGGGCCCTTTGGATTGACAGTCTGTCGCGCTGACCACTCAGCTACCGGGGGCGGACATCAAGGATGTCATTCAAGATCTAACCCGTTCGGGAAGTCGCCCCACCCCACCCCACGGACAACATGACAATCTAGCTCCTTACTTACTGCTGGATGTAGATCGCCGACGGACTGCGTATGAGTTAGCCGCAGAGGTAGGTATAGGCCATAAACCATTGCACCACATTTTGCACGATACTCTTGGGTTCCGCAAAATTGCAGCGTATTGGGTACTGCATGCAACGACCGAGGCAACACTGTGCACTTGTAGAGGAATTGTTCAATCGCCGTCACAGGCAAGTTGAAGACTATCTTGGAAAGATCGTCACTGTGGATGAAATCTGAGCCCAGGCGTACGAACCGCGATTAAACCGGCAGTCCAATGAATGGAAACGTCCAGGTTCCTCTTACCCACAGAACTTGCGCCGTGAACCAGCTGCTACGGAAGTGATGGATTTTATGGCTTACGATACCAGTGAGTTAATCCTGCATCACTGTGGTCTACTACTGCAGTTTTTTACGACATCGCCTCCGCGCCGCGCTGAGAACAAAGCGACGGCACCTTCTGACGCTGCATACCACCTTGCGTACGTCAGGGTGAAAGAAACTGCAACATCCACCATATTCACCCGATCCGTGTGATTCCGACCTGTTCGCCAAAATGAAGGAATTTATTCATGGCACGCGCTACAACGCAAGAGAAGACATCAGCAGTGCCATAGGACGGTCCTTGCGAGACGTCGACAGAGATAGATGCGTTGACGGTGCATGACTCCTTTCGTGTATGGGGAAGGCGATCGAGATTCGAGGCATTGAGGGCATTTAACACAGTGAACGTCTGTCACTAAAGTCAGTTATGAATTATAACAGTTTTGCCCCTACTTTTAATGCAACCTATGTATCATTAATTGCTGACATATCACAAAAGATATTGACACAATGTATTGAGTGCTATTGACAAAGGGCTTCAAATTGATTCCGTATTTTTAGATTTCCAGAAGGCTTTTGACACTGCACTACACAACCGGCTTGTAGTGAAATTGCGTGCTTATGGAATATCGTCTCAGTCATGTGAGTGGAATCGTGATTTTCTGATTTTCTGTCACAGAGGTCACAGTTCATAGTAACTGACGAAAAGTCATCGAGGAAAAGAGAAGTGATTTCTGGAGTTCCCCAAGGTAATGTCATAAGCTCTTTCCTGTTCCTTATCAATATAAACGATTTAGGAGACAATCTGAGCAGCCATCTTAGGTTGTCTGCAGATGATGCTGTTTTTTTTTTTTTTTTTATCGCGTAGCAAGCTCATTAGAAGATCAAAACAAATTGCAAAACCATTTAGAAAACATATCTGTATTGTGTGAAAATTGACAATTGACCCTAAGTACCGAAAAGTGAGATGTCATCCACTTGAGTGCTGAAAGGAATCCGTTAAACTTCGGTTCGACGATAAATCAGTCAAATCTTAAGGCCGTAAATTCAACTAAATATCTATTAATTGCTATTAATCTAGGAATATCTAGTAATTACGAACAACTTAAATTGGAAGGAACTCATAGAAAGTGTTGTGGGGCAGGCCAACCACAGACTGTGTTTTATTGGCAGGACACTTCGAACATGTGACAGATCCACTAAAGAGGAAGCCTAAACTACGCGTGTCCGTCCTCTTTTAGAACACTGCTATGTGGTGTGGCATCCTTACCAGATAGGACTGATGGAGTACATCGAGAGAGTTCAAAGAAGGGGAGCACGTTTTGTATCATCGCGAAATAGGGATACTGGATTTGGGGTGGACATCATTAAAACAAAGGCGTGTTTCGTCGCGTCATAATCTTCTGGCGAAATTTCAATCACCAACTTTCTCCTCATAATGCGAAAATGTATTGTTGACGCTGACCTATATCGAGAGAAACGATCACCGTAATAAAATAAGGGAAATCAAAGACCGCACGGAAAGATATAGGTGTTCGTCTTTCCCGCGCGCTGTTCGAGATTGGAATAATAGGCATTTATGGTGAAAGTTTTTCGATGAACCCTCTGCCAGGCACTTACGTGTGATTTGCATAGTACCCATGTAGATGTAGATATACGGAGGGTCTTCAAAAAGTAAGCTCGACATCATCATGGCACCCCAAGTAACTTTTACTGAATGAAGCATTACTCATCAAAAGGACAGAAATACATGACACAGTCAACATAGACATCAAGTCTCTGTAAGCAACAGTCATAAAGCTGTAGCGATCTTCAGTTCCTCCACAATAAAAATCCGCTTCTTGGCCATGGAGCTGTCCCGAGAACCGCTGTTCGAAGTCTTTATCGTTGGAATATATTTTCCCCCCAGATGAGATAAAATATGGAAATCGCATAGTGCAGTATCTGGATTGTATGGCGGATCAGCGTCACCCGCGTCTGTCCGTCTTGGTCGAATTATTGTCACCGTTTCGTTACCGCTGGACGCGACATTGCTTTTGGTCCATGTACCGTAGAATTTCACGATGAATCTGTGTGCTATAAGACGTTTTGCCCACAAGAATCGTAATGTCCCTCGTACTTCAGTTTTGGAGTAAGTTTCCAGCTGCCGCGCCATTTCATTTCACTCCCACATAGTAACGCACGTATTATCCGTACGACAGCAGAATTACGTCTGCGGAACACCTGGAGCATGTACTCTCTCCTGACAATGCGCCACTTTTCTTGCATAATGTCTTTAGCATGCGACGACATGTGGAACTTATTTTATGAAGCCCCCACGTACATGGAGAACTGCCCAAAACATGACTGTCGCATCTCCACGCTGCTAGCTTGAGACGTACGTACGTTGATATTTTACCTTTGTATGACGATTGTCAGGCGTCAAATAAATCCAAATCATGCACTTGTCTGAACACGGTGTCATTTATTCAAGTTATGTTCTAGATGTTCCCTTGCCCAACTTCTTTGCTTGAGTGGGAGAAGGGGGAGGGGATGGTTGTAATGCTGTTTGTAATAGGAACCTAGAGCCCAAATTAATCGCGTGAAATCGGTCAGCACACCCCTCCCAGATGTCTCCATAAAGGCTGCTCGCGTCTCTGTTGCATCCTCCTCGGGGTACTTACGAGCCAAAATTTGTTGCTAACGGTCAGCAGCCGGTGCTGTTGACAGCAGGGGACCAACGAGGTTGGACAGTGTACAAAGACTACATTGTCCCGTTCACGGTTGTGCATGGAGCGAGCACTACTCAAGTGCACGTAGTATGCAGGTTTTCTTTAACTTGCATTAGGCGTACGCAAGAGGCTGCGTGCAATGAATTCCATTGGTCAAAAGTGTATTAGGAGGAAGGTTCGCGAATAAATCTGTATGTAGTAATTGGGTGATATTTCTGGAATCATATTTCGCGATCAGAAAGAAAATTTGTCCCCTTTAAAAGTATGTTTGCTGCACGGGAGATGCAAAGTGATATGGCGTTGAATGTATTGTACCATCTCGAAACTGTTTACATTAATTGTCTTGTCAGGCGACATATGCAGTGAAGTCTTGTTTGTGTGAGGTTCGTGACAACTAAGAAAGTCAACAGTTTATCGCGGTACTAAACGATCATTTTGTAGCAGATACATACCGCTTAAATTACGTACACGCTTTCTACCTGCAAAGTCCTAATTGTCTACGATAGTTCCTTTCAGTCTCGAGTGCATGAGTGAAACGGAACATGTGAAGAACACGTTGCAGAACCTTAATTTGTTCAGCAAGATAGTTTCCAAATTTGGATTTAATTTTAATGTGAAGGCTCAAGAGAATGCCTACATCGGCCAAAAGAAGATTGTTAATCTGGTTATCTTGACAGTATGGGTTTATTTGTCTGGGTAAGCAGTATCATCATTTGGGAAACTGAGCTTCGTCTCCAAAAGAAACGTTAAATTCACTTTCACGTGGTGGCCTCACAGCATTCTTAGCTTCTTGTTGCATTCACCCCAGTTTCGTCTTTGCGAAGGGGAACGAAAACCGACAGCGGGCTCACAGTTTGGGGTGTAACGTCGCCCGCGAGCCGGGAATTTATTCTCGGCGTGACGGATGCTCCCGGCTCTGTCTTTTGGCTGCGAGGGTGGAGGGATGCGCCGCCTCTCCCCTTTCCCCGGGAGCATCAGGACCATAGTCTGCGGAGGGGTGCGTAATCCGTCAGCAAATATATTCCCTTTGTGTCGCGGTAGCGGAGGGCGCTGATGCTCCGCCGGCGCGCCTAGATTTGTCACGTGTCAGCGCCGAGCAAAGTGTTTCATCAGTCCACGGCGGGCGTCCCTCCGCTTCGCCTCGCTTCCTTTCTGTAAATTAACACCCCGCAGTGCTGTCATGCAGCGCGGAGCGCGCTCCTCATCTCGCCTCCGGGTCACACGTCTTCCGTCTTCAGTTTTTGCCGGCAGCAGCCGTCCTTCGCCACGGAAATTGCTGACCTACAAGACGAATTGGCTGGCATGAATAATGCGCTGCCCCTATTTCCGAGTGATATCGCGAAGAAACACACTGCAAAGTGGCGAGAAGTTTCTTGTACCTCCAACATCTCGATACAATAGTTGGACGATGGCAAAATGTTACTATTCAGCCGCGCGGGATTAGCCGAGCGGTCTAAGGCGCTGCAGTCATGGACTGCGCGGCTGGTCCCGGCGGACGTTCGAGTCCTCCCTCGGGCATGGGTGTCTGTGTTTGTCCTTAGGGTAATGTAAGTTAAGTAGTGTGTAAGCTTAGGGACTAATGACCTTAGCAGTTAAGTCCCATAAGATTTCACACACATTTGAACATTTTGTTACTATTCAGAGTATTTCTGCAGCAGTATACACTCACTGGATGTGGTGTTCTTCAGGCAGGGAGAAACGTAAAGTAAAATACAGAGGGGTCTAAAAAAATGCATCCACTGTTTAAAAGCCCATAACTTGCAAACTAATTGACAGAGTTGTCTCATTTTTGGTGAAAGTGTAGCTTAAAGTCCAACTTAAACATATCACTGTTGGTGTTCGAAATGGTCACCATTAACATCCACACACAAATTGGTTCAGATGGCTCTGAGCACTATGGGACTTAACATCTGAGTCATCGGTTCCCTAGAACTTAGAACTACTTAAACCTAACTAACCTAAGAACATCACATACATCCATGCCTGCGGCAGGATTCGAACCTGCGACCGTAGCGGACGCGCGGTTCCAGACTGTAGCGCCTAGAACCGCTCGGCCACACCGGCCAGCATCCACACACAAACGATGCCGCCGAACTGCACCACGAACCACTGACTGCAACGTATTGAGTTGGGTATTTGCACATGAATGTACGATGGAGCCTCGAAGTTCATCCAATGTGCGTGGCTTTTGTCGATAAACGACGTCCTTTAGTGTTCCCCACAGGTAAAGTCCAGAGGATTTAGGTCTGGGGAAGGTGGTGGATACTCCACAGCACGTCTACGGTCTATCCGTCTTCCTGGTAGATTTTCGTCGAGATACGCCCTAACACGATTTTGGTAGTGGGCTGGGGCACCATCTTGTTGAAAGTAAACTCATCCGTCTCCATACAAGTCTCGGATGGCAGGTAAAATGGATGTCTGAAGCTCCTGGAGGTACACCTCACCGGTAACTGAGCCGTCAAAGAAGAATGGCCCAATCAAGCCCCGGTAAGACAACCCACAACACACATATACTCCTGGCAAATTCACGGTTTTGTCTACACGGACGTTCGGATTTTCGGCGGCCCAGTAGGTGCAATTGTGGTGATTTACTGTACCATTGAGTTTGAACTGTGCCCCATCAGAACACGCAATCATGTCTGCAAACTCTTCATCGTTGCGCACCATGTTAGTAAACCACTCGCAGTACTCCATTCTACGACCTGGATCGTCCTCGTTCATTGCGTGTAGCAATCGTGGAATGTAGCACTTCCACTTTGCTGCCTTCAAAATTCACCGAACACTTGAGCGACTCACTCCAGTTTCACGGGCACACCGTCTCACAGACTTGTTGTAACACACGACGGGAGTTAGCTGGACTTGTTACTGTTACAGGTCGTCTAGATCGTTGTTTGTGCATATCTTTAACACAGCCTTCGGCTTCAAATTTGTCTTGAATGGGACGAATCGTTAAACTTGTCGGTGGCTCTATTTGATACTCATTTCGCCATTGCCGTTGAACATCATTAATGTTTTCGTACCTACAACACCACTTCAAAACTGAATTCCTTTCATCGAATGTAAGCCTTGCGCCAGCCATGTTTACTCGTGTAACTAGGTACAACTAAGAACAAAACACTATCTGGCGACTGTCATCTGACAAAACAAAACAACGCAATACAACGCTTGTGTGGCGATAGCCGTAACTACACACTAATTACACTACCACAGATAAGAGAACTCTGTCAATTAGTTTGCCAGTGATGGACTTTTAAACAGTGGATACATATTTTTGGACCCCTCTGTAGAAGGGTATCTAAATGCTTAATTATAAAAGGGATTGGTTGGGCTATACCAGTTTTAATTTGGCTTAAAATCAGATGACACGTAGGCATCTTATAGGTAGACAAATACGAAACAGACTTACTGGAAAGAGAAGAGGCGTGAGATTCCAGAGCAGGTGAATAACATTTAGTTTTACATATTAGAGTTCCATGGTGCAAAAATTATTATTGTGAAATTTTACAATACGAGCATAATTTTTAATTATTTCATTGCTGATGGGGTATGGGAGGGCCAATATTTGAGAGAAAGAAACATCTATTTCAAACTTTCAGTGGATGCCAATTGTAAATTTTATTTCACCTGAGCCACTATGAGGCGATAAATTAAAAACATTGTATCTTCATTCCGGATTTCAAATTTAGTTTCGGCACAACAAACACAGCTTACAATCAGAAAGGTGTGCGATGTCGAGTTTATTTCATTAACTTATCTGATAACGTTAGGTAAACACAGAGAGTACACGTTTGTGAAGTTATGGATTGAATATAACTGTTACAAATACGAAGATACGCGCATTAATGTTTTCTGTTCCATTGTTCAGCAGAGTATTAACGTTTCGAAGGACAACGGCGGTAAGTGCCCACTAGCCACAGGAACAGCACCTTACCAAAGACTACTCACATAAATCTAAGATTCTTCCACTAATGCTTCATAAAACTGCTCTGTATCATTTTCAAGAGAACCACGCAGGTTTCTTTTCACAGGGCCATCGTAAACAATTGATGATCCCCGTGAAAGGAATGGTTAGCTGATAAACACCTGTGCAAAAAATGTATTCAAACCCCGAAGTACATGCGAAACCATAAAGTAAAACCACGACAAAACAAAAAAATTGAAAAGTAATCTGTGTTTCTCCATTCAGTTTTTAGTTTGGACGTTGCTTCAGAAATCACTTGCGAGCTTACCTTATTTTAGCTCACCAATTTGCTTGTCCATTGTATTCCACAATGTGATCATGATAAATAAAATACAGTGTAAATCTGCAATATTTGCGATCTTCAGAGCTTACATCATCTTCAAAATGATTCTCTCTATGACTTTTTGAGACGTTGAAAACATATTGTTACACTGAGTTTCCCCTCTTCTTGGGCTCCACCTGTATATGGTTTAGGTCCTTTATCTCGTTGTTTTCGTTACCTTATTCGGGGTAATAACATAGTTGTGATTTATTCAGTTTATTACGTACCTTTGCTTCTGTGAAAAATGCCTTCCCACCAGTTAAAAAGGCAGTAATAAGACCTACCAAAATATGTAACACAAAACACATAATAGTGTGTTTCTGTACAGTTACAAAACTATGGTGACGTGGTGGGGTCGCTACAGGAACAGTTCAGCACAGCGTCATTGTGCCGCTTTTCCATTGCAATCGGAGAACCCATACACGAGGTGCACATCGACCAAGCCTCCATCAGTACGCCTATCGACTCTGCGGTGTGTTACTATTAACACACAACAGAAATAACGGATTGAACCACAGAAGACACGCAACGCATACCGCCGATATTTTCACTGTTGTTCAGTTATTTTCAGTGCAGTACATGCAAAAAGATAATTGGGGATAAGAAATCAGAAGAAATGCAATTGGTTTCTAACTAACCACTAGAGACCACTGGTCTGTTATACCAGAATACTCAGAAATTATCCGCAAACCACCACCGAAATGGTGCTGGTGAAGTTCAACTTCACCCTGTACATTGCTTTTGTTACCCTGTGGACTCGAGACAGTGACGCTGCCTCGTGTCAGGTCACTGTTGACTTCGTTAAATGTTAAAACGTTACGTTGCAGGATATTTATCGGATGTTAAAGTTAATCTTTAACTCGTAATAGTAATTTTATGTTGTGGGTGTAGCGAAATGAGCACGTGAATCAAACGTGTTACAGTTGCTTAAATAAAAATGTTTTGGTTCCAGAAGTTTATATACGCTATCGAAGATAAATAAAAATCGTTTAATCATGTAATCATTTAGTTCTGAAATTATTTGATTATAAAAGTTAAATCACGGGAGACTAAAATACATGGGACTCAGACTATATCTGACATAAGGTACATATTTCCCTTCATGAACATCAACTTGTTTTCATCTGAGAACGAGACAAAATGTCTTGGCTCACAGAAAAAAGTCGTTTAGCACTCGAGGGTATGTTGTTGTTCTGGTCTTCAGTCCTGAGACTGGTTTGATGCAGCTCTCCATGCTACTCTATCCTGTGCAAGCTTCTTCATCTCCAAGTACCTACTGCAGCCTACATCCTTCTGAATCTGCTTAGTGTATTCATTTCTTGATCTCCCTCTACGATTTTTACCCTCCACGCTGCCCTCCAATACTAAATTGGCGATCCCTCGATGTCTCAGAACATGTCCTACCAACCGATCCCTTCTTCTAGTGAAGTTGTGCCACAAGCTCCTCTTCTCCTCAATTCTATTCAATACCTCCTCATTAGTTATATGATGTACCCATCTAATCTTCAGCATTCTTCTGTAGCACCGCATTTTGAAAGCTTCTATTCTCTTCTTGTCTAAGCTATTTATCGTCCACATTTCACTTCCATACATGGCTACCCCCCATACAAATACTTTCAGAAACGACTTCCTGACATTTAAATCTATACTCAATGTTAACAAATTTTTCTTCTTCAGAAACGCTTTCCTTGCCATTATGACTACATTTTATATCCTCTCTACTTCGACCATCAACAGTTATTTTGCTCCCCAAATAGCAAAACTCCTTTACTACTTTAAGTGTCTCATTTCCTAATCTAATTCCCACAGCATCACCCAACTTAATTTGACTACATTCCATTATCCTCGTTTTGCTTTTGTTGATGTTCATCTTATACCCTCCTTTCATGACACTGTCCATTCAGTTCAACTGCTCTTCCAAGTCCTTTGCTGTCTCTGACAGAATTACAATGGCATCGGCGAACCTCAAAAGTTTTTATTTCTTCTCCGTGGATTTTAATACCTACTCCGAACTTTTCTTTTGTTTCCTTTATTGCTTCCTCAATATGCAGATTGAATAACATCGAGGATAGGCTACAACCCTGTCTCACTCCCTTCCCAGCCACTGCTTCTCTTTCATGTACCTCCACTCTTATAACTGCCATCTGGTTTACAGTAAAGCTGCATGCCCTCGGGAAAAATTACGGCTGTAGTTTCCCCTTGCTTTCAGCCGTTCGCAGTACCAGAACAGCAAAGGGTAGTAATAACTTTACTATAACCTGTTCCCCAGGAAATATCTCATTGTTAAATGAATGTTTTGATTTCAGGTCCAGCCATACTTTGACCAGATTCTGGGCTTTACTTTTTTGATGTGTTACTGCCAGTTTTCTCTTTAGATTGAGTGACAGATGTAAAAAAAATCCTGCGGTTCGTCTCCGTTGTAGCTCCTGCCGCCACCGCCGTTTACAGTATCTTCAGCAGCTTCGTGCCTCAAAGCTTTTTCTACAACCTTTTTCCATTTTTTTCATGCTAGTTCCTCTCGGCTGTTATCATACGTTACTATCCACGATTTAGCTTCCATGTTCGATCCACTAACAAAAAGTGGCAAGAATCAGACTACAATAAACAGCGAACAACTATTAATCGAGCAAAATGTTACTGCATCTGGGAGTCACAGCGCTTCGGTCGGCTTATCGTGCGTTTTTGTCATGATATTTTACAAGGACACGCTGAACCACTTGCTAGTATATGAACAACTGTTTTGAAATCATTCACAATGCGATGTAAATTTTTAAAGTAATGTCACCGCTCGTTTCCGTTAACGGCCACGGGAAGCCAAGTGTAATAATATCTTGGTGATCTTTCCTCCCTATGTAGGTCGATGTCAACAAAATATTTTCGCATTCGGCCGAGAAAGTTAGTGATTGCAATTTCGTGAGAAGATTCCGTCGCAACGAAAAACGCCTTTCTTTTAATGATTTCCAGCCCAAATCCTGTATCGTTTCTGTGACACTCTCTCCCGTATTTCGCGATAATATAAAACGTGCTGCCTTTCTTTGAACTTTTTTGATGTACTCCGTCAGTCATATCTGGAAAGGATCCCACACCGAACAGCGGTATTCTAAAAGAGGACGGACAAGCGTAGTAGGTCTGGTACATTTTCTAAGTGTCCTGCCAATAAAACGCAGTCTTTGGTTAGCCTTCCACACATTTTCGATGTGTTCCTTCCAATTTAAGTTGTTCGTAATTGTAATACCTAGGTAATTAGTTGAACTTACGGCTTTTAGATTAGACTGATTTATCGTGTAACCGAAGTTTGAGTTCCTTTTAGCACTCATGTGGATGACCTCACACTTTCTGTTTTTAGGGACAACTGCCACTTTTCGCACCATTCTGATTTTTTTTCTAGATCGTTGTGCAGTTTGTTTTGATCTTCTGATGACCATTAGTCGATAAACGACAGCGTCATCTGCGAACAACCGAAGACGGCTGCTCAGATTGTCTCCCAAATCGTTTATATAGATAAGGAGCAGCAAAGGGCCTATAACACTACCTTGGGGAACGCCTGAATCACTTCTGTTTTACTCGATGACTTTCCGTCAGTTACTAAGAACTGTGACATCTATGACATAAAATCACAAATCCAGTCGCTTAACTGAGACGATATTCCATAAGCACGGAGTATCACTATTAGCCGCTTGTGTGGTATAGTGTCAAAAGCCTTTCGGAAATCCAGAAATACGGAATCGACCTGAAATCCCTTGTCAATAGCACACAACACTTCACGCGAATAAAGAGCTAGTTGTGTTTCACAGGAACGATGTTTTCTAAACCCATGTTGACTGTGTGTCAATTGACCGTTTTCTTCGAGGTAATTCATTATGTTCGAACACAATATATGTTCTAAAATCCTGCTGCATATCGACGTTAACGATATGGGCTTGTAATTTAGTGGATTACTCCTACTACCTTTCTTGAATATTGGTATGACCTGTGGAAAACTTTCTAGTCCTTGGGTACGGATCTTTCGTTGGGCGAACGGTTGTATATGATTGTTAAGTATGGAGCTAATGCATCAGCATACTCGGAAACGAACCTAATTGGTACACAGTCTGGACCAGAAGACTTGCTTTTATTAAGTGATTTAAGCTGCTTCACTACTCCGAGGATATTTACTTCTATGTTACTCATGTTGGCAGCTGTTCTCGATTCAAATTCTGGAATGTTTACTTCGTCTTCTTTTGTGAAGGCTTGTCAGAACATGATTTCCGCTGGTGGCGCAGCATCATTTTTGTCATAAATGTTAGTTACGAATTGACTATTAACGGCCTCAAAGAAACTTATCGGAAGTTAAAGAGTGCGTTAACGTTCTTTAAAATTAACTCAAAAGTTAATCCGTTACTCGAAAAGTTAACCTGGTTAATAAACGATTAACGGATTAACTGTCTAGTGTCCAGCTGTGCATAACAGTATAATCCAGAATCTACGTAAGTTTCGATTTCGTGTGCCGAGTCTGGTAAATTCGTGACAAAGTAACTCGTTGAATCCACCGTACTTGAGTTGTTTGTACCTAGCTGTACGGGTTATGTCTGAAGACCGACATCACCTCGGTAAGAGCGACAGCTGTTGGACTGCGCTACCAATACTGCTGTCCGACACAGCAAGAGTGTAAGCAATGCTGCGGCTGTCGAATGGGGCAGGAAGAGCTGTGCTCAGACCTCCCGCTCCGCTTCCCCGCTGCAGCTGCGGCGCAGACGCGCGCCTGGCGCGAGGCCGCCAGCTGACGGGGGCACAGAGGCGGGCGGCGGCTCTGGCGGCGCGTGTCGTCGTCTCCCATACAGCGGGGACCGGTCTGTTCGTGACACGCGCCGCAGCACGCGTGCCGTGCCGTGCCGCAACTAGCAGCGCAGCGCGGGGTTTGTCGGCTGACAGCGTGCTGCCTCTGCAACATGTATGCTAACGTCCAGCATGACAAACGCTGTGGAAGGGGGAAGTTCCCTCTAAACGATTAGTCCGATCTGGCAAACGCAACTCGCTATCTTGACGCATTGTACGAGAGGCAATCAAATTAAAACCGAACGTCCGCCACTACCGGACCACGGATTGATTCCGTTCAAAAGATATCACCGCTCGCATTATGACATACATCCCACCGGGAGACGAGACAGTCAATTTCTGTTTCGTAGAACGCAATCGGCTGCTGACGCACCCATAATAGCAACCACGCTTGCTGTTCGTTGTCCGACTGAAACCCACATTCACACATGTCTTTCTTGAGGTCGCCAAAGATGAGAAAATTTCACTGTGAAGCCCGCCCGGTTGGCCGTCCGGTCTAACGCACGGCTTTCGGAGGTGGGAAGGAGCCCCTTGTCCCCGGCACGAATCCGCCTGGCGGACTTGTGTCGAGGTCCGGTGAGCCGGCCAGTCTGTGGATGGTTTCTAGGCGGTTTTCCATCTGCCACGGCTTATGCAGGCTGGTTCCCCTTTTGCTGCCTGATACACTCATCAGCGATTGCTGCGCAAACAAGTTCTCGCCGTACGCGTACACCACCATTACTCTGCCACGCAAACATACGGGTTATACTTGTCTGGTGTTAGACGTTCTCGGGGGGTGGCGGGGGGGGGGGGGGGGGTGGTCCACTGGAGCCCGAACCGCACAATAATCCTGGGTTAGGTGTGGGGCGGGGGAGGGGTGAAGTAAGTGGACTGCGGTAGTCGTCGTGGGGCTGTGGACCATTGCGGCTGCGGCGGGGACGGAGCCTCTCCGTCGTTTCTTGGCCCCCGGTTAACATACAATACATACAAATACACTGTGAAAGTTCCGGGCTCTAGGGAGGATGTTGCTGTGTTTCCCAACTAAATCGCTGAAGCGTGGCCTTGAATGATTCCGTCTGACAGCATTCCGACAGCCCGAGAGCAAACGGCAAAGTCACCAGTGGAAACAACCCACATCACCCTCACAAAATAAATCCGAAGCTGTTCACAGAAGTTCCAGTAAGGTCATGAGACCTTCTTCTTCTTCGACTACAGGAGCCCTCCGCTCGTCGAGTTCCCTGAGCGTGGAACCACAGTCAGTTCGTAGCGCTATGAAAACAATTGGCAGAAACTTCGACGCGCTACAAACTTAACACCCCTAGGAATGCTGTCTGACAGAATTATCCTGTTGCACGATTATTTCCTCCCGCACGCTATCAATTGGACGAAGGCCATACTTCAGCGACTTGATTGGGAAGCAGTGCAACATCCTCCATACGGGCAGGATCTTTCACAATGAACTTTTCACATCTTCGGCGATCTGAAGAGAGGCATGCGTCGACGTTTGTTTCGGGTGGACCAGGAAATGCAAGAATAAGTGCAGTTGTGGATCCCTCAGCGGCCGACTGCGTTCTATGAAACAGGAACTGATCGTCTCGTCTACAGTGGGGTCAAATGTCTTAACGTGTGTGATGGTTACTTTTGAATGGAAGCATCTCACGGTCCCGTTGTGGCGGGTGTTCGGTTTTCATTTGATTGTCCCTTATATCTTGATTGTGAATAGCTACATTTAGTCACGGATAATTATACTTTGCAAGGCAACTGTGTCACCACATCTATTTCTTCAAAGACTTCGGGTGCTCAACGAAATTATCATACTAGGGCATGCTTCGTGGCAAATATACATAGATACCTCTATTTACCTGCAGTTACAATCTCCTGCAATATACAGGGTGAACGAGAACACCACCAGCAAACTTTCAAAGGTGCTAGTATGGACTAAAATAAGAAAAAATGTCTAGTGAACATGGGTTCTAAGATGCATATCTTAAGAGTTATGAGCACTTGTTTATCTTCGCTACAGTGAGACACATCTCTTCTATTGAAAGCTCTTTGCTTTCCATACTTTGAGAGGTGCTAGTATGGACCAAAACAAGAAGAAAATGTCCAAAAAATATGGGCTCTTTTCAGTATAAATTAAGAGCTATGAGCACTTGTTGATCTTTGCTACTCTGGAACACATCTGTTATACCGAACAAGTGCTCATAGGTATACATTGTAGTCCCTATGTTCACGGACTTTCTTTCTTGTTTCAGTCCTTACTATAACCTCTCAAAATAAGGAAACCAAAGACCTTCCAGTAGAAAAGTTGTGTCTCACAGCATCGAAGATGAACAAGTGCTCATATCTTATGGTATGTCCATGTACACCAGACAGTTTTCTTGTTTTTGACCGTACTGCCACCTCTGAAAGTTTGTCGGTGGAAGTCTGGTTCACCCTGTATAATGCCACTCGCATTGAATGACGTGGAATATCTTACGTTCAGACTTGAGTATGAAACTCTCTCTATACTGTATCGAGCAAGATCCTTCTCCTCTACTACCACCAAGGAACTAAGTACCATCCAGCAAATTTTTATGGGACACCCGACAACGATCTCGATGTATACTGACGGATCCGAATAGATTCAGCAATAGGATTTGCATACTTCTGTCGCACTGCAGAAACAGGAGCTATGTACAGTCTTCTGCCTGAAACAAGCTATAAGTGAAGCACTTATAAATACTTTGCATAATAGCAACGGTATTGTGATAACAACCATCCTCTGGGCGCTCTCGAATTACTGCACCAATTGTCGAACTTGAAAAGAAATGTTATTTGTTTGATGTACGTGTACTAATTTATCACCGTAGTGTGTAAAACAACTTCTCTGAGAAAAGACATTTCGAAATCATGGACAACGAAATTGCTGACACACTAACAATGAGTAGTGTCAAGGAAGGCATACCTTCATTTGTATGTCTACTTTACAACGCCGTATAAAGATAATAATGAGAAAGCGAAATGCTCTCAGCTGTTACCTTGAACATCTCAACAATATCAAAGTTTTAACCTCTCCACATTACGAAGTTCATCGTTTTTAACTGGCATACCTAGGTAACCTGCTGCTCCTCTGTTCCGGCGACGCAGCTAAGCAGTTCAGTGTCATGAAACCTGCCCGGCAGTCGAACATCTATATTCAAATCGGAAGGTATCTTCAGAGAAGGACATTCATCTCTAAATTTCAAAATGTGAAGACACTGAACCACAGCAACCAGAAAATACATTACGTTATTGGCTCCAAGGTGCATAGCTGTCAACTGATACTATAAGAAGACTCGACTTGCCCTGATATTCATAAATGGTTCAAATGGCTCTGAGCACTATGGAACTTAACATATGAGGTCATCAGTCCCCTAGAACTTAGAACTATTTAAACCTAACTAACCTAAGGACATCACACACACCCATGCCCAAGGCAGGATTCGAACCTGCGACCGTAGCGGTCACGAAGTTCCAGACTGAACAGCCTAGAACCGCACGATGATATTCATAACCGGTTATTCGTTCACAGTGTTAATCTCTAGTCGCATTATTTCTCTTCAATGATGACCACATAAAACTTACTATCAGTGAAATAATACTTTCAATCAGTATCCTCTGTACTAGAAAGTTATACCATACGACAAAGAACAATAATAAATAAGATTAAGAACATTTTCCAAGATTTGACCTAAAAGAGTAGGAACGACACTGAACAGTCATTTAGGTGAATGTCGGGATGGTTATGGGAAGAGCAAATCATGTTCTGTACAAATGCTTAATCTGAAATCGGTCATTCGCCGCAGATTACTAAATTCAAAAATATTGTTGTGACGTTTATTCATTTCAAAAAGGCTTTTCTTTCCATTGACAGACAAACTATAGAAAAATAATCCGATTATTTGGTGTACAGTTTAAATTAGTAAATTTAATTCCTAAAACACTTACAGACACAGTATCTAAAGTAAAATTAATGAGCGATACATCTCAGCCCTTCGAAATAAACACAGGTGTACAGATCTAATCCCTATTCTTTTTAATTGTGTTGTGTAAAAAAAAATTGAGAATTTCGAATGAAAAGCGGAATGAATGTGAGATTTGACCAGTATGGTTGCGCAGAAGAAACGAGAATATTGGAATAAACTGTCTCACATTTGCAGATGTCATTGCTATACACTCTAAAAATGCGACATTTGCTCTAACCACAAATTACTCTTTTAGGAGAAACAACCAGTAGAACTACCTTAAGAATTACTTCAGAAAAAATCAGTTTTTTACATACATTAAAAATTCCCCGAAATTTCTGAAAATAGATAAATGTTAAAAAATTTAAATATCTTGGAGATATAATCCAATAAAATGGTTTGGAAAAAGCTACAATAGAGCGAAAGGTATATAAAATGGGAAGTACATGTGGTATACCTAAAGATTTTTACAACAAAAATTAAGCATTCCAATAGTGAAGCCAGAATGCTTACATGCAAACGAATGTCTAGCATTAAACTGTAACTTAGATCAATTAGAAATTCCAGAAAGACGAATCAGTAGAAAAACAATAGGCCCACTAAAAGCTATGGAAGGGTGTAAATTACGTGGTAATGATGAAATTCATCACAACATAGAAAACATATCAGAAGTAAAGAAAAAAAGGAAATCGATATTTTTTCGACATTTATATTGAAACTTCCTAATTTTAGACTGAAACTGAGTACTGAGTTAGTGAAACTTCTACGTTTTTACTTAAACTGCTGGAATAACTGAACGTTTATGAGTGATACTGTCTCGTTTCTTATTTTTACCATTTCAACACTGACCTACAGAATTTTCCCTGACAAATACAACTCAAACTTATCCTATTCATTTATGGCCCACAATATACAAACGCAACGCCATCTGACTGCAAATACGAGTAGTTAACACAAAAGAATGGCCCTGAATTAGAAGAGATCCTAACAATAACCCATACATTTCATAAGTGACTTACGTCACAGAAAATCTTCATGACATGAACTACAGCTAATGCAGTAAGCATACAGCCAGCTAAATAATAAGAGTCTAACTACGAAAGGCTCTAACTACTAACAGGCATGTGGTTAGCAAAGGAAAGATTTTGTTGCTGAGCAAACAATATATTTAGCGGATTTTACTTTAATCATGTGACATACAGTTCCAAAAATTATATGATCATCAATAAAGAAAATGGTTCCAATGGCTCTGAGCACTATGGGACCTACATCTATGGTCATCAGTCCCCTAGCACTTAGAACTACTTAAACCTAACTAACCTAAGGACATCACACAATCGTCACTAATTCCATTATCCAAACATTAGCAAATACATCAATCATCATTTTACAATCCATGTCCAACCAGTACTAAATTGCCATGACGAACGCACGTCGAGACCAACCGCTCGCTCACTGCTAACCACCAGTACTGGTAACTATAAACTGCCAACCGCAGAGTGTCTTAGCGGGACCAAAAATATTTGTGGCATAAGAACTTCACTAGTTGGATCCATAAAGTAAAAACGGATTTAGGTAAAAATAATATAAAAACTGAAGAAACAACTGACTGGTAAGTCTTTAGGGGAAAAGTATTGAGTATGACAGGATTCCAAGGTAGAAGAGTGAAAAAATTGCACTGAAGTGGTGAGAAGTCAGGAAGAAATGAAACACAGCGAAAAGAGGAAAGACATCTGGAAGAAAAGAGGAAAAATGGATAAAGAATAAAATGAGCTCGTGGTCCTTATTTGAGCCATCCAATGAGAAAAAAAAGGATAGGGTGTATTTAAAGTTTATTGTAAACAAATGAAATGAGTGTATTGCATAATTCGTAAACGTGCTAAATCACAATGTAGCTGGCTGAATAGCTGGACTACTAACGAATAAAACACAACTTTTAAAAAAACTTCATTCTTCTTAGAAATCTGTCACGAATTTGAAGCCCTATTTCTTCGCTGAATAATTACAAAAGTAGGACTGAAGAAATCATTTTCTACGACTGATCTGTTTACCAATTTGTTCCTGAGAGCTGCCTTGCGTTCACGACGTAACGGCGAACTAATAGGTAGCTCAAGATGCACGCAGTACGTGATACAGTGAAAAGGGAGGGAAAGAAGTACTCATGAACTGCCGCCATTCTGCAGCCCACCTGCCCCATTATACCACCAAAGCCGTGAGGAGGCACGCCCCGTCGTGAATGTCATATTGCCACCTGAACGAGGTTATCCTGTTGTTAGTTTGTTGAATTCTTGATGGACAGCGTCTAGTTCGAGAGCCTCGGCAGCGAGATATCTTAAAGAATGTAGGTGTGCTTCAGTGAAACATGACTGTTACGTTGATGTTCTCAGCCTGTCTAAACGTTTTGTTGATGGGAGAATTTTCACATTTCGGATTGAAATGTTTGGGGCTACTCTATTACTTAGAACTTAGTGTACTTCGAATGAAGAACACGTTTTTGTCTTTGTCAGAACATCACTCCAGAAATTTTATCAGTAGTATTTCTTGAGACAACATTCCGTTGAATATACCTTGCGATATGAGGTCGTAAACCCGTAATGTTTCGCGAAATTCTCCTCAGTTTACGTGAGCGTCATGATCACACACGAAACGGTGCTGACGTAACTACCATAGCATCTCTACGCTGTTTCTGTTCGATGTACGCTGCGTATGTCCAGTACACAATAAATACACATTTCTGTTCATTGGTTCCCTATCTCAATATAATCGGTTATGGACCCATTATAATCTGTTTCAATGTGAGCCAAAAGGTTTGAGACAATGATATAAAAGGAAATAACGTGACTGGTTCATTGTCGACTAGCCCAAACCGCTGAGAATAGAAACTTGAAATTTGGAGAGGTTGTTGATTTTATACTGCAAGCGTCGTTCTAGATGGGATTTTTCGAAATTTCGCTCCAAAGGGGGTTAAATATGGGATGAAAGGTTTCTTGAAAACGTGTCGCTGTTGAGGGAATTATGAAGATAAATCTACGAAAACTGGTATTTGGTTTCTCGGTCAGAAATAAAAAATACATGCTTCAGCATATTTGGAAATTTAACCACTAGGAGGGTTAAATTGAGGGTGAAAGTAAACTTTGAAAATAAACTAGGCCTATTATTAAAGCACCAGTAACGCATTTTTAAAGCTACATCTATGAAAACTGATACCGTATTTGCCGTCTTGCTTGGAAATAAAAATATGTGTTTTAGTATTTTTTGGAAATTCAACCGCTAAGAGGGTGACATAGGGGATTAAAATTTTTATGAAGATATATCGGTGTATTAAAACATATTTAAAATTAAATCGAAGCAAATTAGTATTTGGGTTCTAAAGAAATGTCTGTTATGGGGTAAAAGTTTTTATGGAAGTATCACCACAAGAACTCAAAAGGCAGGATTAACAAAGACGTCCGACTTTATCTACCAGAATGGCTTTTTGGTCATAAGTACATTCGGAAAAGACTATGCTTCTATTGCCTTCATTCACGTGAAAAGTTTAAAAAGATGTTGCAACGTCAAAATTCAGTTAAAGAAAAACAAAATAATCTGTGCAAAATATGCGTGAGCGAAGTAGCGTGCGCTAACCTAGTATTCTGTTTACGTCTAGATGCCTCTGACACTGTAGATGTTCAAAGACCAGAGTACTATTTGGGGATGCCCGTTTTCTAAAGTAAACAGCTGGGGAGTAGAAAAGTTACGTAACGTAACAAAAGACACGTTACGGTTCGTTTAGGGCATGTCAGAAAAAATTATTCACAGCGGTATCCGAAACGTTTGGTCCCATCGCCTCATTCATGTCGTCACTTCCTCTCATCTTTTATTATCATTTATCAGGCTTAGGAAAGCTTATCAGGTGTGCAGAAAAGCCACTATTTTCCCTCCCATCGGTGTCATTTGCATCTGTATGCAATACACCACTGAATAGCATGTCCGTCACCACCCTGTTCCTTTGACTATGACTAATCGTTTTGAGAGCTCTACCTCGTAATGCCACTACTGTGTGAGGGTGGTAGTTGGTAAAACTCGACGCATTCGTGTCAGCGTGACATGTTTCTCCGTAAACTGTGTGCTGTTGTCGGCATTTTATAACGCGTTGGCAGCAGTGCATCCTGAGAATGAATTTTACTTTCAAAGACATCGTTTCCAATGGAAAACTGCTACTTAATGGTTCAAACGTTTTGAAAGCTTATATGAGGAGCGGAGTGTATCACTTCTGTGTTTATTGGTTTACAGTCATCATAAAATCACCACAATGCTGAGTTATTTTTGCCTATCACCATGGGTGGCGCGACACGGATAGTACAGAAGTATCAAAATGTTCAACGAGAATTCGACAACTAGCCTTAGACAATCATATCTATATGAAATAGATTTTTTAAAAAGAAATCTTACATTACGCTGCCAAAGAGGTCGACGGTTTTCGTGGAGAGTTTTCTCTCGTGTCTGTTATCTGGAGTGCCACTGCTATTTCTGTATGGCGTCTGAATGACTGGTAGCCTACGTTGGGCACGAGGTGAGGCATCGCATTCGATATGTGACAAAAGCTGTCATTTCACAACAAGGGCGCGCCGCAGCATGCGTAAATATTGACAGCTTTTGTCACGCATTTGATGTATTAATTAGCAACGAGGGCAACGCTGTGATAGCAAAGTAGAGCGTTTCCGGCCGGAGCGCAGCTGGAATATCGTTTAATGTTGGTTCTAACAGACTTAATTGCATCACTGGCCGTACATAGCGTTTCCAGTCAACTGTCAAGAACATGAGGCGGCCTGCTCAACGGATGCTAAGGTTAAGAATGATAAAGCTAATTTTAGTGGCAAACTCTAGTTTATGAAAATAAAATAAAAAAATAAAAATGGTTCAAATGGCTCTGAGCACTATGGGACTTAACATCTATGGTCATCAGTCCCCTAGAACTTAGAACTACTTAAACTAACTAACCTAAGGAAATCACACAACATCCAGTCATCACGAGGCAGAGAAAATCTCTGACGCTGCCGGGAATCGAACCCGGGAATCCGGGCGCGGGAAGCGAGAACACTACCGCACGACCACGAGCTGCGGACTACGAATAATTTGCCTCTAACTCGATAAGTACTGTAAATTAAGTTCAACAGACTGTTAAACACATGTTTCGTCTCCACTTATATAAGCAGGTGAATAATAGCTACAAAAGTAATTTTCCTCAGGTAGCCGCAAGCAGGCGTTTGTTTCTGCACTACCGTTGTGCTTGCGTGTTCTGTGCATGCTGCATCTGTTACAAACGCATTACTGTTCGACTGTATTTGTAGCGATGTGCAGCTCTAATGGAACTGTTTACTAAGCGACTTGGTACACCAACCGGCGATACTGTTTACAGGCTGCCACGCGTGTTTATCCTCGTCTGCGCATGACTTACGGTAAGCTTCTGCTTGCTACAGCGCGACCTGCGTTGCTGTACAAGCCACAAACGACTACCGAAACATCAGTCATGTAAGTGTTATGTGGGAGCCTGAGTATTTGACAGGTATATCGCGTCAGATGCCTTCATTGTACATAATTCGAGTATTAATCATTGTGCGACACACATTCAGGAGATACGGCGTCATAAATACTGAGGTGAGTGAAAACTGATTTTTACTTAAAATAGAGCTCTTCGTAATGAGAGCAGTTAGTGGCTTCTGAAAACTCCCACAAGAAGAAATGCTGGGAGCGAATTTTCGTGTATAATGCCTCACTAGCATGACTACTGAGTTCATCAAAGCTGTTGTTTTTTACATGCAGTAGTAAACCCTCGGTTCTTAAGCAATCGATCTGCCATATATGAAACAGCTTCAAATATCAAATTACTTTACAGCTGAGTTAATGTGATAAATATTTGACGCTAAGTATGTAAGAGAGAAAATGTTTTGAAATTATGCTCCAAGTGTGTTGGAAGCCACAGAGCACCCAAACGTCCAGATGTCAGGCACTCAGATCTTGTGTGTCGATAGAGTATCAACCAGAACTCCGATTTGATTCGTGCTATGTACTGTCGTCCAGCAGAACGGGCGTAAATGTTAATTAAAAGTAACACCAGGAGTATGAAGTATAACAGTGGGCAACTGACACATTTAACTTCCATGGGGAAGTTGGAGCCGGCACGTTAGCTCAGCGTGTTCGGTCGGAGAGTTAGCTACCCTCTGTAATAGAGAAACTGAGTGAACGGATCAACGATAAACTTGAACGGGTGTCATGGGACATCCACCTAGAATAAATGCAACGAACAAACTGAGTTCAACAAAGAAAAAAAGTTGGTAGAGCGTTAGATCCACAAAGCAAGGTTCGCGGGTTCAAACCTGAATGAATCTTAATTTTGTTACTGTATAATACTTGAAAGCGTTATATGGGACAACGTGTTTGTGACACGTAAAAGGGCTGTTTGGAGTTAACACTGATGTTCGCTTGGCAGTCTACTTTCGCTTCGTTTCTTTGAAACTAGTAAACCCATAGAGTACATTTATACAGTAGTTTTACAGAATATACTCTAAGAACAGAAAAATTAGGAAACAATTGCATCACACGTGCGGAAGTAATAATAATAATAATAATAATAATAATAATAATAATAATAATAATAATAGTAATAATAATTAATAATAAACAAACTAATAAGATCAACAATAATCTATAATCACAACATGTTCATCTTTTCGCAGACCAAGTGAGGTACAGCAGTGATTAGGACACTGGACTCGCATTCGGGAGGACGACGGTTCAAACCCGCGTCCGGTCATACTGATTTAAGTTTTCTGTAATTTCCCAAAATCGTTTCAGGCAAATGCCGGGATGGTACCTTTGAAAGGGAACGACCTATTTCCTTCCCCATCCTTCCTTCATCCGATAGGGCCGATGACCTCGCTGTTTGGTCTCCTCCCCAAAATCAACCAACCAATAATAATTACGTAACTTTCAACTAACGAAGCGAAAGCGGACAGCCAAAAGAACAGTGCTACAAACTCCGAAAAGTCCTTTAACATGTCAAGAAAATGCTCGCCCATATAACAGTTCCACGCGTAAACAGTTAAAAAAGTTGTCGTCCGTGGGGTTTGAACGTAGAACTTTGGTACGACGACCGAGCGCTGTACTTTCTCACCCACCTGTATAATAACTCGCAGATAAGCTTTTCCTGTGCTACGTAGCTCTGGCGATACTTTTAATTATCGTTCACGCATGTTCTACTGGACGATAGCATACAGCACGAACTAAATCGATGTTTTAGTTCATACTCTATCGACATACAACGTTTGGTACTGATCTGATATCTGGAGGTTTGTGTGTAAGTGCCCTCATTATGAAACGCTGGATGAGTGTAGTCTCGTTAATTTGCGCTCTGTTTTAAGCAAAACCTAGTTCTGAAGCATCTCAATGTTTGTGACGTTGTGTTTCCTGATCTACGTTTCGTATATTATTTTGCAGTGCATTCAGTGATATATGCAGATACAGTCTGAAACGTGTGTTACGAATAGGCATAGCAGTAAAGAGATAAATTAAAATGTCATGTCTGATGTTAAAGGTTTACTCCGCACCATTGTAAGCAGAAGCTAGTTTTTCACGCATCTGTCTATGACGTCATATCTCCTGAATTGCTCTGTGACAGGACGACTGTTAACAGTGTAGTAAAAGAGAAGCTACCATTCAAAATATCTTAAGACAAAGAACTTACTTATACATTAAAAAAACGAGGCGGAAAATCGAAACAACATACTTTTCCTCTCCGATCATTGTTGAGCGAAGAAAACTAACGTAGATAGTTTCGATGTCAGAGATCATTCAACTATAATAAAACCTAGAAACGATGTGTCTGTCGAAGCTGATGAAGCAGGGAAACTAAAGAGATTTTTTGGTACATCATCAGAAGAAGCCCAAGAGTTCTGTGGGGAGGCCCTAGAGTGTTGCGATGTACATGACAATGAGAAATAATGAAATACAGTACCTTAATGAACCATGTATCAAATTATTATTTCTTCAGTAGGTTAAAATAATAGAATATAACCACTACAAAATAATTAATCTGTAGATGTTCGGTTTGGAAGTGATTCATGATTTTTATATACTTTTTATTTCAACTGAAATTTCTTAGAAATATTTTTCCAACGTTGTATTATATATATCTAGAATTTATTTGCGAAGTATAATTTTGCAAGACGTTAGCAATGTATAATCTTCAAGTAATTAAATAAAATATGTTTCCTGAACATGTTTTTTGTATACGTTGATTTTTGTGAAACGTTTCTTAAGTGTTTTATAGGCAGTTTGGTGTTATCTTTTATTTAATTATGTAACTTACCGTGTTTTGTAACCAGCATAAAAATCGTCTTCGTCCACCAAGGAAGCTTAATAATGTAATTATATATACTGTCCTGGCTTCTGTCCAAGCACTCTTCTACATGAATTTAAAAATGTTGTTAACGATTGGTTCTTTTACAAAAAAACACGAGAGAGAAAAGCTGGTAGTAGAAAAGCAGGGTTGACGAAAGTGTTTGAATTCTTTAACATATGGTGCCTTCATTTATATTACATCTACGTCTTCGTAGATACTCCTCAAGCCAGCGTACAGCGCGTGGCGGAAGATACCCACTGCTTGCCATTTGCTTTCCTGTTGCACTCGCAAATGGAGCGACTGTCTTCATGCCTCCGTATGAGCCCTATTTCCTCGTATCTTATCTTCGTAGTCCTTACGCGCAATGCATGTTGACGGCAGTGGAATCGTATGGCAGTCAGCTTCAAATGCCTGTTCTCGAAAAGAACCTCGCCTTTCCTCCAGGGATTCCCATTTGAGTACATGAAGCAACCCCGTAACACTTGCGTGTTGCTCGAACCTACCGGTAACAAATCTAGCAGCTCGCCTCTGAACTACTACGATGTCTTCCTTAACTCAACTCAAATAGGTATCTGAGTTTGGCAAAGAATGTACGTATGTAAAAACATCCACAAATTCTTCGTAATAAAATCCTTTCCCTCACCTGAAAATATTCTTCGTCAATCTGGTCCCTTATTTCAGATATTCTGTAGCTGCATCGCCAACTTGCTATCAAAGTATACTTTTCTTCAGCCTCGAAATAAATCTGATTATAACACACCAGGATCACAGTAATAACTTTATAAACGTCCTCCATCAGAAACTACCACTTGCCTGCGAAAGGCAAAGGTCCCGAGTTCGAGTCTCGGTCCGGCAAACGGTTTTAATCTGCCAGGAAGTTTCATATCAACTCACACTCCGCTGCAGGGTGAAAATCTCATTCTGTCCTCCATCAGAGATCAAAAAATATATATCACATAATAAATAGAGCATAATAGTTCAAATTTTAGCACTGAACTGGACGTCCGAGAACAATAGGCCTACACGCGCGTTTCTCCGAGGAACGGTGGCCTCGGACGCATTGCAGCTGGTAACAAGGCACTCGGCATAGCTCGGTCTCCGCAGGCGTCACACATCACATGAAAAAAAAACAGAAAACAATTCGATGTAAGTACAAAAGAAGCATACGATTACTTTAAAACAAACTAAATCTTGAAGACTGGATTTTTCACTGTTTAGCTAAGTGTTCACTGTTTAAAACTTCTTATTAGGCTGACATTCAAACTCGGGACCTTTGCCTTTTGCGGGCAAGTGCTCTACCAACTTAGCCACCCGATCACGGTGCAAGAGCACACTCCCTCAGGCTGTACTAAACCATGTCTCCGCAATATCTTTTCTTCCAGCAGTGTTAGCCCTGTAAGGTTAAGGAGAACTTCTGTGAAGTTGGGAAGTTAGGAGATGAGGTACTGGCGGAAGTAAAGCTGTGAGGACGGGTCGTGAATCGTTCGTCGGTAGCTCCCGGTCCGCCACACAGTTTTAATCTGTCCGGAATTTTCGTAATAAATCTTGTTACAATGCACACTACATACATTTGGTCGGGCGCTGCGGAAACTAGTGTCACAAGTGAATTTGTGACACTACAGCAGGTACGTTAAAGAGCTTAACCCTCTGCCTTGGCGTTGCCTCATACAGAAACGACTGCCTTCATCCACGTCTTTAAGAGACATTTCTACACTGAAATAGTCCAACCAGACAGCGCTCAGAGAACACTCATCCTTGTTTGAGGGTGATTAGGAAAAGAGTTTTCAGTATCTCGTAGCGTAGTTCGAACATCACTTGAGACAGCGCCTGACGTTTGTTCATATGGTGTCTATGTTATCAGTAGCATTACTCCTATACGTATCCTTATTGTCTCGAAACATTCTGGGTCTCTTGGGATCCCAATTTCTGGTCAACCTAGTTACTTGTAGGTTGTGTGTGTCAGTGTGTTAAGGAGGACTCAGATGTGGAACTTTAACTTTACTCATTGACGACACCCAACCGTTTGACCATTTGGAAGTCCGCCAACTCGTCAGAACAGTTCCTTTCGCACCCACGTGCTGGTTTTTTTGCATCCGTATAATTCGTGCTGATTTTGGTACGTCTGCACTTCTCTCGAGGTGTCCGTATTCTTCCATCACTCACTCTACATTTCTGCGTTACATTGAAAGAGCTTCACCGTACGTATCTTCATCGAATCATTCGACCAAGTACTCCATCTCTCCCACACATCACTTGAGCGTGCTATAGCTGCTCTAGTGGTGCCCTCGTCATCTCTCTATGAGCAATCGTTTTATACTGCATGATACTCATCGATACCTCCCATGCAACTACGTATCGAAATTCTAGGAATTAGTTATTGAAAACTGAAACGGTATCGCTCTTTGAAGGTACGTGAGCCAGTTCAAAACTTCTGACATTAGTCATCGACGGAAGACATGCAACACAGAAGAGCCGAGCTCCCTTACAGATAGTGCATGTGTCACTTAAGCAGTCTTCTTAATGTGAGAGCTCCAGTTTTCAAGTGGTCAGCAGAAAGAAGCCACCCATTTTCTTTCCATACGACGACATATATATGACTCCTCTGCTGCAGTCGACGCCCCAACTTTCAGCCATTAACCTAATGTGATATGTAGCTTCCGTCATCAGTCGTTAAGACTGTAGTCACATATGTAATAAACTTAACCTCTCTTGTATGGATACATTTGTAGATGTACTCTTCAGCAAGTGAAAAAAGTGCTGCTTGCACAGTGAGTATTGATGAATTTTTTCTGTAGCAACTAGCTACTTGCTGTATACTATTGGTTTGTCTGCAGGAAATCTGAGAATTTTCTGAAATAACCTGCAAAGTCCCTTTTCGCTGCATTTCTCTAGTACTCACTAGAAGTTACTTTTAAATATGTAGAAAATTCTCATAGCATGAAATATTTCAATACACCTGTCAAGGATGCTATGACGAATGGGGCGGGGTGACAGAAGGTGTCAGTGAGTGACTTGTTCTCTGGTGGAAGGCGCAGATGTCAAGGAGTTGCGATGTGCTTGGTGCCTAATACTGCGATCTTCACTTGAGGCAGCCACACGAGCTCGACCGGATCCTTGACGAGGAGTGTGCCTGGCCGCACGTTCCGATGCGGTCCGACATCGGGCCTCTCTTACATCCGAGTGCTCCACAGATCTGGATCTTACATTATTCGAGTAGCCTGTCAAATGGAAATCCAAAATGAGGCTCATTTCAAACTCATTCGGGCGCTGATAACGCTGTCTCTTAGTGATCACACAATGTCTGATGCTGCTCAAGCCCCTTAGATAACCTACAACGCCTGGTTACAAAATTGAGTATGAACAACACAAAATTGATTAAAAATCTGCCTGGCTGGGCAAGTGCATTGTATGATAAACACAAAAATCTAAGGATCAGAGTTACTAAAACCATCCAGCATATTGTGTTTAACAAAGCATGTGTAGCGAGTAAGATAACACCAAGCACTTAAGATGGCTATTTATAGCCAAAATCTAGATATGCAAGAGTAATAAAAAGTATTTTTTTTTTTATGGAAGACCTGGAGAAAAAGGCGCTGAAATCTGCTAGGTTGACGCCCGCAGTATTTTGGAGATATGTTGACGACATGTTTGTAGTGTGTCCCCTTGGCGAAAATAAATTACAAGAATTTTTAAACCATTGAAATCCATCCGTGGACAAATCCAGTTTACGGTGGAAATCGAATAAGATGTATACCTTTAATTTTTGGAATCATTGGTTCAGCGCAAAGTTGATGACACCCTGGGAGATGCAGTGTGTAGGAAACTACCGCATACGGATTTATATTTATGTGCAAATAACTGCCACCATCCTGCCCAAACAATGAGTGGTCTGCGAACTTTGGTTCACAGAGCAAACGTCGTCGCTGATGAGAGCAGTTCTGCAGGACGAGCTTCTGCACTTAAAAAGAGTTTTTGGAGCCAACGGGTACTCTCCACACCACGCTACGAATGAAACTAAAGTTGGACAGAAGGAATGCAGAAGAAGATATAGAAAGATGTAAATTCGTGTCTTTTCTGAAATATCTCGTCAAAAATAGGACGGATCTTCAACAACGACAAAGTAAAAGTGATTTTTCGCGATCTATCGAAGACAGCAGCATCCTTGCGATCCGTTAAAGATGATTTGACGGTTGGGATGGCTGCGGCTTACGGGATCCCCTACGAATGTGGTTTTTCGTAAATTGGACGGACGACTCGTACAGTCCATGAAAGATGCACGGAACACTGCAGGTACACCCAGCTCTTCCAGCCCAGTAAACCGGCTGTGACAGAGCAGTGTATTGATACTGCTCACTCTAGGTCGTGCGAAAACATCGAAATTTTAGAGTCTACTTCATCTTTTTGGGAGTCGGTGGAGAAAGAACCAGCTGAAATCTGTATTGCGACGAATGTGATTAATAGAGATGGCGGCTTCGGCTTGAATAAGTCATGGCATCCGGCGCTGTCTGTAATAAATTTACAAAGTCGTCGCCAATGTATTGGTGGCAATCATTTATCGACATTCCAGCAGGGACTGCCCGCGCAGTCAGTGATCTAATTTCAGGCTTATGTGTAGTTTGCCTTCAATGAACGTCTCTGGCGGCTATGTACCTGTGGTCGCATGTGCATTGGTGCGGTCCCCAGATATAACAGGACGGTGCGAGTGTTGGAGTGTTAGTCTTTCACTCAGTCTGAAGATGCGTGAACGGTATACAACCAAAATGTTAGAAGGAATCGGAATCTATGCAACTGCGCGCTCGAAATTTAATGGAACACTAACGCTTTCTGATAGCCGTGTCGTAGAGAATCGCAGCTCTTATCATTTACTTAAGTGTGAATGGTGTTTACTTGTACGAAGTTATGGTTGAAATGGCTCTGAGCACAATGGGACTTAACATCTGTGGTCATCAGTCCCCTAGAACTTAGAACTACTTAAACCTGACCAACCTAAGGACTTCACACACATCCATGCCCGAGGCAGGGTTCCAACCTGCGACCGTAGCGGTCGCGCGGTTCCAGACTGTAGCGCCTAGAACCACTCGGCCACCCCGGCCGGCTGTACGAAGTTACATTGACATCCTACCATGTCTTCTGAGTACATCACAGTTTTTATTTAGGCAGTGTAATTGGCATGATATGCACGGGAGTGTCATACCAATAGATCGCACAGACATTCACTACAGAACGAATAATGACGAGTCGGATTGACGACAAGAGTCTAGCAACAAGGGCAGGCAACGTTCGTCCATAATGACGACACCACGACAAGATCGTAGGATTATTCGACTGACTCTGGCGAATAGACGGATGGCAACAGCTGAAACGGGGGCAGATGTTATTGACAGAATACCATCGCGAAGCGTCGGGAACAGATTATTGGAAGCTTGGCGGAGATTTCGAGTTGCCGAGCTTTATGTACCTCTGACGCTGTACCACAGACACCAGAGACATGCATGGTGTACAGCTAGAGTCAACTGGTACGTTAACCACAATTCTGTGGTGTTCAGCAGTGAGTCTCGGTTTTGTTTGTGGCGCTCAAATCGAGAGCAGTGTGAGTGTCGACGAGCTGGTGAAAAGTCACAAGAAGCAGCAATTTTCCATATCCACGTCCTTCTAACTCTTGGACTCATGGTATGTGGAGCTGTTGCCTATGGCAATAGGACTGATGTTAGATGTTGAAGGAAGTTTGAATGGTGACAATGGTACATCGTATTGTCATACCAGGATAGCAAACGGTATATTCCAGCAGCATATAAGACCTGACACTGCAACTCACACGACAAACGCCGTGAGGCATGTACGGAGCTTCGACTACTCGCCCAAATATATATCTCATAGAGCTTGTCTGGGATGCGAGGAGAAGATGTATAGTTTCGTACCAGTGTCCAGCCATCAGTCTTGCTGAAGTGGCTCAGCAAGTGTTTCAGGCATGGCGAATAATCCCTCAAGACGATATTTGGGAATGTTTCCTTTTGTGTCACAACGAATACACGAGCGTATTCGTGATCTTGGGGATCACACTGATGTCGATGATGGGCATCACTTCCAGTGCTTCATGGTGTAACGTACCCCATTTCCGTCAGCGGAATCGATTGGTTGTCGCGCGTCGTTTTGTCAGCGTTCGCGGAGGATGGGCCTGGGAGACAAGGATTGGGCGGTGGCGGCGCCTGCGGCTTGATGCAGGCAGTTTGTAGCTGTCGCTAGGCTCTAACAAATGCGGCGTCTCCCAGCAACCTCCCTCACTCCAAAGCCTCGCCTCCGAAGACCTCGCCTCGCCTCGCCTCGCCTCTCCCGTTCTAGGAGACGGATGAAGTCGGACAAATTCTCTCTCGCTCCTAATCTTGCCGCTTTACTGGAGGCACAGCTAGAGGGCAGCCACTCTGATACATCACAATACTTATGTGCCAGCAGGATATGAAGTACGAAACACTGATGTGGTGTCTGCATTACTCGAAATAAACTTTGCAAGCCTTCAAAATAATCGTGTTCAAATTGTCTTTGCAAATCAGATTCCTCCTAACGGGAATATTGTGCTTTGTGGATGACTGAATCAACAACAAAAAAGTAAAACGTTGCCCACATTCTATCGTTGCAATAAATTCCTGGAACGAAATAATGGATTAATATGCTATTAATGTTATCCGAAATTCTGCGTGAGAATCAGTGCGTAACTAGAGCGGAGGCATAGACTGGGTGCTGTTTACGTGTGGTCGCATTTTTATAATGAGCGATAAAATGAACAAGAACAAAAGCAAGGCGTAGGAATAAGAAGAAGAAGAACAACAACAACGGAAAGAAAGGAATTAGAGGGCAGTACAATAAAAGAAGGATGGTGATAAATGAGGATATTCGAGTGGCCTGTGATGGACAACAGTTCCCTGCTATGGAGACGCTAGTATCTTATTGTCAGCGACTAGATGGAGCCACTTTTGTTATGCCAAATAAGCCAGTCGGACAAACGTGTAAAGAGTATATTTAGCACTTGATCGTTAATTAATCATTGAAAAAGGAATTATGTTATTCTTCCAAGCGATGAGACTTCGGCTGTTTGTTATTCCATATTTTGAATGTATCACACAAAAAATGTTGAAATGTCTAACTTTTAGTTATACGTAATTATGGCAACTTATTATTTTAGAAAGGCTTGTAAGTTTTAAGTGTTTGGCTAATTTGGAGTTAGGAATCGGAAGCTTGCTGACGTCTTGCTGAAACAGATTATCCTTACATGAAATGTTCTACGAGTACAATTAATGAAAAACACGTACTTTACGATTTTGTTTTATTGATACATACAATGAAATGCAGCAAAATAACGACGGCGATTGGGGGGGGGGGGGGGGGAGAGGGGGTTAAAAACAACAAAAGGGGCCGGTCACTAGTGGTAGGGAGAGACGCAAACTCGAAGTTTGTCCCGGGTGCGAGTCACCTTATTTACGCCGCTGATGCAGTTGCATCAAGAACATGACGGGTCTTAACACAGAATCGCCTATCACACTCTTTTGCTGGCTGATTTGTGTGCGAGTCAAACATACCGTATGTTAAAGCGAGATGTTACAATTTAACGTAAGGGAAAGATCCATTTTTACAGAATATTTGATACTTGCAAAATTTGTTTCTGAATTTAAAAAAACAAAGGAGGTATACAAATAGCATTTCTTCATGTGATTTAGGCATTCGGGCCGAAAGTGTTACTAATTGTTTGTCCACAAGAGTTGGATACCTCGGTTTTGCTGCGATCATAAATACTCTTAAATACCGCAAGAGGCAAAAATGATGGTTTCGTTACAGTTTTCCAAATTGAGATAATGCATGCCGTGTCGATTGCTACCATTAAAATCAAACGCTTCTGCAAGTAGAGTCATTCGTCGTGATTGAAGACGTGCAACAAATTGTGTATAAAACTACCATCAGCGTTTATACACACTTTTCATTAATTTCAAAATTGAGAAACATTCATATTTTTCGTAGTATCCCTGTTATCCGCACTCTATGTTTTATGAGTTTACACTTGCTGATTTTCCTTTTCGTCTGAGTTACATTTATGTGTTTTTTCTGTTTCAGGTGAGTAAATGCTCCACGTTGATGACCATCAAACACACCTAGATAAAGGTATGGTAGAATAAATAACTAAGCTGCAATTCGTAAATTTCTAACATGTTGACTGCGGATGTTGATCGTTTATGGTAGACTGAAAACATGTCTGACCCGGGATTGGCACTTAGATAGTTACACGTAGGGGTAACACTAGCAAGGGATACGAAATGGGACGAATACGTAAAATCACTAGTATGGAAGGCGAATGGAAGGCATACGTTTTTTGGTAAAGTTGCGAGAAACCGTACTGCAGCTGTAAAAGAATTCGTAGACTAGGCGGCAAGCAAGCAACTCTGGAGTGCTGTTCCAGCGTTAGGAGTCCTTGTCAAGGAGTCGTAACAGCAAGCATCGAATTCAAATTCTCACTGCTACGGTCGTGACAATTCGGCATAGCTCATAAGAAAGCATGACAGGGGTGCTCGGGGAACTTAAATGGGACTCTCTGGAGGAAACGGGACTTAATTCACGCAAACTATTGAGTAAATTTAGGGAACAGTATCCGAAGAAGACTGTTCGTCCATTGCGCCGCCACCATCGCACGGCAATCATGATAACAAGGCAATAGAGATTATGGCGCATATGAAAGCATAAAGGCAGTAGTTTTTCTCTCGCCCAGGATGCGAGCGGAGTAGGATAGAAGACAGCTATTATTGGGACGAAGTAAACTCCGCTGTGCAACGTATGGCTGCAGTGGTTAGCAGAAAATGACGTAAATTGCCGTGACAAAACGTCCATGTTGTAACTAACTGTCACCACTCTGGTCAGGTCAGTGGGTGTCGAGGCTGGACAGGTGATGCGGGGACGTTGCAATGCGTCGGAGGCCGAGCTCCGAGGGCTGGTCAGTGTTTCCGTGAAATGCCCGAAGGCGTCAGAGAAACAGTGGTTTCTGAAATACTGTTTTATTAATGTGTTTGTTACAAGGAATATTGTCTTCCCGGTGGTCAGGGAAGATATCGGTCTGCTCTCGCAGACTTCGCCGAGAAAAGGTGGACAGAGCACACAAACAGCTTGCGTAGTGTGTGGCACGTCAGGCACCCTACCTGGCAGCGAAACAGCGCAGGGTACGCGTGGGGCGGGGGGTCGGAATCCCGTGCGACGACCCGCAGATGTACCACTGTGAACTCGAAGGCCTCAGCGCACTCCAGGAGGGACGCTCGCTTGGATCTGTACTACTCACAGCACCTTCCGGATGGCGGTTGTCGTGATGGCGGAATCCCAGGACTCCCTCACCGCACGCAGCGTACAGCCAAGATGGCAGTAGACGGACAGCCTGGGAGGCGCCCATACAGCAAGTAGAACATGGCAGCTCGCAGTCACTCGGCTGGGATCTTCACCAGAGGAGGGACCTGTAAGTCTGCACGCCTCCCACCTAGCAGGAACGACGGCGCGGAACGGCGAAGTCCACCCACAACCAGCAGGCTGCAGACTCGTAGCTGAAGTGCTGAAGTCTTCAGACAGGCGGCACAAGCAGCACATTACGGTTCGCCAACAGCGCTAACCTGTAACTAGCGAACTGTCGTTCCGTCGGGATCGGTGATGCAGACAGAATGAACAGACACACTGAGAGCGAGTTGTCCGGAACAGGAGTATTTGAAGTAGGTTAGGCAGCCATTTTGCTCTCATTTGAACGTCAGTGGTCCTGTCCGCTCCGTTGAGTCTCAAGTACGGACGGTTTTCTCTGCTACTGCATTATCATCTGTACGAGCACGACGTGGAACAGCTAAGCTCGGATGCTGCATTGTAGAGTTTGCAGAACGACGTTCTGGGTGTCGTCATACTGCTCCTTGCTATAGCTCTGCTCGCTGTGCAGCAATGAGTTACGGGCGTTGCCCCACTTTTGCTCTAGATTACGGTTGTAACACACGATTTGACTTGCACTTTGTTCTTTTACCGTCTGTGCCGAGTAACAGCTTCGCAAATTTATTAGTGCATCCGGAAACACGTAGGCTGTGGAATAGTTTATTTATTTATTTATCATGATCCACTATCTTGATGACGACGATGTACCATTACGTTTAGAATTACGTTTATGTGAATCTTCTTTGTTTTATTGAATCTTACCTTTAAGACTGTCTATTACTATCGCTCTAACGTTTAGATGGCTGCCTGTGCGCCATTCTACGTATAGATTACCAATTGGATCTTTTTCCACCCATAGTCGGCTGTTCCTTTGCTGTGACAGAAAATGAACCAAAGATTTTGGTTATTTCAAATTATCTGGATTAATTTTAACAATTATCTTTATACCTAGCGTTGTTAGTAATGTTACAACAGCGTACACTACTGCTACAATAACAAACAATACTACTATTAGAAGTATAAAAGTCCATATTACTATTAGAAGAAACTCGACTTTTCTACAGCAACTACTGCTACTGAAAATTATGTTACTAATACTAACACTAACACTAGTGTGTCTACTACGATTACGTATGATAATGTTAGGGTCTCTGAGCCTTAGAGACCCTTTTTAGCTTCAGTATTTATCTATAGTTTAGTATGAGATGGATACACACACACAAATTACTGGTATCGGAATGTACGAGTGTATACGTGGCCTTTTCGGAAAGTAAGGTCCGATCGGTTGCGAAATGGAAACCACTGTGAAAATAAAAATTGCAACAATTAGCTACACCTTTCCGAATTAGACGTTTGTGGTTGCTTTGCACCAGATTTCCAATGCCGTCGTCATATAAGGCAGTAGCCCGTGTTTTCCGTCAATTCTCTACATTGATCTGCAACTTGTTGTCTGTGCCAAAATGTTGCTTCATAAGCAACAGCTCATGTGAGCAGAGATGAGAGAGCCAGTTAAGGGCTGTATTGTGGCTGATCAAACACGTCCCATCACGAAAACTGCAGGAGCATCTTTATTGTTCCTGCAGAAAGCAGCCGAGAACTGTCATGAAGAAGGAAACGCATGGCAGTTATGCTATATGGGCTGTATGACATCAGGCGAAGCCTCTAACCAGGCTATCAAACGTGGAGGGAAACACTACTTTCTGGGCATCTTTACGTGCTCACTGTGGGCTCGGAACTGAAAAGGGTGACGTGACACGACCAACGGACTTACTAGAAACACTGCCCAACGCATCAGTGCAAAGCTTCATCGGATTTACACTGTTGTCTCCATGACGTTAGCTTCCCAATAGCCCTCTTAGTTTCTCTCTGCCTTGCGTTATAAATGGACCATCCTATCGGGTCCAGCAATATTTTGCTATCTCTAGGCGACGTATCAGATCTCGTCAGTTCCATGTCTGGCAATCGCAACCGCCCGAGTCTGTAATTGGTGCGCGAACACGATCGCTAGTGTGCTAAGTGGCAATCACCGGTGTTTCTTGGTTTTCTGGTAGCTTGAGCTTGTCTAAGATCGATGACCACAGTATTGGGTACGCGCGTCAGTGATGCACGAGTGCGTTGCGACCCTACGCACGAGACGGCGGCGGTCGTGTGGTTAGCGTCACTGTCCGTAATCGGGGATTCACTGGATCATGGTCATGTTTTTTTTTTAATTTAAATTTGTTGCAACAGTAGTCGCATTGAAACTTCCTGGCAGATTAAATCAGTGTGCCGGACCGAGACTTGAACTCGGGACCTTTGCCTTTCGCGGGCAAGTGCTCTACCAACTGAGCTACCCAAGCACGGCTCACGCCCCGCCCTCACAGCTTTACTTCTGCCAGTACCTCGTCTCCTACCTTCCAAACGTCACAATCACAATGGTAAGCTACATTATTTGTAAAATATCAAAGCCGTTCTCGTTGTATTAATGAAATAGAAATTAAGATGGTGATTTTAATGCTTTAGGTGTTCTACGTTGCCTTTCACCACTTGCATAAAACGCACTTAACATGTCAGACAACCAAGTGAAACGGCCAGAAAAGTACTTCTTTGGCGGGTTGTTCAACTCGCTCATCCCATTGGCTTGAAAGTCTGTTATGTCGTCAAAGCGTTGACGAATTTCAGCATTTTGTCATCGTTTTGCGGTAAGTGCGCGTCGATAACACCAAATCTCGTTACCCGTGATGATTTTGCCAGAAAAGAAGCGTCCGAGTTTAGCACTTCAATCAAAGTGGCGGCAGACGTTCACGCGTCGCTGTTTTTGTTCGGGAGTCAAAGTGCGCTGGACAAACAATGCGTACACTTTTCTCTTCTTCAAAATATTCAGGAGAATGTCTTGAGCTCTTGATTTATGAGACGTTCCTTCATTTCGATTTGTCATACAGCAACGTCGACACACCACGGCCGCGCGTACTCTGATTTACACTGCTTGCTCACAACTAACTTGCCGAATGCACATCTGTTGTTTACAGTTGTTAGTTCCATCTGCCACCGTAGTTACTGTGCTGACGTCGCTTATACGCCAGAAATAAATCGGAACTTTTTGGACGGACTGTATACAGGGCGTTACAAAAAGGTACGGCCAAACTTTCAGGAAACATTCCTCAAACACAGATAAAGAAAAGATGTTATGTGGACATGTGTCCGGAAACGCTTAATTTCCATGTTAGAGCTCATTTTAGTTTCTTCTACCTACGCTCAATGGAGCACGTTATCATGATTTCATACGGGACACTACCTGTGCTGCTAGAACATGTGCCTTTAAAAGTACGACACAACATGTTGTTCATGCACGATGGAGCACCTGCACATTTCAGTCGAAGTGTTCGTACGCTTCTCAACAACAGATTCGATGAGCGATGGATTGTTAGAGTCGGACCAATTCCATGGCCTCCACGCTCTCCTGACCTCAACCCTCTTGACTTTCATTTATGGGGGCATTTGAAAGCTCTTGTCTACGCAACACCGGTACCAAATGCAGAGACTCTTCGTGCTCGTATTGTGGACAGCTGTGATGCAATACGCCATTCTCCAGGGCTGCATCAGCGCATCAGGGATTCCATGCGACGGAGGGTAGATGCATGTATCCTCGCTAACAGAGGACATTTTGAACATTTCCTGTAACAAGGTGTTTGAAGTCACGCTGGTTCGTTCTTTTGCTGTGTGTTTCCATTTCATGATTAATGTGATTTGAAGAGAAGTAACAAAATGAGCTCCAACATTGAAAGTAAGCGTTTCCGGACACAAGTCCACATAACATATTTTCTTTATTTGTGTCTGAGGAATATTTCCTGAAAGTTTGGCCGTGCCTTTTTGTAACACCCTGTATATAGGTTTCGAGCTGTTCTCAGGAGTTCACATTTGAACATTCGTCTCACTCATACTGTTACATACTATACACTGAGCCTTCTGTTAGCGAATTGTGGTTAGAAATATTTGACAAACTCCATTTGCGTCCATTTTGTATTCTTGTGCTCTTCGTCATAGCACAGTACCACTAATTTTTCATTAGTGCATCTATCTCTGAATCTTCCGATATCTGATAATAACGTTTGTAGACAAATTAAACTAACTGTATGATAATGTCTACAGATAAACAAAACACGTTTTGTGACATGTGTGCATCAAATCTTAGCGCTTGTAATTGTAGAGTCATTGAAAACTGTGATCGAACTTGAGTGAAGATTCCGGGTCAAATGGTAACTACGGTGCACGTCACGTTGCCCACTGTTTACTGCGGAAGCAGTAGCGGAAACTGTGTTAGCGGTTTGTGGTGGGTGCTGTACTGCGGTCGAATCACATCCTGCACGCTGCCCATTCAGATGCGTGGCATAGCTGAGCATGGGGAGGCGAGTATCGATTAGCCCAGTAGGGGTCGTGACGTAACGTCTGGACATCGTAACACCATTTGGTCGCAGACAGGTTTTATGGCGGCGAGCTCGCAATGCGGGGAGGAGAAGAGGGGTCGGCCGCCGCCAGCCGCCAGCCGCCGATGCAGTCGGCTGGTCCCCCCTGTGAGGTCGCTGTAGTGCGGGTCAGGGGTCGCGCAGGCGCACTCCACGGCGCTCTGCCGGCCACACGCAGACAAATGTCACAACTCACGTTTCCATTAAATTCCCCGTCACTAAGATCAACAGTGTCTACGCTCCGTTGCTGCATTTCCAACTAAGGTGAATTTACCGGAAATGTGACTAATAACGCCTCCAGTCACAAGAAAATTCGTGACAGCGAACGCTGATTTATCTAGTTCGTAATTGCACCCCACGACGCACAAGATGTACCCTTATTTGGACACTTTGAAACACAGTATAAATGATACGACCACAGATTGAACTTATTATGCAGCGACAGATACCAGAGCTATAAAATAAATTGATATACGGGGCGTTCGGAAATCCTCGTTACAATCTTCTAGGATTTGTAGAGGGGAGTGAGTGCATAATATTTTGAATGGCAGTCCATATCCCAAAACGTACTGTTTCCGTTTGAGGACGGTTTGAATTCAGATGTTTCATTCATTAGGCGTGGCGCAGTGCAATTATTACATAACAGTTCGAAATGACGAGCGGTCTAAGGCGCTGCATTCATGGACTGTGCGGCTGGTCCCGCCGGAAGTTCGAGTCCTCCCTCGGACATGGGTGTGTGTGTTTGTCCTTAGGATAATTTACGTTAAGTAGTGTGTAAGCTTAGGGACTGATGCCCTTAGCAGTTAAGTCTCATAAGATTTCACACACAGTTCGAAATGAACATAACGAAGCATCCATTTATCTCTCAAGCACATTTGTTTGTAACTAATAACACTTAAACATTTCGTTCTGTGCGTACAGTATTCTGGGTTCTTTTTTGCTCTAGAATAATGTAAACGCTTAATGTTTAAGTGCTAATACAAACAAATGTGCTTAAGTGATAAAGGGACATTTTTTCATGTTCCTTATCGAATTGTAACATAGTAATTGTACATCGTCACGCCTAATTCAATTCCTCAAGCAGAAGTGAGTAAGTTAAACATCTGAACTGAAGCCGTTGCAGAACAGAAACGGTACGTTTCCAGAGATGGTTTCCTATTCAAAGTATTATGTACTCAGTCCCCTCTACAAGTCACTGTATGTAACGTACGAAATTAAATACAACTCTTCAACATTAATAAATTAACTATGGATAGCAAGAGCTGCCTGTCCATTTAACATGAATTCAGGGTTTGAGGATTTATGGACGGATATTTAAATTTGCTCTTAACGGCGTTAAAAATGCTCTTTCTGGATCTTTTGGTAAGTTTTTCACTCTTCGTCACCTCGTTTGTGCATGCAAATGGTAACTCGTTATAAAGTTTGGTACAGAATTCTGTGTTAATTATTAGTGTGATCAGTTTGATAATCGTTTCGTATGACCATTTACTTTTGAATTACACCTTATTAATAAACTCTAAAAAATGAATAAACATGAATTTATTATCCGTAGAGACATTGAAATCAAAGAAATCTGCTCACGCACATTATTGATAACCCTCGGCCCACATATTCAGAAGTTCTGAATAACGAATATGACGGTGTTTGTGTTAGTGAACTGAACTTGAACTGCTCGTACAGCGTAAGGGGCAGTCGATGCCCAGGTGGTGCGGCACGTGGTGTGACGTACAAGCAACCTGCAGCGGTCAAGCGCACAGAAATGTAGCCCAAGCTTTCACAGTGGGACTACAGCGACACGTGTCTCTGTCGTAACGCCCTGTGTGCTGGTCTCTCCACGCAACACAGTTGTACGATACACGTTTTCAAGTCATCCGATGAGCAACCCAAAATTGTTTCTTGTTGGCTGAATGAAGCAAAGTTGCACCCATCTCTGTAGTTAGTTTCTCAGTAAAACTTCTGCTTCTCGCGTTAAAAACTAAAAACCACTGTTTTGGGATTCGTTTGTGTTCTCTTCTATGAAGGCATTCTCATTAGATTTTGAGAAATTAATTCGGTAAAAAAAAAAACGATTTTTCTGCATCTGCCAAATGAAAACTAGGATATGAGTATCAACCGACGACGACGACGATGACGAAGATAGTGTGACATCACTGTTTGGATAAACTGGTTTTCTCTTCATTATTGATCTTAGTTATTGTGATACTTCACAAATAAGTGAGCTGGACATATTTTAAAAACTTTTCAGTGAAGAATGTAACTGCTGGCCAGTATGCGTTTGGTGGCTCTTAGCTCATACATCGCTGTGTGCAAAATATAGCTAACATATTGAAATTGTTTCTAAATGTGGAGGGAGAGCAATTTCCATTCTCGAGAAAAAAAACATGAGATATATTAGCGGTTGTCCGCTATGAAGTATGCAGATACGCGCCACAAGGGACGCAATTGCCGCCTGCTGTGGTTTTCTATGTGGAGTGAGCAGCTGTCTCATGTTCCTGCTTTTCGTATGCTGCCGATACAAGCCGAAGCTGGAAATGAACAACTGATTGAAATGAAAAGACACCGTTAGTCATCAGCTGATTGTTGGATTTTTTCGATGTGTGCTTCATGATGATGATGATGATGATGATGTTTGGTTTTTAGGGCGCTCATCAGTGCCCGTATAATGTCCCACTCTTTACACAGTCCAATTTTAGCCAAGTTCACAAATGATGATGATGAAATGATTAGGACAATACAAACGGGCCGGTGTGACCGAGCGGTTCTATGCGCTTCAGTACTGAACCGCGCGACTGCTACGGTCGCAGGTTCGAATCCTGCCTCGGGCATGGATGTGTGTGATGTCCTTAGGTTAGTTAGGTTTAAGTAGTTCTAAGTTATAGGGGACTGATGACCTTAGCAGTTAAGTCCCATGGTGCTCAGAGCCATATCTACCAAACAGTAAGACTATCAAGCACTGAGCAGTCTCGATCCTTTCTCACGACTGCATTAAGAAAAAGAAAGGCAAGAAAGATTACGTCGTTAGAGACAGAGCACAAACTGCGACTGGGCAAGGATGGGACAGGAGAGTGCCACATCCTTCTCCAAGAAAGTGCCCCGCCATCCATCGGAAGTAATTAGATGGAACAACCGTAAAACATGGTAGGTCAGACGGGGATTTCAGCACCATTTCTCCCAAACTCTAAACCATAGTTTTGTCAACTACGGCATGTGAAACAGAATAATTCTAGCTAATGTGTGGCTGATGATTTTGTAATGACTACCGGTTGAAACTAACTGTCGAGTTCGCTGACTCGTGTTAGCTGTCCAAATTAATAAGAAGGGAGTCTCATTAAATGGGCTTGTTGGAGTGGAGAACGATGTGTCACATACTAGGACGTAAACATTATTACTTTCTAATGAAGTCTTTGGGTACTTGTGGGACTAAGATCAGCTTTAGTCTGGTATACTGTTGATAACTATTGCTCAATATGAGTACCTGGATTGAAGCAGGGGCTGAAATGCGAAGAAAACACAAACGCCCCACAAACAATAAAACAAGTACTTACATGGAATGTAAGCGGAAACGAGTTCCGTCTCATGTTTGTCGTAGTCTGCTTTAGGCAGAGAAATCATTTTTGACAGAATTCTGGATTTGGAGAGATGAGGTATCTGTCGTGGTTTGGGTTTGAAAATCATCAGATAAATGATCTGGAACAACAACAGAAACCTTAACTGGTCTCTGGAATTGTAGTTTGAGTCTCCAGCTCCAAAATACCTTCTAGGTTGTGCAGTACCTAGTTTTTCTTATCTTAGCCTTAAGCTCGAACGAGAGGTCTAGGCTTAACCGATACTGTTATGAGTATGAATGCGTTGAAAGTGAGTACGTAATGCAATGTACACAACGGAGTGCAGTATATATAGTGCAGCTGAATGTAGTCAGGAAGACCTCTGAGTGTAGAGATACGAAGACATTTTTGCAAAGCACGCCTCTGACTGACACCACATTTACTGCTAAATTGTTGTCTTAGGTGATGTTTGGGCACGAAGAAAATCTAACGATATAACTCAGGGACTTTTGGCAAATGTTTCGGTTTCCTTCCCATCTCTTTCTTAAACTATGTTGTCCACTTGGAGGCTAGAGGTACCGCCGTGCAGGCTGTTACGAGGTATCTGTTACTTCTTTGAGTTCATATTGCTTCATTTACCTGAAAGAAAAGTAGATTATTTACGTTTCGGGTCCTTTTCCCGGCGTATTTTAAGACGACCGAAATATCCTGGCAAAGTTAGCTTGTAAATCTATATCACTGACCTTGCATCCAGTCTTTAGGAAAGTTTCACATTTTCTCCAGTTAAATGTGGCTATCTGGTTCAAACAAACTGAGTGCAGGAAATGAAGGTATGAAAGTGAACGCAAGAAAACCTTTTAATGCGGTGTATTTCTGCTGTTCGTTGCAGTTTCTATGTTCTTTGTATGCGATAATATTCACAACCATGGGGTTTGTAATAGCGTCGGAGCTCTCTCCACCGTCACTGTGGTAAGCTGTTAAGCAACGCCAGGTTATATCCAACGCAATTTCGTGCAGCCAGACTACTACACGTTAACCACTCGACGAACCTGTTAGTTCTTCAAGGAGCTGTCATCAACACTGTTATTTCTTATTGCTTCTAACTGTTTAAACCATTAAGAGGTCTTCCCTATATTAAATATTGCGTAAATGTTATCAGATTAACGTGGAACACGGGAGAGCTCCGGGGTGCTTGCATCCGCAATGCGACAGAAGTGTATTTTCGTACCTCCAGGTCCCATCGGCGTGATGTTAATCGATTCGTTATTTTGGAGCGCGTCTCGGCGATTCAAGAGTAAAGGAAGATCGCTTAAATATATTGCACAGTCGTTAAACCGAGGAAGGTTTAAACTTCATTAGTTCTTTTATGCGAAAAGATTAAGGCGCCTAACGTAACTGGCGCGACAATTCCGGAATTATAAAGCTAACTTTATTAGGAGAGCGCGGGTGCGGTGTGGTGGGGAGCGGGAGAGGTCGTGATCCCGCATTACCATTACAGAGGAATAACATCGGCGCTCACTTTTAGTGGTGTCAACCCTGCGAAAATTCCCCGGCGCTCTAATTCAGCAGGAGCGCACTGCATAAAAGCGTAATGAAATTTCGGGACACGATGCGTGAATCTTTCCGTTACTTTCACTCTCATTTTAGGCCGGCGGCTGTTTTACGCGCGTCTCCTGCCCTCTACCCTAAAAGCCGTAGCCGGAAATACGGTCGCCTCCGCGCCCGCCGGCCGCCTCCCGTGCTGCCGTTAGGACTGCGGCGCTTAAATTGCGCTTTACGGTCGTGGCGTGGTGGTCGCCGCTGTTTGCTTCGTAATTCACTGTCGCCCGCTTTGGGTGCGCCCGGCAACTAAGGGAATTAGTTATGTTTGCCTTCCATTACAAGCTCGCGCAAATTTAACTTGTATCGCGCGCCGGCTACGCGCGTTCGCGTTTGTTGTTTTGCGGCGACTCGTAGCTCAGCCTGGACGCGCTTATCTTTCATCTTATCCCGTGATTAACACGCGGACCCACTCGCCCTCTTCCCTTTTCCCGCACGATTTTCCGCGGCCAGAAATTAGAAGACCCGATGAGAGCGCTGCTTCCCCTTGCCGCTGTTTCTCCCGAACGAAAATAATCAGCGGTTCCGAGGCGGTCTTTTTCGTCTCATTTTCACCATCGTTCGTTTTTTTTTCTTTTATTTTGGTGGGAACTGGCGCTTCTGCGATATTACGTCCACGCGTGTTGCCGGTTGGGCTTACTGGTCGTTACGAGTGGAAGCGACCTAAATGCTTTAATTCCATGCGGTACTCCCTAGCCGAGTACCCTTTCTTACGCCGCAGAAGAACATTGCGCGGATCTTCTGCTACTTTGCTTCCGACTCGTGGGTACCGCTAATGCCGCTGGTTAGCGCCATTTTCCGCTCACTGCGCGGGGCAGCGTCAGAGTAGCTCGCGCCGAACGAAACGGCTTCACTGCGCGCGCACGTTTTTGCCGTGTTCCACTCTTTTAATGGGTTTCGTAGTTGTGCCACATCGTTACCACCGAAAATTTTTGCAGCGCTCTGAAAATTTCGTCTCTTTTACCAGCGGGAATAACGTTTTGTCTCTTTCGTGGGTTCTTGGTGCCAGATCATTGCGGTCACGAGAGAGAATGTACGGTAGGACAATGGTCGAGGGTACTGTAAATGTACCATTCCTCTGAAGTCGTTCAGCGAAGCCACATCAAAGCTATTTGGATGGAAGTCAAACGCTATACCTTAAAGAGTCGTCGTCATCGTGGGTACCATGACCCCGTATTATGGTGAGAAAGTATAATATATGCCCAAATGAAAAGGAGACTACAGTTTGACTGCCATTAGCAAATATACCGCGACCTCAGCGTGTAGAAAGGGTGTGGATGGCTTTAGCGTGGAAACTCCTGAGTTGTTGACAGATCCAGTTTTCCATGGTGTCCTGAACTTCATTGCCACAGGTTAGTTTTTGACCTTTAAGAGATCGTTTTAAGGGACCAAAGATATGCAAGTCACATAGTAATATATCGCGGCAATTATGAGGATATTAGAGGACCTCCCGTCGAAACTTTTGAAGGAACCGGGAAGTCTCCTGGTTATACATCGCGCCTCATAACGCCGACACCAGCTGAATATTGTGCACACTGCTCTCCGTACACGCCTTTCATCTTGCGATAAATTTGCGAAGCATACTCCTCTCCTGCGCAAAGGAATGGGATAATCGCTCTCTGTGCTGAACGGAAGGAATCCGTCTTGTAACGAACTGCCGAAACAACTCTCAAGAAATGGGGAAACTGCTGCGAAGCCGCTAACTCCACGTGAGCTACTGGCAGTACCGCGACACCATCTCTCGGTAAAGACTTTCACCCCTTGGGATTACATACAACGCCGCAACATCGAAGGGCTCATTTTCAATTGGGCATATCTCATAACTTCGTTTTAAATAAAGTGGAAACTCAGGGGGTGCTTGATGGTTTATCTGGCTATAACAAGCAACCCGTTGCTAAGATTTATTGTAGCGTTAACTAGTTATTGTATCGTTAACTAGTTTTCGAACCGCTGTAGACTCATTATCATCATACCGAGATATTACAGGAACACTTTGCCCATCGTTTACAGCTAGATGCTAGGGATACGTGGTGCTGGCGCTAATTATAGAACTTTAGTCCTAACTTAGCGAAATGAAAAGATCGTTTACTGGGTGTTAAAAGAAACTATTCCGTATATTGAGAGGTAGTTGTGTAGACCAAAACAATACAAATATATCCAGTAAACACGAGCTCTAAAATGCATACCTTAAGAGCTTGAAGCACTTCCTCATCTTCGCTGCTGCGGAATACCTCTATTATACCGCGAGCTCTTTGCTATTACGAACGACTGCGTAATGCTTTAAACAAACGAGGATACATTTCTCTGTTATTGTCCATGAGTGTAGCGCGTAGTAAACACTGTTGCTACTGTAAACCATGTTTTCAGTTCTGGGTAAGTACAACACGTATATTAGTTTTAATGGAACCATGTTGTGTTTTGATAAGAGTGTAAAATGCTTTTTCATTTTTTTTTTTATCTTTTCATTTACCAGCATAAAGGTAGCTTTATTATTCCACACAGAAAATGGCAGACGCCTCTTTCAGCAGTGGCTCACAAATACACATCACACTTAATATCAAGCAGATTACATCAGAAGTTGTGCTCTACCACAGTAACAGAATAATATGTTCTCATTTGTTTACTGCATTCTGTCATCTATTCGTAATATCACAGAGCTTACTATAGAGGAGATGTGTTTCACAGTAGCGAAGATAAAAAGTGCTCATGGCTCTTTAAAGTACGTGTCTTGTACTCCGTGTTAACTGTAATTTTGTTCTTGTTTTGGTCCTCTCCAAGAGTGTAATATTTTTTTTAACATCTTCTATTTTATAATACTTGCAACGCCTCTTGGTACCCATGACAAATTCATTCCGATGATATACATTTTATTCAGTAGCGTAAAACATACCCATATTTACATTTTGCCAAATTTTGCTTAAATTTCCGTTAGTTCCGCCAGCACCACAACTCTAGTTGCACGTGGTCCACAGCATAATATTCCCGCAACACTTCCATACGATGATAAGCCTGCAGTGGTTCTAAAACTAGTTAATGGTATAATAAATCGAATAAAATTCACTGGTTACATGTTATACGTACATAAAGGGCCAATCTGAACCATAGCTGCCGTTCGTCATCCACAATGTATATAATTAATTCAGAGACTTCTAGACGGACTGCATATCGCAGTGGCACAATGAGTTGACACTGGATAGCCACTCGGGACGACCGGGATTCAAACTTCCGACAGGCGATCTACATTTTGTTTTTTCGTACGTTTCCTAGACGAACGCTGATATAGTTCCTTTGAAATGAACAAGGCCTAATGCCTTTCTGGTACCTAAACCCGGTCCTTGGGTCCATCTCTGATGACGTCGTCGACAAGACGTTACTCCCTAATCTCCCTTCTCCCCAGTTCTACAAGAGCTCGAGATCTAACTGAAGTAAGTATATTGGCGAACCACGTAGAAGAAGGTGACTGGGAACTATAGTGCACTACATTCCACGTCGTGCCATAGCAATCAGTCTGAGAAACCGACAGTTTCTTAGCAGATTAAAGTGGAGTGAATGCAAATGGAAAAAGCAGCAGAGTTTGATTCGAGAAAGCCTTCTGCCTGCCCCCTACCAAAGAATCCTCTTCCCTGTGGGCTGTTTCTTCCCACATCGTGCCCAGGTCTTTATTTGGAGAGCGGTGAAGTGTGAGCGCTGCCACTCACGCTATCTTATCACTGGCCGTATTTAAGGCTAATGTGCCTTCCACCTTTTCACGGCACCGTAATCCGTTCCTTCACCGCCTGGCCGTTGCAGATCGATTGCGTGGCGGCCGCACCTTTGACCTTTCACCTTACCAGAGTTCGTACCAACTTTCATGGAAACAGCGCATCCGGTTTACTTCGTTTCGTACATCCTTTGCCGTCAGCGATGAATGCTTGAGTTTTACTAAACGTTAATAGCGCAGGAAACGTTATAAACAGTAAGGAGGAGGATCTTAGTGTTTAACGTCCCGTCGACAACGAGGTCATTAGAGACGGAGCGCAAGCTCGGGTGAGGGAAGGATGGGGAAAGAAATCGGCCGTGCCCTTTCAAAGGAACCATCACGGAAAACCTAAATCAGGATGGCCGGAGACGGGATTTAACCGTCGTCCTCCCGAATGCGAGTCCAGTGTGCTAACCACTGCGCCACCTCGCTCGGTATATAAACAGTAAGAAAAGAGTATCTAGCGTGGAACGATTTAAGACAACACTTTTCAACTCACACTTACCTCAAAGCAATTTCAGAATTTGACAGTCACAGTACCGATTATGAATTTAATCCGTACTGCTACAAATCATTCCGTACGGACAGCGATTTTTTGATCTTATTACATCCTCTTCGAAATCATATCTACTTTATGCAGTTAAGGGTGCCGTCCAGGATATTTCGATTTCCACAAACTAGGTCTGTTATGAAACCTCCGAAATTGATTTAAAAATTTACAAATCTTAAAACACCATCCCCTTCACCTGAAGAACTAATTCACCGTACAAGTATTGAGCTGCATCCTAGGCACCCGAGAATTTTCAGTCGTGCATTTGTAAAATCTTGTAAACAGTCTGTTAATGTCTTATAGAATTAACGGTTGGTGCGTGACTACATTTGTGTTAGTGTATACATGTGTTATGGGGAGAGGAGAGGGAGGTGGGGGTGGGGAGGGGTTGGGGGGGGGGCAGGTTGATAAAGTGAAGTTGGACAAACGCGGGTTTTTTTATCAGCTTTATTTACTTTCAGTATACCGCTAACAGTTGAATATTTACGCCATAGGACAGAGCTTTCATTTGATAAATTCAGTAGGAAAGGATACTAGTTTTTTTTCCATTTGCGCAGTGCGTGTTCAGAGTGTCTGAACAGAATTGAATTGGCGCGTACAGCTTCCACTATGCCCGATGCTATCGATTTTCCATGGTGAGAACTGTTTAACACACATAACTAACTCCCGTTTTAATGTGTGGTTGTTTAAATAGGAATATTGTTTGACATACGATGTTATAGGCACCAACGCAAAGTCGCTTCATTGTCGAATAATAATTGCATGCATTGAAAGCATACTTCAGCAGGAATGGCAGTCTTATTTCAACTAAGAATTACGAAAGAAACCAATGTAACCACCGCCTGGTAGTCCTTCTACGAACAAATGAAACGAGATTTCACTACAGTCGCTATCAAAATGTGTCCAAAAATAAAGTTCGAGAGCTTTTCTGTTGGACTGATAGTACCCTAAAAATGCATCTACTTTTAGCAGATACTACTGCGAAAAAGCCTTGATAGGCATTACCGAACGCGTATATGGAGGGGCTTGTGCTCGCACATATTCCTATAATTCTCGCAGAGAGAGAGACATTGGCATTCTCGTCGTTATGCCTTGCTAAGTACATGTTTAGAAACATTTACATATTCTTTAGTTGTTGATCTGTAAGTTGCTCCAAGAATTGTTTGTTAGACAAAAATAGCCTATTTTATCATAAGAGACTTTCTTTTTTATGCTCCGCGTTTAAGTGCTTTCTATCACGCTTTTGAGGCGTTAACTAATGGCTGTTCTTAGATGTTTTGAGACGACATGCCATCGGAATTCTATCAATGTTAGAAAGTCGCAGATTTCTTTAAAAAAGCGCTAACTTTCATTTCATTCTTATAATACAAAAGCGAAAGCATAAGGAATTGTAAAATCTCAGATAAATGTAAATTATTTAACGGCATCTTATTAAAAAATAATCGGTTGTTAAAATATCTACAGTGATTTACTGTTGTGACAGTTTTTCGCTACGAGTGGAAAAAGGAAATAATTTTATGAAGTTATTAAGGCTGTTTCGGAGTGTTATTTTATGTTTTGTATGCCTGTACTAGCGGCTGTTTATACCTGCCTAAGAAACAGTCGGTGAAATTTACATCTGCAGCGGAGGTAAGCTTACGCCGAACTGTATTACCAAAAAGGATCGAGTATTTACTTCGCGACAAGTGCCCGTGGTTTTTGTAAACGGTCTCTGTACCAGTGAGCAATTCTGGCTGTTTAAAGCGCTGCCTGACTGTTGAGAGTGTTGCAGGAACTGATATAGCAATAATTGTCACATCAGCGCCAAGCTCGCCGCGCGCTTAATGAAGACAGTGACGCCTCGCGCTGTTAGCCAACGGCCGCGGATGGCGTGGGGAGGGGGGTGTTTTGAGTTTTTCCGACTCATTAGCGTCGCGCCTGCAGCCTGGGGGCGATGAAGGTCTCACCCGTCGGCGCCGCGTCTCCTGGTCTAACGAGGTGATGCCATAAAGGCAATTAGCGTTACGGCGTCTAGGCGAGGCAGCGGCAGCGGCAGCGGCGACGGCGGCAGGTCGCCGCCGGGACAGCCGCTCAATCCACTCAGCGGCCGCCAAGAGCGCGCGGAGCGATCGATCGCGCGTGACCCACATCGGAGGCCTGCCGCGCGCTAGCGCGCTCCGACAGCTGCGGGCCGCGCACGGCCTCTATCTGCCAGCACCAAGACTCATGTTTGCCGTTGAACTGAACTACGAGATGGTATCCAAAAGTACCCGAATTGCTCTAATTAAAATTATTTCGTCTTACACAGACCTTACCCTTCATCGTTATCTTCAAAGTAGTCGTCTTGGGACCGAATATCCAAGCAGCAACTATTTTTACCACTTTTGAAATTTATGCTGGAAATCTTTCTTTGTTGTGGTGTTTCGCGCCCTCTGCGATTCCAAACCAAATCGTCGCTCCTTCAACTGATTTTTCATCTTGGGGAAGAAGTAGTTATGCAGACCTAACTCTTATGTATACGGCGGGTGCTTGAACAACTATCTCCTTGCTTTTAGTAAAAAATTCCTGAATAATATGGGCCGGTTAATGTCCTGCATTGTCATGGTGGAGCACCCAGTCGTCCTTACGCAACCTCTGTGGACGCTTTCCAGTAAATATACACGGCGCTTCAGCTGCCCCTACCTAAGAGTTTTATGCAACCTGCAACGTCATCACATGTCACACACAAGATTTTCATATCCTGTCGCTCGCTACGTGCAAACTACACACATCAAAAAAAGTTTTGCATCACCCTGGTTCCCAGAACTACTGAAGATAGATGTTGACTGTGGATATTGTATCACAGACGCATTCCCTTTGACTGTTCAGAGATGTCATTAAACGCGCCCAAAGATGTAAACAACTTTGCATGACAAGTGCCTATTAGACGGAGGGGGTCCGACAGCCGATTAGTTCTAGTCATCCCACCAGGATGGAGGTACACGGCTCGTGTTGTCTGTAGTCCAACCATGCTAGACGGTCAACACTGCAGTTCGATGGCGTCCGCATTGTTACTTTTTGCCAGGAAGGGCTCTCAACAAGGGAAATGTCCAGGCGACTCGGAGTGAACAAAAGCGATATTGTTTGAACATGGAGGAGATACAGAGAGAGACAGGAATTGTCGATGACATGCCTCGCTCAGGCCGCCCAAGGGCTACTACTGCAGTGGATGACCACTGCCTACGGTTTATGGCTCGGAGGAACCCCGACAGCAATGCTCTTCGTGCAGCCACAGGATGTGGTGTTACGACTCAAACTGCGTGCAATTCGCTGTATAATGCGCAACTTCACTCCCGACGTCCATGGCGAGGTCCATCTTTGCAACCACGACACTATGCAGCGCGGTGCAGATGGGCCCAAAAACATGCCGAATGCACCGCTCAGGATAGGCATCAAGTTCTCTTCACCGATGAGTGTCGCATATTCTTTCAACCAGACAATCCTCAGAGACGTGTTTGGAAGGAACAAAGGTCAGACTGAACGTCTTCGACACATTTTCCAGCGAGTGTAGCAAGGTGGAGGTGCCCTGCTGTTTTGGTGTGGCATTATGTGGGGCTGACGTACGCCGCTGGTGGTCATAGAAGGCGCAGTAACGGCTGTACGATACGTAATGCCATCCTCCGATCATTAGTGCAACCATATCGGCAGCATACTGGCGAGGCATTCGTCTTAATGGACGACAATTAGCACCCCCTATAGTGCACATTTGTGAATGACCTCCTTCAGGATAACGAAATCTCACTCTGTGGTGGCACAACATGCAATGTGTGATTTTCATGGGCAATAAAAAGGGCGGAAATGATGTTTTGTTGATCTCTATTCCAATTTTCTGTACAGGTTCCAGAACTCTTGGAACCGAGGTGAAGCAAAACTTTTTTTGATGTGAGTATTAGTCCTATGGAAAAAATAAACAGTTCCTTTTGGTAGCAAATTTAGTGCCATCAAATTTCGTACTGGAATACATTTTCGCTGGAGGTCATAGTTTTATAATCAGTCAACAAAAACTTATGAAGAATAAGTAAGCAGTGGTCCCGTAACCTCATTTTAATTTTTCTGTGTGCATTTAAAAAGACATTAAATTAGAGTATCGTCAAGTAACAACAGTAAGTCAAAGTAGACAGGTGCAAATCCATTTTAAAATAAAAATTAAAGGTCTTTTATTGGTTTTGGGAAGTAAATAAGGAAAGATATTCTTTTTTTGTGCGAACCGTTACGAGGGGTAATCGCTAAGTCGGAGATACCATAGTACCCTGACAGCTAACGGCAAAAAAAGGTATTACTGCTAATGCAGAGCCAGATGAGATATTCTTCAAGTAAATATCATAATCTGGTTGCCTTTACTAATAGGGTTCCCCGTTGGTGATTATTTTGTAAATCTGGTTAGTACAAGGACGCATTACATTGGCTTATCTCGTCAAAGAAGTAACAAAAATCTGAATGATTTATCCTGTTGGCATTCAGCTATTATCACTCGACGGCTTTAAATTTACTAATATGTGGATTTTAAGATTCTTAGGAAATCATCATTTTGACTGAGTACTATAATTTTTGGTCTCTTATACAGTTGAGAGACCATAACCACTGAGGCAAAGGGACATAATGACGTCGTGTCACATTAAGTTGGTTCGAAGGCGGGAAGGGAGATTAGAGTTTAATGTCCCGTCGACGGCGCGTTCATTGAGACGGAACCCAAGCTAGGATTTCGAAAGGATGGGGAATGAAATCGGCCGTGGCCTTATCAAAGGAACCTTCTCGTCATGTGCCTGGAACGGTTTTGGGTAATCACTGAAAAAAAAATCACGAAAAATCTATATCTGAATGACCGGGCGGGAATATGAACCGTCTTCCTCCTGACTGTGAGTGCACTGTGCCACCTCACTCGCTAAGGTGGCTCGAGACAAAAATCTTTCTGTTACTACTGGAGAAGAGGCGAACAACGAATAATTGTGGTAAAATTTATTCTGTTTCGGCACAGAAAGTCATACAAGTGTATTGTTCCACTTAATTTCTTTCAAAACAGAATTCGTGAGTTTTGTTTCAAAATCCACTAAAAAGGAAGGAATGAATGTAAAGCGTGTTTGGATTTGGGGCTTTTCTACACTGGGTGATCACATACTGTTGGAGACAAATGTCGTTAGTCTGTAACGAAATACTCGTATGCCGACCCCCTTAGCCGCACAAATTAAAGTGAGCTGCCGAAGACTGAATGGTCGCTGATTGATGTACACGTACAGAGAGCTTTTCTTCAAGTGAAATGACTACCTATAGCTAGTGGTAGGAAAGTCAAAATTAAAGCAGATATTCATTGGAAGCATCCGAAGGAAATGTAATATGCCCATAAAGGAGATAGCTGACGAAATACTCCCTCGACCTTTCTTGAAAACTGTTCGTCTGTCTGGTATCCTGATCAGCTACCATTGATGAAGGAGACAGATAATGTCCGTGGAAAAGCAGCGCATTTCTTCACAGCATCGTGGAAATGCTCATTCAACTCCACTGGCAGACACTACGACGGTGGCACTGTATAGAGTGATCGCGAAGTCCAATTACCCCCAGTGCATGTCCACACATTCATAGATGGTCCCATTATATTGATGTACAATCAAGGCAGAAGACAACTTTGTGGTAGTGTGACTATTCTTTATTATTTGCTCTAGAGTGTCTGTGAGAACACCGTCGTTTTCTCCTCCATGTACGACGTGAAATTCTCCTCAACGTTGCTGGCATGATAACTATAAATGCACGTCGTACAGCATCGATAAGTTCTTTGTCAACTGTATCTAACGGATGGAAGCAAATTCTATTTAACGAATCCCGGTAGTGCACTGCTGCAAGATAGATAGATGTCGTGTGACTAGGGCCTCCCGTCGGGTAGCCCGTTCGCCGGTTGCAAGACTTTTCGATTTGACGCCACTTCGGCGACTTGCGCGTCGATGCGATGAAATGATGATGATTAGGACAACACAACACCCAGTCACTGGGTGGAGAAAAATCTCCGACCCAGCCGGGAATCGAACCCGGATCCTTAGAATTGACGTTCTGTCGCGCTGACCACTCAGTTACCGAGAGTAGACTGTTGCAAAATGACGAATCGGGACTTAGGGTGGCTCCTCCAAAGCTGCAGGCAAATAGACGGAACCACGGCCGGTCCATTTGTCAGAAAGTACCTCGTTGAGATATTCTCTAACGGCAGTTGAATAATACGCCGGTGCTCCATCCTGCTGGAACCATACACGACCGAGCAGTCCCGATCTAGCAGATGTGGAATAAGCGCATCAAGTAACATGGTGAGAACACAATGTGATTCACAGCACTGTCAATGAAATGAAATATGGAAGTGGATTACAGACACTGCAGCCCAGATTATGACATGCGGTGATAGTGTTCACATTCTTTTTAAAAAGTGAGAGTTTTCTTTACTCCAGCAACAAACGTTTCTCACTTTTGCACTACGATATATTGCACACTCGTCCGAGGAAATACTTCCGTTCTTGAAGGAAGAGTTCTAAAGGCATCGAGCATTCGCGCATAAGCTTGATGACATTTTAGCATGTCGTCATCGCTCAATTCGCCTACAAACAAATGTTTGAATACCTATAACATTAATTAATTCTTGTAATGTCGTTTATAGAAGTACCAACTCCTGTTACCGTTAACGAATGGACTTTTTTTTGCGAACGTTGGGCAAACGCTGCGACCTCCATACACGTTTCCAGTCGTCTCGGTGGTTATCCTGGGTGGGGCATCTTTTATGCAACCAGCTGCAAAGAGCTATTTCTTCGGCAGTAAACTTATTGGTCTTGATGGGGAAGGTTTCTGTAACCTTACACTGAAACAATGCTAAATAGCTCTCGTGATCCTGTATGAGGTCGTTCGTGAAGCCGCGTGTTCGTTACGATCCTTTCCTCCATAGTGTAAGGGGATTCATCGGCCACAATTTAGACGTACATCAGCAGCTGCAACAATAAGAAACAACAATTCATTAACATCAATGTGACGCTTGTAGGGTAATGGGGCTCTGTGATCACCGTGAAATTATGGTGAGGTTTACTTTCAAAATTCCGAGAAGGTGCTTTCCAAGAAAACAGATAGAAGAGGAATATGGCGGAAATGGTTCCCCGTAAGGTGGCATGCGGAGTGTAGATATAGAAATGTAATGTAACGTGTAAGTTCATGAAAATTTCTTTGCGTTTACGCTGTGTGCAGTGTACTGCAGGTCTTCTGTTTGTGTAACACTCTCATGATAGCACATAACGCTTTGTTAACGTCAGACGAGGCCTGCTTTCCGGAATAACTAATCAGCAGACAGGCTGTGTCCACGCCGTGCCAGGCTGCGGAAGGCCAGGTGTTATCGGAGGGAAAAGGCGACGCATAAACGCACGTACCGCTCTCGTCGTAATTGTTTTACCGCTGCGCATCAAAGAATCGACCGTAATCGACCGACCTAGTTTGTAGCTGTGTTGTTGTCTGCCAGGATCCCGAAATATTCCATACGCGCCGCTTTGGGATGTTCCATGCAACTCTGCGCCGCTCTTCTTCTGCTTATTTTTTTCCTTTTTTAAGCCGTTCCACGAACAGAATTAATTTCCCTTATGTGCTATATTTTTTATCCCGTCGCGATATTCCCTGTTTGATCAACCTTGGGAAGACTGATTAATTTACACAACAAAAACAAAACAAGGAAAACTTTGGTATTGTTCCTGGCCTTATAGGCATCTATTGCTTGATGTTTAGATAGATTACTTGGAATATTTTTTTTCCTTAGAGTCGATTCGTATGTAACATTGCTCGCTACCATTGTCATATTTCATTCCTTGCAATATGGTTATTACGTTGTGTGAGTTATTGTATGTAGACTATTCTTGTACGTGTGTACACAACAATCATTTAGTTTTTGTGGGTTACATGAATGTATACGATTCAGAGACGTAGAATGTGAAAGAAAAAAGTATTCAGTTACTTAGATATATTTTATTTTGCATCAGAGTTATATATTGTCACAGGTTTCCGTATGAGAAGGCATGATCGCTATCGATAACTATGGAGGGAAATTAAAATGAGCGCTCATTTTAAACCCTGGCAGTCCACCAGTCTTTAACTACGGATATCCAGCTCATTGCTCGCTTGTGAATGGAAACGTGCTTACACAACGCTTTCCTAATCTCTGAAGAGGACGTAAAGGCGTTATCAGCTGGACCGCACGTTCGACTTATTTGACGCGTCTGGACTGTTTTCTGTGACGTAAACTCATGGTGAAATGTGCATGCAAATTCCGACGACATAAGACGATTTAAAACATCGCTATCTTCTTGCATTTGCTATGATATCGAAGGAATTTCTTCAGCCTGGCCGGAAATCGTTGCACCAGAGATTGCGTACGAGTGTTGTTGCAGTGAACACTCGATGACATTTTAGGAACTGTTAACGACCACGTTCTTTTGTGAGTGCCTTTTCGTTGCTGTTGGTGATTTAATTTTGTAATTTAAGTATGAATCTTGACATTAAACTCATGAGGGGTAGTTACTATTTGACAATATTTTCTCCCGAGTTCCCTGTTTTACAAATTCGTTCAGTTTTTTTTAACGAGTGCCTTGCTTTGGAAAGTTGACTGTCTTAGTAGCGCCAGGCTAGATCGCCACATTAGCATTTGTTGCAGGTCGTTGTTGACGTTTCACATGTGGCTGAACACTTGCTGTTTCCTTAAATAACGTAACAATCCGGCGAACGGTCCAGACACTTGGATGGTGTCGTCCTGGATACCGAACAGCACACACAGCTCACACCCGTTGGGCATTTTGATCACCATAGCCATACATCAACACGATATCGACCTTTTCCGCAATTGGTAAACGGTCCATTTTAACACGGGTAATGTATCACGAAGCAAATACCGTCCGCAGTGGTGGAATGTTACGTGTTACCACGTAGTTATACGTTTGTGACTATTACAGCGCCAGCTATCACAAAGCGAAAAAAGTGGTCCAACAAAAACATTCATATTTCTTTACGTACTACACGAATATGTAATAAAAATGGGGGTTCCTATTTAAAAAGACGCAGTTGATATCTGTTTGACCAATGGCAGCGTCATCTAGCAGGACAACCATAGCGCCATCTGGTTTCCCTCTTCAAGCGAGACAAGATTCGTTCTTTGTAGTTTTTTCGTTTGACGCTTATTTCGTGAGATATTTGGACGTGTCACGATCAATGGACCACCCTGTATATATTATTACACTCGCAGCGTATCCACTAGATCACATCAGAGGCATTTGTCAGCGTCTCTTAACCCAGCCCGATAAAATGTTTTACTTGTTGCAGTTGTATCGCTCATAACACGTGGTATGTAAGTAGTTCGTTGCAATATTATACAGCAAAGTTGACTTGGATGTCCCGCCGGCCGTTGTGGCCGAGCGGTTCCAGGCGCTTCAGTCCGGAACCGCGCTGTTGCTATGGTCGCAGGTTCGAATCCTGCCCCGGGCATGGATGTGTGTGCTGTCCTTAGGTTAGTTAGGTTTAAGTATTTCTAAGTCTAGGGGACTGATGAACTCAGATGTTAAGTCCCATAGTGCTAAGAGCCACTGGTCTCTCCCTCTAGAGACGTGGAGATTGCTTAACCTGATACGGAGAGGAGATCACTAGCGACGAAACACAAACTCGGGTCGGGCAAAGGATGGCGAAGGAAAGCGGCAGTGCCCTTTCGAATGAACTATTCCGCCATTTGCCTTAAGCGATTTAGGGAAATCACGGAAAACGTATGTCTGGACGCAGGTTTGAACCGTCGCCCTCCCGAATGAATGGCGTGCTAACCACTACGCTGTTCCGGTCGGTACCTTGATAGGAATTTCCATTGTTGGAAACCAGCAGCGTGTACGGTATAGATGCAATAGGCCGTATAGCGCCTCCGGGTGTAAGTAGGAAGCAGCGAGCGGCCGTCCGCCTACTGTCTGCGCGGCGGTGACGTCGATGGGAGGAGTCGCGTGCAACCGGCCAAGGTCGTTGCATCACCGCGGCCAGACTATGCGGACTGCCGCGTCGCGTGCAGCCGCGCACACTCGCAGCCAGGCGCGGTGTTTCCAGCTTAACGCTCCCTCACCTCACGGGTTAGCTTGTAGGCCTGTTCCTTCGGCAGAAGCCCTGCCCGCGTCTCCTGCGCCATTTACTCTTCTCTGCCAAGTGCCGAGACTACAGACTAAATAAAATTACTTGTTAGTTGACGTCTGCCTCGTGCCGCTGCAGCGTTGCCACAACCGCTGTCCCCTGTCCCCCGGTTAAGGCTGCCGGTGCGTGCAGAACGCTTACGTGACCGCTAGTGCGAACGAGAGTCAGATAGGAGGTGGACACGGCCAGCTGACGGCTTACGCCTGTTCATTGGACTGATGCTTTGTTGTTGCACACTGGCGGCGGCAGGCAGCTGATAGCTTTCATTGGGGGAACGCAATTCCAACCCATGAACAAAAAAGTACAAGGTGTGATAAAAAAGTAAAGATAAGTTTTTTTCTTAAAGAATCATTATTTATTCATCAACATCAACTTTTTGCCTTTCAAAGTAATCCCCCTTAGATGTAATATACTTTTGCCAGCACTTCTTCTAATCGTGGAAGCTTTTAGTTATGCTGTTCAGCTCCTTCAGCGATTCTGTTTTTATCTCATCAGTGGTAGCAAAACGACGCCCTTTCTTGGTTCTCTTCAGCCTCGGGAGTAGGAAGAAGACGCAGGAGGCCATGTCCGATGAGTGTGGTGATGAGGAAACATAACGGTTTTTTGCCAAAAAGTCGCCGGCCGCGGTGGTTTCGCCGTTCTAGGCGCGCAGTCCGGAACCGTGCGACTGCTACGGTCGCAGATTCGAATCCTGCCTCGGGCATGGATGTGTGTGATGTCATTAGGTTAGTTAGGTTTAAGTAGTTCTAAGTTCTAGGGGACTGATGAACACAGCAGTTGAGTCCCATAGTGCTCAGAGCCAGTCAAAAAGTCACGATTCACGATCAAGCATTGAGGTGCGAGCGGAAGCATTATCTTGATGCAGTTTCCACGAGAGGTATTAGCACAATTCTGGTCGTTTTCTTCCGATTGCTTCACACAAACGGCGCATAACCTCCAGCTAGTATTCCTTATTGAACGTACGACCATTGTACTCGGAAAAACCGTGAGGAAAACTTGTCTAATTTTTTCGGTCTTGGCTCTTCAGGCAGTTTCCATTGGGACGATTGGGCCTTGGTTTGGACGTTATACCCGGATACCCATGGTTCATCACATGTTATAACCTTCTTTAGAAGTTTTGGATGGTTATTGACTTCATTCGGCAGTTCCTGATCGTCGTCTATGCTACGTTGTTTCCACTCGAAATGCAATAATTTCGGAACACATGTTTCATGCCCAAAACATCCGAAAAATTGCTTGGCACGAGCCAAAGGATTGCCGACATCATCAGAAACCTCTCTGATGGCGATTCAGCAGTTCTCCAGAACCATTTTCTTTACTTCTTCCACACTGCTGTCAGTAATTTATATGCAAGGGCGTCCAGGGCGGTCGCCGTCTCCAGCGCACTTTCGACCCTCCTTGAAACGTTTATACCACTCGTAAGCTCTTGTCTTACTCATAGTAGATTCGCCAAAAGCCACAGTTAACATTTAGAATGCAGTACTGCATTGTATTCCGTTTCTCAAACAAATTTAATACAAATTCTTTCATCAAACTTTTTCGCAAGTAAAAATTCACGAGCATTCGAAAACACGGACGGCAACAATAAAATAAATACTCAAAACAGCTGAAAATGCTAACATACGTCAGTAACGTGTGTACCAACAAGATAAAACATTGAAAATCGGATGTATGAAGTCCACAGATTTAAACATTTCCGTCACTTTTGGATCATACCTTGCATTAATTTATCCATGTCAATGGTTGTCAAGCCTCTTAGCTGTGGATGAATTATGCGAAGAAATAGAGCAACCAGCAATTTTGTAATGCAGCTTTATTTAGTCCACATTATTCCGCTCCATTAGCGCAGCACATGCCACGAAAAAACGTCGGGAAAAATAGCTGTTAGTTACAGAATAGAAGTCAGTTGCAGCGTTAAAAATCAGTCAATGGAAAAGTTCTATTGACGATGATATAACTGTATTACTTCTAGTCAAGATGGGTTTAATCCGGAAACGGATCTTGATATGAATAGATCTGCATAAAATGTGGCTGATTGCTGTTTATCTTCGGGTAAGTAACAAGTAATTTTAATCCTTCTGTGGTACCTGAGCTAAGTTTATTTCATTCCTTCAGTGTTGTGTGGATTCGTCCCTGGCTATAGTACTTGAACACGTTTCCAAGCACATACTAACCGTATTGAAGGCAGTGGAGCGGCGGGGTTACCTCCATAAAGCTGCGGTATTACTTCACTCATAGTTTGCCCTGCAGGTGTCTGCATACTGTAATATTTGCAACACACCGGCAATGGAAGCTATATGGCATAAGCGATGTCGTGTGGTCGATTTGACCTGAATATGTAGTATAGGCTATGCCGACGAAGTTCGGAACAGTGAAGTGTTTGAGGGGCTTAAAGCCATCCAAAATATGTCCAACAACTATCAATTCTGGTATTGTTGTTAGTATATGTGTATCATTGTAAATGTATTATACTCAAAACTAACAGTTGTTCACGTGGGCCGGCCGAAGTGGCCGTGCGGTTCTAGGCGCTGCAGACTGGAACCGCGAGACCGCTACGGTCGCAGGTTCTAATCCTGCCTCGGGCATGGATGTGTGTGATGTCCTTAGGTTAGTTAGGTTTAACTAGTTCTAAGTTCTATGGGACTAATGACCATAGAAGTTGAGTCCCATAGTGCCCAGAGCCATTTGAACCATTTTTTTCTTCATGTGGTTGAATTATGTATGGTCACGAAACAAAATTCCTGTGAAGAAGAACAGATGCTAGAACGTGGCGCGAGGCGCCACGATCGCTGCAAAGGTATGTATGGATTTCGGTTCAGCTACATTTGGAAAGTAGTAACGTGTCCATTCTCTGTTATGCATTCGTTCTAGAGTCGATTTTGTGTACTTATGTTGTCAACACCCTGTTCTTGTCGTATTGTTTCATATTTTAAAAATAACAGGTTAATCATTCTCAGATATTTCATTATTCTACCTTATATTCAGCCATATTTGCTGACGCTGGAGGTAGAGAAATCGCGAAATTGCTCTTGTTCCGAATCAACATTCGTATTGTCCGATCAAATTCTTTAAGATACTGCAGTGCTTCTCTGTTCACGAATTTTCGTTCAAAGATAACGGGTTTGCATCATTGTTAGGAATGTAAACGCATCGCCTGAGTTTTCGAAATGAAATCGTCTCTTTTTCAGCTGTCACGGAGGTTATTAATACAGCAGTTCGCTATTTTTGCCCAGATGCCTTCGTGTTGTCACAGTTGATTACAGTCCATTGCATGCTGCAATGCGACATTTGCATTCGAGTACCATAACAAATATTCCAATGAGATTTGAAACTGAGAAAGCAAGGGTGAATTAACATACATTGTTCATTTATTTTTCTGCTGGGAAAATTGTTTTCGATGCTCCCAATATTCTATGCAGTGCATACAACTTTACAGTTGGCAGAGAAAGCAGGAAAACAGTATTATCGTAAAGTAACATGCGCTCATAAATACAGGGTGTAACGGCTATAAGTGTACATATTTTTTTTAGTGACTGAAGGCAGTATACGGAAGAACATTGCATCAGTATTTACTTCATTTGCAGAGTAATATAAGGAGTGGCATTTTTTTAGGTTGTTTAGCGCCTCCAAGTAGATGTGGCAAGAGCAAGCCATTAATGCTTCTTTTCCCCTGAGCAGCAGGTCCGGTGTTGAAGTGTGAATATGTGGATAAAAAATGGTTGGTATATACTGACAGGTGCAGTCCACATAGCGGTGCAGTTACGACCGTGCAGAAAGCGTCAGTAACCAAATCATGTGGCGTGATTGTGGGAAGACTGCACGATGCAGAGCCGGCCAGAGTGGCCGAGCGGTTCTAGGCGCTACAGTCTGGGACCGCGCGACTGCTACGGTCGCAGGTTCGAATCCCGCATCGGGCATTGATGTGTATGATGTCCTTAGGTTAGTTAGGTTTAAGTAGTTCTAAGTTGTAGGGGACTGATGACCTCAGCAGTCCCATAGTGGTCAGAGCCATTTTAACCAATTTTTTGCACGATGCAGAGAAAAAACAACCAAGACACCGATGTGTGTGCATAATAAGGTAGCACATACAAAATGCCCGTTACACCGTGTATGGAAAGGACAGCTGTCCATTTAATATGTTTTACCTGCGCTAAACGAAGAGACTTGAGATATCGACGAAATTATACTATTTTATGTAGTAAGTAGCACTTTCATGATATTTTGCCAGCCACAGCAAATACAATACGAGCTCAGATGTTTTTTTTTATTTTAATGGAAATTATTTGGCGTCGGGTTGTTCCCAGGTAAAAGTAGAAGCGGAGTATACATATGTATTCTATTGGTACTATTGACAGAAAGTATATTGCTGATATTGCTGGGAGAATCGTCACAAGTCACTTACAGACAGGTCGGACCAATTATAGCTATTACTGACAGGTGCAGTCCACTTAGCGGTGCAGTCACGACCGTGCAGAAAGCGTCAGGAACCAAATTATGTGGTGTGTTTATGGGAGGAAACCCAGGTGACGTCACGCTAATACCGTGTAACATCGCCTCTGGCCTTGATTATTGCCTCAGTTTGGCGAGGAAGTCATATCCATCTAAAGACGGTGATGGGTCGTTACGTCCAATATAGATACAAGTTTCCCGCTGTTTCAAGTAGTCCCGGACATTTTTGTGAGATTGCTAACGAGTGATTTAGCGGGCCGGTCGAGGCGCAGTAGTGTGCCTGGCTGTCCGCCAAACCACAAACATATCCGTGTAGGTTCGTGAGCATGGTTGTAGTCATCTTAAATGACGGGAATGTTAACAGTTCACTTACCATGAAAATGAAGAAAGTACAACACTTGTTCACTGAGAATGTCGAAATAGACATCATGTTTCATGTTCATGCTAAACTGAATGATTCGGTTCAAGTCATCGTAAGACCCCCCCCCCCCCCCCCCCCGTCCTTCCAAAACAACACCTACAATAACATAGAACCATCTCCGACCTAAACTGTAACCCAACATATTGCGCCCGCATCTCGTGATCGTACGGTGGCGTTCTCGCTTCCCACGCACGGGTTCCCGAGTTCGATTCCCGGCGGGGTCAGGGATTTTCTCTGCCTCGTGATGGCTGGGTGTTGTGTGATGTCCTTAGGTTAGTTAGGTTTAAGTAGTTCTAAGTTCTAGGGGACTGATGACCATAGTTGTTAAGTCCCATAGTGCTCAGAGCCATTTTTGAACCCAACATACAGCAATTTTAACTCCCCATTTGGTCAACAGTGTAGTCAACGTCCTACATCATTTGAAAACAGGGAAAATCGCGACGCGTCGGACCAAAATAGATGACTACAGTCACCTACTGCACAGTTTCTGTAGTTTTGCCCAATGAAGACGTGCAGTCTGATGTGCCGCGCTGGACAATGGCCTTTTGCGAAATACCCGACTCAAAATCCGCCGGTACTCGCAGTTTCCTTCGAAATATTCTCTCGGAAACTGGTTGAGACGCGCTTTCATCAACGGGTTGCTGCAGTCACCGACGTTTTCGAAACCGAGTGTGTTTCACAGGCCGTGACACTCGTCTCTGATTCCCGTCGACCAATGTTCTTACGCTGTCTTACGTACGTGCGAGCAGTACACCATTCCCTGAACGCACTTTGAACAGTCTGCTTTTATGCATCAACAAATCGGGCTACTTTCGTCACGGTGTACTCACGCACACGCCCAAACACTATAGCTCTTTTCAGCCATTCTGTCACGCATCCACGTCGACCCGTCGAACTGCGCTGATTCCATAGAACCGAGTTGCACATAAATCATCTCACTGCCAAGACAAACGTTGAAGGTGGGGTGTTAATTAACCGCCTGTTGCCAGTTCTACATAACCTACAGTGCGCTTAAGTGCGCTGTCTCCTTTTTTTAAGGGAGATGATTAATATTTTGTCCAATGAGTTTATATTTAACTTTCTAGAGTGTTCACAGATGTGCATTTCACTTCAGTATTGGATCTTCGAAATGTCGTATAACGTGCACATAAATTGTAACTATGTCTTGTGACGCCTGTTTCAGTGTTTTTACGAGGGACGTTCAATGAGTAATGAAACACATTATTTTTCTAAAAGCAGGTTGGTTTTATTCAGTATTCCAGTACACCATATTTGGGTACAAAAATTCGTTTTCAGCACTATCTTCTTTCAACGCAACAGCATTACGCTGCCGTACTGGGATAGCCTGTGTGTCCTCATGGTACCACTGTATTGGTCGACGTCGGAGCCAGTGTCCTACAGGGTGAATAACGTTCCCATCATCCACGTTAGGGCTTCCTGCGGTGGGCATCCTTCATTTGGCAATTGCAATACCGCACATGTGGCCCTTCGTTGTTTATGGTCTTCTGTTAGGCGGCAAGGAAACCAGCGGGCACGCACCTTTGAGTACCCTAACTGGTGGGCGAGTGTGTCAGCACTACCTACAGAGACGTCCAGTTGTGCGGCGAGGTGTTTGACGGTGATCTGTCGACCACTTCGAATGAGACTGTCCACACAGTCCAACACTGCAGGAGTCACGCCTGTGTGCGGCCGGGCAGGGTACGGGAGATCGGACAGGTTTGCGCGACCTTGTTGCGTTGGTGACAGATGCCTCGCCCGACGACTCACCGTGCTTTTCTTCGCTGCCAGGTCTCCGTAGACATTCTGCAAGCGGCTCTGAATATCTACGATTCTCTGGTTTTTTTTTCGCCAATAGGAACTCGATGGCAGCTTTCTGGTTGGAATGCACCTCCGTTAGAAACGCCATTCTGAAGGCTACGTACAGCGCCGCCACCTGAAGCAGGAATATTCTGTATTTTTTCAGCTGAAAGTAGCTGAGGAAAAAATGTGTTGCGTTGCTTGTTCCACGCCTTTCGTACATCCCGGAATAAGTTTCAGCAAGTATGACTACGAAGTCTTTGGCGAGGGAGTCCTTGCATAAAAAGTTCTCGGTTTACTTGCCGCGTCAAATTTGGATAACATGCCAAGCTTTCGATGACTACCTCCGTCATCTTCGTCAGGGGTAAAACTGACTGTCGTGGACCGGTGAGGCTTCAGCTTTTATAAGCAGCAATGCATGGAAGCGCGCAATTGATAAAGAAAGAGCGCAGAGGGAAACTTCTCACATTCCTCGCAGTTTTCCGCCTGTTACGATGGATGGCCGCTGCAAGCAACGCTGGATCAAGCGTGCAAAGAAAATCTATGGATATAGAGGCCGCCACCTCGGTACGCGCCGTTTTCACCGTGACGTAATCCAGCCAATGAGAAGCCGTCCACTGCTTATAAAAGCGGAAGCCTCCCCGGTCCACGACAGTCAGTTTTACCCCTGACGAAGATGACAGGTAGTCACCGAAAGGTTGGGATGTTATCCAAATTTGACGCGGCAAGTAAACCGAGAACTTCTTATGCAAGTTTCAGCAACGCTTGTTGACGTATTAGCGGTAATACGGCGTCCCATTGTTTTGACAGAGGTAGACAAAAGAACTGTTTGGACATATACTGTCAATAATGTCATTATCGCGTACAGCTGTCCTTCAACAGAACACGCCGGCACAGGTTCTGGCAAAGAACGACGAGATATCGTACAGAGGTCGCTGAGCGCGGCATTGTCTCGGCTGCAGTAGGAATGAGAAGGGCCACGGCCATCCGCGCAAATTCTGCTCCTCGCCGTCGCACCATTACCGCCTGGGCTGCTGGTGCGTTATCGCTTCCTCCGATGGCGCTATTTATAGAAGTCAATTTCCTCTCCCATCGTCACCTGTGTTCGCCTGCATAATGGGCCGCTGCGCCGCCGCCGCGTCGCCCGAGCCCACAGCCCGCACTCAATTCCCGCAGCTCGGCGCCGTAATCACTTTTAAATCGTCGGCACTTGTACTTTCACGGATGTGCGCTCGCTTCACTCGAGCTGCAGCTCCTCACTTTTGCGAGTCGGCCGAGACGTTCGTAGTTCCGATACCCTCGGCTCGAAGAGGCGACATGACGTTGGCTCCGTTTATCGCCGGCCAAATTGCTTACCTATATAAGTTCTTTGTGACAGTATTTCTACAGTCTGATTACATTAGTTTCCATCTGATGTATAAGGAGCAAAGTTACGACGGTGTCGCGATAAGTAGCCTACTGTCTGCTAGGGATGACGACGAAACGAACGGTTTTCGGTTATATCTGTTTTTTCAACACCAGTTTAACCTGGCTGTTAAAACAGCTTAAAATAATCGGTTTCTGAAATAATCAATTTTCGGTTTTTTACTCCTATAGTTTCCTATTGTAACACAGAAACTTAACAAAGGCTGAAAAATTGTCCCTGCCTCAGTTTCAGGTTACATAGAATTAATATAAATTAAACAGGCATGAAAAAGAAAACTTAGTCCGTCCACTGTTTGCTGATTTCCACGGAAAGTGCTTGAATACTACAAAAACTCACCTTTATTCTCCTGTTGATTATAATTTTTTGAAACTTTGCCTCAAAATCATGTTGTAATCGAAGACATGCCTCTATTTGGCAATGATGTAAATAGTCTTTGTATTTCATTGATGCCGCACTTCGGAAAATACTTCCGGACTAGCGATGGTACCATTCTATAAGACTACTGATATTCGACGACAACAGCGAGAAACTACCATAAAGACCAGATGGGCAACCCTTTTACACACTGCATGTACACGCATGACATCTAACAGACCACCAATCAATGGAAATTTTACGAATAAAAATTACTCGTTTTTTTTAAAAAAAGGTTTATTAGGCACCAAAAATTTTAGCACTGCATAATTGATATTTCGATTTTTTTAATCCGATTAAAAACTATTGTTATGGTCGAGACCAAACAAATACCGAAAAGTGCCGGTTATTCAGAACTAAAATACCGGTGTCGGTTTTAATCGGTCGGTTTCTCGCATCCCTACTGACTGCAGACAGCGCACCAGTCTCTGAGACGAGAAAAACTCGCATTAAAATCTGTGTCTCCTACAAAAATCACATAAAAATTTGTAATTCACATGCAGTATACATGTCTTTCTGTAGCCTCTCTAAGCACGTCATAATTAGTTATTAATTCCAATTAGAGCCACGAATTTTTAATTTTTTTACATTGGTGAAGTCAGGGAAAGAGCTTCAAACGTATTACGTCATATCTCGAAAACTACTGAACTTTGTTAAATATGTTTTTTTCGCTGATTACAAAGTACAACGGACCTCCCCACTGTTGCGCATCGCATTGGATTTGCTATGTACAAGCTTCGGAATCGGTCTTTTCTTCTAGTTTTGACAACCATACAGCCCAGTCACATTAATGAGACCGCCACCTATTTTTGACGTCAACGTGCAGTTACTACCACAGACAGCTGGTCGCAGCACTAGCAATGGAGAATATATAAAGCGTGTCCAGGGTACACAGAAAACAGCGCAGTCTTTGTCGTAATGCGTAAACGGACAGATTTGTCTGGCATCCAAAAGAGCGTGATCATTGGCTATCGGGCTAAGGATGGAAGCACTTTCGAAGCTGCTAAGTTAGTAAATTGTCCGTGTGCCGCCGTGTTTAAAGTATACCGTGCCTGTCAAAATGGCGCCGACGCAACTGTGGTGCAACAAGGGCTGTAGATAACAGGGGTGATCGACGGCTCTGGAGACATATTGGGTGAATAGACGTGCAACTGTTGAGCGGCTGACTACCCAGGTAAACCAACAGTCTCTCTTCAATGACTGTTCTTTGAACATGAGCCTCTGCAGCAGGCGCCAGGTTCATCGGCCTATGCTGACTGCTGTTTATCAGCTATGAAGGTTGGAATTTACGCCAATACCGCAACTGGATGTCCACCGAGTAGCGACAAGTGGCTTTTTTAAATGAATCATGTTTAATGCTCCATTGGACAGGTGGCTATTGGCGTGTGAAAGTCTGTAAGCAAGCAGCCTGTAACAATCGTCCGTTAGGGGAGGGAGCGTTGTGGTCTGGGGAATGTTTTTGTGGCATTCCTGGGTGATGTCGTCATTGTGAAAGGCAAACTGGATCAACACAAGCATGCATCTATTCTTGGGGACCATGTCCACTCCTACATGCAGTTTTTTTTTCCGGCACGATGGCATCTACCAGCAGGACACTGCAGTATGTCACGCAGCTGGCAGCGTACTTCGAAGAGCTCCAGGATGAATTTACCTTACTCTCCTGGCCGCCAAACTCCCCAGTTTTAAAGCCAATCGAGTATCTGTGGGACCACCTCGATTGTGATGTTCGCGCCATGATTCCTCAACTGTGGGTCCTAGCGCAGCTGCCCACGGCACTGACGTCAGCATGGTTCCACTTCCCTGTCGGTACCTTCCACAACGTCATTGACACTCTTCTTGCACCGATCCGCACTGCCAAAGACTCCCTGCTGCATGGAGATATCGATCAGGCACTCCAGAATTCAATTACGGCCATTCTTTCGGTGACTCATTTAGCGACCCCGTGTTACTCGGGATCACGCCGACCGAAGACAGAACCTTGGTGATCATCAGAAATCGCACAGGCCATTAGAGATCGTACGAGCTCTCCAACACCATAAGCGGCACACATCAATGGAGCACCTTGTTGCCTTTAGGCAGCTCGTGCCGGATCTGCCACCTAACAGAACAACGGAAGGGAGAGTGCTGGTAACGGTACATTTCAACCATCAGACCACGTACCTCTCCTTCACAGGTTTGGACTAAGATCAGACTTCTCTACACATACCAGACACCTGCAGGCGTACCTGGTGTTCCCTTGAATGGCCCTGTCTACACTGACCCAGACGCCATGCCTGCATTATGCTCAAGCCTCAGCGTCTGAGAATTATCAACTTGCCTTGCGTGTTTTAAAACAGTGGGTGGAGCTAAAGCAATTCTTTGCTATTACACACCACCAATGCTCCATTCAGCGAGTGGGAATTCCTCAGTGTCCTAACCCATTGCCCTGATACAACCCCAGGGCGGACCATATCCACAACCAAATGATAAGACCTATCTGTTGATTGTCAGAATCGTGTCCCTGCCATCTTTAACCACATCTGGAACGCGAGCGAGTTCCTATCGCAATGGCGAGAAAGCATCATTGTCTCAATGCTGAAATCGGGTAAGCACCCTCTAGAGATGGACTGTTGTTGCCCAATAAGTCTCAACAGTGTTGTTTGTGAGGCGCTTTAAGGCATGGCGAGCTGGCGGCTGTGCTGGCTCCTTGAGTCTCGGGGTCTTCTGACTGTGTCCCAGGGTTGTTTTCGCCATACTGGTTATCTGGTTTACCTTGCGTCCGCCATCTGAACAGCTTTCGCCCCACGCCAACACCTTATAGCGGTCTTCTTCGACCTGAAAAAGACTTATGACACCACATGGCGTCACCAAATTCTTGCTACCTTACACGAGTGGGGTCTATGGTCTCTGCTGCCGATTTTTATCCAGAACTTCCTGTCGCGCCGTACATTCTGAGTTTGAGTTGGTGCTTCCCACAGTACTCCCAATTTCCAAGAGAAAGAAGGACCACAGGGTTCTGTACTGAGTGTCCCTTTCTTTCTAATAGCCGTCATTGGTCTGGCAGCCGCTGTGGAGTCCTCATTATCACCCTCCTTGCATGCTGGTCAGTCTTTTGCCTCTACTATTTCTCCCCTAGCGTAGGTATCGCTGAACGTCGACTGCCAGGCGCCATACGAAAGGTGCAGTCATGGTCCCTGACCCATGGCTTTCAGTATTCAACCGCCGGGGCTCTTGTCATGCACTTCTGTCAGTGCTGTACGATTCATCCACAACCAGAACTTTATGTCGACACCAACTACTCAATGCTTTGGAGACTCACTGCTTTATAGAACTGGTCTTTTATGCTTGTTTGACGCGGATGCCCGATCTTTGCACGCTTAAGTGAAAGTGCTGGCTGCACCTTAATACACCTTGCTGCCTGAGTGGCACCAGCTGGAGTGCATATCGCACTACACTTCTTCAGCTTCTAAAGTCCTAATACAGCCCCGTCTTGATTATCGGAGTCTGACATACGGTTAGACATCACGCGCAGCATTGCGGATACTGGATCTGATACACCACTGCGGGTTTTGACTCGTGACGGGAGTGTTCCGAAGTAACTCTGCGAACAGCTTACCCACGCAGGCTGCAGTGCCTCCTTTGAGGCTCAACTAAAAATAGCTTGTCAGTTATACTACACTCGTTCGCAGCTCCCCTAAGCATTCAAACTACCGTCTCCTCCGTCCACATACGGAAATCCATCACCCACAAAGGCAGCCCATATCACGGATTACGGTCGTAGTCCACATTTGGTCTCTCCCCTCTGAACTCTAGTTGTTTCCTCTACAACTTCTCCTCCAGGTCCACTCATGTACATCTCCATGGTGCATCCCTGGACCACAGCTTCGTCTTGACCTATCACAATGTCCGAAAGACGCGGCCATCCTGAGGCCATGTGTCACCTATTTTTCTTCATCCTTGGCGCATCCTGGCGTTCAGATGTAGCCTACACTTTTGTCCCTTATATAGCCTTCGTTGATCTTTTGCAGACCTTGGGGTTCTCTTCCCCTGTGTTTTGCGCGGTAGGCCATCTCTGATGTACAGTCGTGTAAACCCGTGTGTGCGAGGAAAAAGGGACTGATGACCTAGTAGTTTGGTCTCAATCAGCTAACCGCTAGGGTGACTAGATTTTGTCAGAATTAAGGGAATTTTTAAATGTCTCTCAAGTAAAGATCTACCAAGATTCTTGTGACGAAAGGTGGCTCCATTGGGAAGGCAGATGTAAGTTCGAAGTGTTTGCATCATATGCAGCGACTGTAGAGGAATATTCTGAGAGGTCTGACTGTGCTTTAACATATGCGCGAACTCGTGTGACAGGTTTTTCCAGGGTGAGTATTGTGATTTAGGAGGAGCGAGTGGTTCTCCAGCTATCCTGTGTTTGGTGCCAGGTCTAATAAGCGGCCAAGGAGTTTTTTGTCGCACTTTGTGAAAGTGAAAATTAATAACGTTTCTGCGTGTAATCTAATTAGGCTTATTTTGTGACAGTTTGCTGCTTCAACTTTTCAGTTACTACCCTGAGAAAATGCTTTTCTAAAATCCCAATTGTAATTCTGGAAACAAGTTGTGAATGTATCACACCTTGCGTTTTCCTGTGGGCTATCGGATACTAATCCAAGGTTTGAGAGTTTTGAACTATTAACATTGCCTTGCAATTGATAGCAACGCCACGAACCGCTGTAAAACAAATTCGTGAGAGTAGAATTAAATAATATTTGATTTGGTCCAACCAGAAAAAAGTTTCTTTTATTATTATTAAAAACCGACCGTGGTGTGCTAACATCGGATAACTAAAACAGTTACGTGGACTGCGGAAGCAGACGTATCGCTGGCAACTTCAGGAGAACAAGGATTAAGAATCGTTTGACTTATTTACTAAGTTGACGGATAAGTTCATAGCATTTTTGTTTCGCACGTTGGTATTCCAGTTGGTATGTGTTTATTTATCGATTGGCAGTTTTTATAGTTACTTTTGCTGTTTGAGATGAAATATTGTCATTTCGACACTTGGAGATAGTGGGTGGAGATGTGAGCGCCAGAACATGGAGTCCCAAGTGGCGAAATCGGAACATTTCCGACATATTCTCCTGTTTGACGTCAATACAGGGGTGACGGCTGTGCAGGCAGCCAGAAACATTGGCGCCGTGCATGGGGATAGTGCCGTTTTGACATTAGTGACTCTCCACGTTCAGGAAGACCTTCGGGAGATATCGGCTCTGTAGGTTCCACATGCTGTAAGCCAAGATCACAAAAATCGGCGGGTAGCCATATGTGCATCTCTGCTTGCTCGTCATCAATTGGCACATGAACAACAGCGACATTGCTATTCTGTGTCGTAATTGCTGACGAGAAATGGTGCCTTTATGCTAACATAAGGACAAGGAAGGAATACTAGAGACGAAACAAAGTAGTAACCCCTGTACAGAGACCTGTGCGCGTCCACAAACGACAGTGTTATGCCTCTGGTGGAGCAGCGTCGGTGTGGCTTATTACGAAATGCATCTCCGAAGTGTAACCACCACTGCTGACATTTATTGTGAGCAACTGAGAAGTCTTGTAGACGCAGTCCAAGAACAACTACCAGAAAGACAGCGAGAAGTGATGCTAACCCGCGATATCGCCCTGCCGCATTCTGTTGCACTGACGACAACGCTATACAGGAGATGGGTTGGAAAGTCATTCGGTACCCGCCTAGTTTGTTTGATTTTGCGCCCTCAGAGTTTCACCGTTTCCGCTCTCTGCCGAACAACTTTCGAAGAGCTTTCTATCTACATAAATGATCTTTTGGATACGGTGGATAGCAATGTGCGGCTGTTTGCTGATGATGCTGTGGTGTACGGGAAGGTGTCGTCGTTGAGTGACTGTAGGAGGATACAGGGTGACTTGGACAGGATTTGTGATTGGTGTAAAGAATGGCAACTGACTCAATATATAGATAAATGTAAATTAATGCAGATGAATAGGAAAAAGAATCCCGTAATGTTTAAATACTCCTTTAGTAGTGTAGCGCTTGACACAGTCACGTCGATTAAATATGTGGGCGTAACATTGCAAAGCGATATGAAGTGTGTCAAGCATGGCCGGCCGGTGTGGTCGTGCGGTTCTAGGCGCTTCAGTCTGGAACCGTGTGACCGCTACGGTCGCAGGTTCGAATCCTGCCTCGGGCATGGATGTGTGTGATGTCCTTAGGTTAGTTAGGTTTAAGTAGTTCTACGTTCTAGGAGACTGATGACCACAGACGTTAAGTCCCATAGTGCTCAGAGCCATTTGAACCATTTTTGGGACAAGCATGTAATGGCAGTTGTGGGGAAGGCGGATAGTCGTCTTCGGTTCATTGGCAGAATTTTGGGAAGGTGTGGTTCATCTGTAAAGGAGACCGCTTATAAAACACTAATACGACCTATTCTTGAGTACTGCTCGAGCGTTTGGGATCCCTATCAGGTCGGATCGAGGACGGACATAGAAGCAATTCAGAGGCGGACTGCTAGGTTTGATCATCCCTCGAGTGTTACGGAAACGCTCCAGGAACTCAGGTGAGAGTCTCTGGAGGAAAGGAGGCGTTCTTTTCGTGAATCGCTACTGAGGAAATTTAGAGAAATAGCATTTGAGGCTGACTGGAGTACAATTTTACTGCCGCCAACTTACATTTCGCGGAAAGACCACAAAAAAACGATAAGAGAGATTAGGGCTAGTACAGAGGCATTTAGGCAGTCATTTTTCCCTCCTTCTGTTTGGGAGTGGAACAGGGAGAGATGATGCTAGTTGTGGTACGAGGTACCCTTCGCCACGCATCGTATGGTGGATTGCGGAGTATGTATGTAAATGCAGATGTAGCTTCCTAACGACGTAATTTGTACGGTCGCGGCGTTGGCGAACTGTTGTAAATAGTGAAGAAGAATATATTGTTAACGAATAAACAGTCTTTTGTGTATATCGTTGTATTTATGAAGCTTATGAAAAAGCTACGAACTCACACACCAATCCAATACATACGTTTCAGACAATTGTACCCACATTGACCTTACTAAGAAATACGCGCTACGCTCGTAACGGGATGAGTGCGCTGTTCATGAACACGGTAACGGAAGTAACTACGACCATCTGTTCTGGCTGCGCCTCCAAACGGTCATCAAGAGATAAGGCCGCAACGCCTGCAGCTGTAAAAAAAAAAAAAAAGTAAAGCTTATCAGGCAACCACGCGGCGCGAGGGCGGAAGCGCGGGATAACGCCGGCGGTAGCCGGTGGGGGGTGGGGAGGGTGGCGGCGTTCCGGTCCGTTCCGTAGGTTGGCGCTACTAAGGTTTACGAGCCCGTAAAGCGCCGCCCTGATGCACTGGCCTCTGGCGCTCGGCTATTTTCTAGCCAGTATCGACGGTGTGGCTCTAGGTAGCGAGCCATATGGTCGCCGCGAGCTGTAACGCTGAGTAAGCGAGCCACCGAGATGGGGACCATTCATTTACCCGAGCGTTGGACCTGCGGTGCTGCGGGGAGAGGAGCCAATCAATTTACCACCCCGTTCTCGCAGTTAATTAAAATTAAGAAATTGCTTCTCGCCTGCTGATACGGACTTGGCCGCGTCCTTACAGCTTTCTGCCGAGCCTGTCGTTGTCACAAGGCTTAACTTTGACCGGCGTGTAACGCTCGTTAATTTGAACAAGGTTTCTCGTTGCGGAACTAATTTACTGTTAGAAAATCCGCATTAAAAGTTGTTTGCATACTTGTCCTACAGTAATCCACCTGCGCTCTCTTGTCATATTATTTCACTCTGTCTTAGAAAGTCTATCCACAGTGACCAATATTTTTACTATAGCTCATGGAGGTTCAAGATCTATGGTTATGCTGGCAGGCTATAATTTGTGCTATGAAGGACCAAGCAAAGTGACAAAACTTGTGGAAGCTGCGGCAAGTGAACAAATAAGGTTATTTCCTTGGCAAAATGACGCTTTGTTACCACAGGTTTCTATTATATGGGGGTATTGCGGAAAGTAATGCGTTGACTCGTGCGATTCCTTCCCACGCAACCTACTGTCTTGAGTCATTGCTCAAACACTGAATTCCCAGTGCAAATAGTGGGTTTCAAGTCACCACTTGTCCATCCTACTTCAGATTTTCCGTGATTTCGCTACTTCATAAAAACTGTAGAATAGTTATTCCAATAAGAGACGACTGTTTCCTTCCTCATTCAGTTCTCTGGTGGCCTCTTTGACAGTAAACTGTTCAACCAGTTTTTTTCCTCTGTCACTCTTCAAGAAATGCCCCGTATAAACGGCTACACCCTCCCCACATATGAGAGAGTAACAAAAGCAAGGGTATGAATGTCGTATTATGACACTGCGTGGTAGGCAAAATTACTAGCTATACTTAACTGATTGGCCAGTTCTTACAGTATAAGACATGTTTACATACAGATATTATAAGTATAAAACTGAATGAAAAGTCCAATCAACCACTGTAGCTGCATTTATTTAAGTCGACTAGACACAGCTACACCTGACTGTTGGACTTTTTATTCAGTTTTATACTTTTAAAAGCTTCAGCGCTTATGTGGAAACACCTGTTACACTGTATGAACCGGTCAACCAATTATGTACTGTTACTTTATTACTTTACCTCTGGCTGCCTAGTTTTGAAATTATGTGTAAAATTTCTAGCCCTTTAATAAAATGACCCAGTTTTGGATCGACATCGAAAACACAGCTGCGTGTCCATACGGTTGAATCCAGATTCTGACTTAGTTCTTAAGAAAGCTATAAAAGTCTCCAAAGTTGGTTTTCACGTAACTGGTGATTTTTTAATTCAGGCCTTGGTCTTAGGACAATTTTCCTGGCCAATGTTTCGTGTTCTTAAATGGAAGGGAATATGATTTAACGTCCGTCGACTATACGATTATTAGGCGCAAAGTGTATGCTTAGCTTTCGTAAGGATTCGATGGGACCGATGATGTCGCTGTTTGGTCCCCTTCCACAAATCGACCAACCAACCGTTTCAAAGCAACGAACACATGGAAAACCGAAATCTGGATGTCTGGACTGGGATTTGAACCTTCGACCTCCCGAATGCTACTTCAGTGTACAACTACTGCATCACATTGCTTGCTCTCTTTCTAGAGGCGTTGTCAAATGGTATTGTAGCTTCGTTTAAAAGACTATTCCAGCAATTACTAACAAGAGTTCGAGAACGAGAACAGGATAAATCTGAATAAGAGAAGTGGGGTTTTGAACTACGATCCTCCCTATTGCGCTTTTTTTCCCGCTGCACCTCTTCTGTCTTTGCACGGCAGCCGGCAGATAATGGCATCGGACGAGCGGTTCGTTCTCGTGTGCCGGCCATCGGGCGTGGTTCACGTTTCCCCTTTTGGGGACAGAAAAAAAAAGGTGCACGCCTCGTTGGCGAGCCGCGATAACGACACCAGTGCGTTTTGCAGGCACGGCCAGCAACAGCAGCCCGCACTCGCCGGCTCGCTGCGAGGTCAGCCCGAAATTAAAAAGCGCTCCCTCGCTAACAACGCTTCCCTGTTGCCCCCACCTCCGTCGCTCAGTGTTGCTTTTTTAAACCCCCTTTGGCGCTTTTTGAAATATTTTTTTAATGTCCGCATTCCCGTCGGAGGGACCGGTACATTAGCGCGGACCGGCAACTGGAGGCGGAGGCCGGACATCTGTCGCGGCGCCGCTATCGAGCGCGGACCGCCCCTCCCAGATAGTGCGGGAACTCCTCCAGTTACACGGCCAGAGGACTCCTCCCACACGTACGCCGCCACTCGCGCACACGTAGGCACACGCTCCCGGTTATTTTAGTCTAACACAGAAAGTGAAGCAGAATTTTTATGAATAATCTGAGGGTGTATAGTCCGATTACAATTACTTGACTCTTGACGTCTGTCATTCGCCCGCTACAGTGTTGCCATATCGTCTGCCGGCTGCCACTCAGTTACAGGCGACACACAAACTAGGGATGGCGGTTCTTGCTCAAACAACAGGTTTTCGGTTGTATCGCTTTTTCAACACCAGTTAACCCTTACTGTTGAAACCGCTTAAAATAACTGATTTCCGGAGTAAACAATTTTCGGTCGTTTGTTTCTGTTATTTCCAGTAATAAACTTAGTAATCGAACAAAGACTTAAAAATTTTGAATGTCTCACTTTCATGATATATAGAATCACAAAATTAAAAAGGCAAATAAAAGAAAACTTAGTCCGGCCACCTTTTTTCGAGAAATAGTAAGTGATTCATTGCTACAAAAAATCAATAGTATTCTTCTCTCGATTTTATTTTTTAAACACTGCTCAAAAATCATTTTGTTATCAGGGATCATACTACTATTTGCACATCACGACTAGTCAGTATTGAAGGGTGGAAACTGAAGTTGCAGAACTCTGTTTTTCGTTCAATTTGTCGGTTTTCAAGGGTCACAAGTACATAAGGCGTATTATGCAGTTACAGGCAGCACATCACATTTACACTGTGAATGAACTGTTAAGTTTTAAACTATCTTCTTGTATTATGTCGCATGTTTATTGGGTACCCTTTAAAACAAAGTGAGGATTACACTTCACTGATACCACATTTCGTAACATACTTCGAGACTAAAGATGGCGCCATTCTGTAATACAATTGATATCCGAAAATGAAGAGAGTGAGAAATTAGCATATGGACCAAACGAGGCAAGTCTTGCACACTGTATGTTCATGCGCACCATATAACAGGCCACGGCAGATGGTAACAGGTATTTTATTCTCTCAGCAATGCCTTACCAATTCTTATGCAACGTGTTTGTTGTTGCTGTCTTTCGGCATTGTTATTAAAATACCACTGATAGCTTTTCCCATTTGTATAATAACGCAATATTTCAAAGCAATTCAAATTTTACGAGTAAAAATTACTCGTTCTTAAAAAAAGTTTGGTTTAAAACCAGTCGTACTGCTGCTATAGTTAATTGATATTTCGGTTTTTACCCTGTTGCTCGTAAAAAATAAAAACACCTCTTATAACAGAGACCAAACAAATACCGAAAAATACGGGTTATTCAGAACTGAAAAACCGGTTTCGGTTTTAACCGGTCGGTTTTTCTCATTCCGAAGAATTATTGTGGCAGTTTTGCAACGGCGAATGGTTCGGAAGTGACACTGAGCGCTCTGATTGGAGGAAACCAGCTCCAACGCGTAAAGTGTCAAACATCAAGTAATTTTAATCGGAATGTAGTTATTGGTTCACCTGCTTCGCCCCTAATTGCTGACGTTTTTAAACAACGCGATTGCTATGCAATTAATAATTCAGTACCTGCCCTCTGGTTCATCAAAGCATTTTGAACAAGGGTTCTTGTCGGCTCCGCTATGTTTAAGACGCACTTGTTATTTGGCCACAACGTAAAGAAGATCTTCATGGGTCCCAGAGTTTAGCCTCTCATCAGAGACGGTGCACAAGTTCGAATTACGAAACGACGGTGGAGGCAATTGGTCGTGTCCTTTCAAAGGAACTATTCCAACATTTGCCTGGAGCGATTTAGGGAAATCCGGAAAACGTAAATCTGAATTTTTGGTCTATGCAAGATCTGACAATGCTCTACACTCGTGACGTGAATCATTGGTACTGGCAGTTCGCGATCCTCTGTGGATACGATGCCGAACGTGATGCGTGAGTCCCTGTCTTTACGACTTACATGTTCTTGCGGCAAAAACAAAATACGCGAATGTATGCAGATAGTAGCTGCGTAAGCATATTTATTTACAGAGATGAGTGGACCTGCTGATATTTCAACCAGAAAAACTGAAAATAATTGTTCGGTGTCTCTTGAAGTTATTTGTTGCTTGTCATAATAGGGACCCCCAACTCTTGTGGTAATATCATAACTTATTTCATTGATAAATATTTCCAATATTAACTAACTACGAGCGACAGCAGAATCTGTCAGCACATTGACTGTTGTAATGTGACAATAGTGGTCACAGTGTTGTGATGGGTCGGTGACACCCTCTCCTTTTAAATTCTTGACTGCGTTTCATTTATGATAATGGAAAAACATCCACTCACAACACCGCCAGCATCTGATTTACAGTGGTCGTCTTATGCAGTGTCCAAAATATAGCTGCCTCCTCTGTGCCTTTAAAAGGACCAATTTTTTGAACCAACACGAATAGTTTAGAAAGTGTTGGAAGTTCCCTTCTCTGATAATAGCTACATATGATGAAGCATTCTATCCTTCTTGAAATGGTCCAAATCTGCCACATGCTTCTTCCTCAGCTCCTTTTCTTCCTGGTGCCTGAAAGTTAATTGCGCCTCTTTCGTCACAATGAACATTGTACTCTTTATTTCCCTATCGTTACATCTATGTTTTTGCTTAACGTGTTGAAGGAAAGAAAATAAGAGTTCATCATTCTACTCTTTACATATGTTTTTGGATAGGGTCCGTCTTTAGCAAAACACAGTTTCGTTTTATAACCCAAACATGTTAAACTGCAGTTGCAGCATCCTCAGTGGGCTTTTATTTTCCATCTGTTAAAGATAAAGAACGTTCTTTGTTGTTTTCTATACATGTAGCTATTAGTTTTTGAAAAATGTAATTACAGATATTTGAAAAAACACATAAATTATGAAAATTCATACCTTTTTACCGCATGGTGTGGTTTTTATGACGTGTTGTGTTCCTACACTGACCGTTTGTTCAACAGTTTGTCATCTGCAACCACTTATACCTTAAAGTAGAGAAATAGTTTAAGCCAAAATTACGATTTCAAGAACTATGTTATTACTATGCCTGAAATTATTTGATTCTATGTGTGTGTGTGTGTGTGTGTGTGTGTGTGTGTATTTACATAGTGTTTCACTTACTCTTTTTTCGTCTTCATCACTGTCAAACACTGAATATTGAGTTGCCACTGTGCCACTGTTACTGTCACTCACTGTTTCACTGTTTATCAGCTGTAAAAACAAAACATGGCTGGCAGTGGAACAGCTGGAGGTGTAAAAACAAGATGGCTGACAGTGGAACAGTTGAAGGTGTTCCTGGCGGTTGTTTTGACCCTTTCAGAGGTGACTGTGATTTTTTTAAATTGTGTTTGTGCGTGTGTGTGTTTTGTTTTAAAAGCTTTTGCACATAAAAATAGAAAGCAAGCAAACCACACATTCCACAAACGTCTGGTAAACCTTACTGACATACCACTAACCAACCAAAAAATAAGTTTTCTAGAAAAAAGCCCAAAATACAATGTCAACACACACATCACACACAAGACAGTGGAGAATCTTATCACAGAAAGTGAGTACATCATAAAACAACAAGAAAGAAACAATAACCAAAACTTCAATGCAAGTCTGACAAGAGAATTATCACAAAAGAAATACGATACATAATGAAAGAAAACAAAAACAACATATTGACAGGAACAAAAGCTGAAGAAGAAAAAACCTCTAGAAAAATAAAAGACAAACTTAAAAACAATGAGGCACTCATCACAAGATCAGACAAGGGCAGCACCATGATAATAATAAAACAGGATGAATACAAGCAAAAAACCTTAAAATTCCTGGAAGACAACAACATAACAAAACTAACCAGTGACCCAACACAAAGATACCAGAAAAACACAATAACACTCCTAAAAAATATCTCACACGTATTCATAAATCAGAAAGCAAAATGGTTGAAACAAAAGAACCCCCAAGCACCCACAGTGAACAGCCTACTAAAGCCCCACAAGCATGGCATTCCTATACGCCCTGTAGTCAATTTCAGAAGTGCACCCACATACCACTTAGCCAGAGAAATTCACACATACATACAGAAACATTACATATACACAAATAACAGAAGCATACGCAACACTGAAGAGCTGGAACAGCAAATCAAAGACATCAACATACCCACAACAGCCACACTCACATCATTTGACATCACATCCATGTACACCAATATCCCCACCACTGAAACCATCAACATCATCAGAACAAGCCAAAATTCCGGAACCCCACATAAAAGAAATAGCTAGATTCCTAAAACTTATCACACAACAAAACTACTTCTCCTTTGACAATCAGTTTTACTCACAAGAAGATGGGCTTCCAATGGGGTCACCAGTCAGCGGAGTCCTAGCCAACATCTTTCTCAATCACATTGAAAATAAAATATTCGAAACAATAGTCAGACCCAAACAATACCGGATAATATATTGGTACCGATATGTAGATGACATCATATGCCTTATAGATGAAACACCAAGTCGCATCCAACAACTCCACAGTGATATAAACAAAGTACACCCAAAAATAAAATTCACCATAGAAACAGAACACGACAAAAGGCTAAACTTCCTTGACCTCACAATATACAGACACAACAACCAACACCAATTCTCTATATTCAGGAAAGCGACCACCACTAGCACAACCATTCACAAAGACTCTAATCATCCGATTACACACAAACTAGCTGGCTTCCAATATATGCTACACAGACTAAACAAAACCCCACTCACTGAAAACAACTACAAGAATGAATTGCAGACAATCAGACAAATAGCAGTGGAGAATGGATATGACACAAACACTATAGATAAACTAAACCACAAAATTAAAGCAAAATTAAAAAGGACACCCAACATACAAAAACAAAAGCCTCCCCATCAACCTACAAACACACAGAACCCACCAATGAACACACATGAACAGGAAACACCCATAATGACAAACAGATGGTTCACTCTCACCTATAACAACAAAACAGTACACAGAATAGGCAACATACTCAAAAAACAAGGGATAAAAATAGCCTACAGGACAGACAACTCAGCACAGAAAAAACTAAGGACAACCAACACAAGCACAGACAAACAAAACACATCTGGTATTTACCAATTAACATGCCAGGATTACAAAGCAGTTTATATAGGGCAGACAACTAGAAACTTTAATACCAGATATACAGAACACAAAAGAGCATTAAAAAGTAACAGCTGTCATTCCACATTTGCTGAACACCTCATGGAAAAGAAACATAGCCCAACAAACATCAATACGGATTTGAAAATTCTCAAATGCAGCAATAGCCCCTCACAAAAACTGATATCGAAGAAAATTACCAGATACAAAAAGCCATAGTGGAAGGCAAACAAATGATAAATGAATACACAGCTCTCTGCAATGGCACTCTGTTCTCTGCCCTCAAAGAATTAACAGACAAAACCAACCTATAGAGATCTTAACCCCCCTCCCCCACACACCACAAAAAAAATCCTGAAACCTAAAATCTCTCTCTCTCTCCCCCCCTCTCTCTCTCCCTCTCTTTCTCTCTCTGTCTCCCCCTTTTACACACACACACACACACACACACACACACACACACACACACACACACACAATAAAAAAAAAAAAATCACAGTCACCTCTGAAAGGTTCAAAACAACCGCCAGGAACACCTTCAACTGTTCCACTGTCAGCCATCTTGTTTTTACACCTCCAGCTGTTCCACTGCCAGCCATGTTTTGTTTTTACAGCTGATAAACAGTGAAACAGTGAGTGACAGTAACAGTGGCACAGTGGCAACTCAATATTCAGTGTTTGACAGTGATGAAGACGAAAAAAGAGTAAGTGAAACACTATGTAAATACACACACACACACACACACATATATATATATATATATATATATATATATATATATATATATATATATATATATATATATATATAATTTCAGGCATAGTAATAACATAGTTCTTCAAATCGTAATTTTGGCTTAACAATTTATCTACTTTACGGTATAAGTGGTTGCAGATGACAAACTGTGGAACAAACGGTCAGTGTAGGAACAGAACACGTCATAAAAACCACACATTTTATCTTTAACAGATGGAAAATAAAAGCCCACTGAGGATGCTGCAACTGCAGTGAAACATGTTTGGGTTATAAAACAAAACTGTGTTTTGCTAAAGGCGGACCCTATCTAAAAACATATGTATTGTTAAAGCAAACACGGAAAAAAAGAGCTTCAATACCAAGATGATTATTGTACTCTTTTTTTGTCAAAGTACTCCCTCACCAAAGACACAAATTCGCAGGCCATCTCCTATTCACCTCACTTGTTGAGCTGGCACCACAGAAGTGAATAAACACTAAAAACATCTAAAACGTGGTAAATTACGAAGGAGATTTCAAATTAAGCTATTTACACCCTAGAAATTCACTGTTCCTTTTAATACTACCGCGTTTGTTTTGGAGCGTGACTACGTGGCCCATGCTACCCGCTCAAGGGCCGCCTGTCATTGGCTAATTTCCTGTGGTCAGGCAACGAAACGACGCTGCTGACAGTGAGCTGTCAATACTAAAGACTCGTCTGTCAGACTGTAGGCCACAGAGTATGTAGAAAGCTTACAAACACAAATAGGTATTTAGGTGTCACTTCGAATCACCACCCAGCTGAGAAGCAACCGGTACTCAACTCTCGATCTTCGCGTGCGTCAATGACAGTAACAGCTTGGAATCGAATTTCTGGAAGGAGACGTTGAAGATCAACGGCTATGTTGATTTGTCGCTGGATAGGATTTCAAATGAAATATATATCAGTTACTTTAATAAGGAGGACTAGGAACCAACTTCTCACTCTGTAATGTTACCGTTCGTTTCTAAACTGATCGCATAAGCAGAATTCTCCGGAAACGTGGTATAAAGACCAATTTTTTCAATCAGAACAAAATAAAAGACTTTTTCTGACGAAAAATGGAAGCCCATGATCTCCTCCCAATAACCGGACTCTATGAAGTGACGTGTAGCTATGGTAAAGTGTACAAATATGTAGGTGAAACTGGAAGGCTAATAATAGAACCTATTCAAAAGCACGAACGCCACACGCCATTAAAAAGTAGTGTGAAATCTGCGGTAGGGGAACATCAGGAGAACTGCGGTCAAGATACAGATTTCAACAATGTTTGAGTGCAGGCCAAGGAAAGCAACATTTATAGAAGGGAAGTCCGAGAAGCAGTTGAGATTCCTAAGAAAGACTGTAATATCAATAGAAATGACGCCGTAGCTTTCCGCCACCAAGCCGGCCGGTGTGGCCGTGCGGTTCTAGGCGCTTCAGTCTGGAACCGCGTGACCGTTACGGTCGCAGGTTCGAATACTGCCTCGGGCATGGATGTGTGTGATGTCCTTAGGTTTAAGTAGTTCTAAGTTCTAGGGGACTGATGACCACAGGTGTTAAGTCCCATAGTGCTCAGAGCCATTTGAACCATTTTTTTTTTCCGCCATCAAGGGAGCCAATACGCGGCCAAGTAGCGCGAGAAATTCACACTACTGCTGGGAAGCGATCTGCGACACGACAATAATATTTTGATAAACATATTCCCTCTTTCGCTCTGCCTGTTTCTCTACTTACCCAGTAACCGTCGGCCACCAGCAGTAGCAGGAAGAACGTCGCCCTTTAACCTCGTATCTTCAAACAACCTCAGGAAAACTGCCTTTCGTAAGTTATCGGAGCACAGGTGTTTGACAGTTTTCAGCTACCCAAGAACACCAGAAGATCCTGAACAAGACGACGGCACAGGAGTCGAAACGTCGGCGGTGTAGAAGAAAATTATAAGGAAAATGACGTGATAGAAGATTTTATTTTCAGTGGTAACTGCCACGATAGATGACCACTTATGCATTTCATTTTCAGTTCGCTAAGAGTTGTATCTATAAGATCTTTTAGAAAAAAGAAGAGTGTCTCTTGGCTGTCGGCACCAAGCGAGGTGGTGTAATCAGTGACGTAACTGGACTGTGGGGCGCGATTCCGTAGTGACACGGATTTGTGACTGCCGAAGAAAATCAAGAAGGGCACTAGAAATGAAAACGGATGGCGTTTGTAGGAGTGAAAGAACTATAATAACGATAAGAATGAGAAGGGAATGTATTGGATGCCACCAAAATGGGAAGGAAATTCGGACTGGGCTGTGCCGAGCACTAGTTGCTTAAGATCTTCCTTTCTCTGGTACGGAGATGCGTTTATCGACAAAGAAACAATGAAAATCGTGGCGTTGTTGCATGCACTGTGTCTGTAGGCTGAATTTTATTCCGTGCTTTGAACTGTAACACACAAAAAATAGTTACTGGTAAGTGTACCTGATGTTTCATTGTTCTGTCCTGTTGATCTCAACAAACGGGCTACGCAGCATTCACGATTTAACAGAAGAAAGGAAGATGTTTGTGTACGTGTGTGTGTGTGTGTGTGTGTGTGTGTGTGTGTGTGTGTGTGTGTGTGTGTACGAAGAGGTGGGTGGAGGGAGGGGGCGTGACGCAAAGTCGATGTTTGCCTAGTTATGCCGCTGGGCGCACAGGTAAGGCACTCACTCGTATTCGGGAAGGCGGCCATCCAGACCCCCGTAAAGCGTCTCAGTCGGTTGCTGCAATGGTTCCTCTGAACAGGACATACCCGATTTACAGCGCCAGAACGTACATGTACTGAGACGAGTAGGGGAGAAGAGAGACATTCTGAATACAATTCTTTAGAAGAAGGCCAACTGACACCAGACAGAATATTACATACGGTAATAATAATAATATGTACATGTCCACCGTTTCTAATGATCTCGTTGTTGATTGTACGTTAAATTCAAAACTTCCTTTCCTTTTCTTGTATCGGATGTCAAATAGTCTGTCGGTCAGCAAATGTATGGGTATCCGTTACCTGTTCCGCACTCCGGTTCGTAAACTAGTCCAGAAAACTAACTCTAATAAATGTGTGTATCGTGAGTAACGAATTTTTTTTTGCCAAAACGGGACTCGAACCCGGGTTTTCTTCCTTTTGCGATAAACCGTTAGCCGATCCGAGCCTCCAGACTAGACTCAACTTGTCAGTGTTACTTAATGGTTCCATCATATGATTTTCGGATCCCGCTACCAGAGGTTCTGCCACAGGGGATGTGGGAATAGCACCATCCTGCTTTATAGTGTCTCAGGGGATATATACAGACTACGTTGGATTAGATTCGCAACAAATTGCGGGTACAACATGTCTTAACGGTGCCACCGGATGTCATTTCATGCCGTCGAAACTTCACTGATTTCGTCCGCGTCACCCATTAATTTCATTACAACGTATGTTTTAGACCTGTTAACGACTCGCGCTCTTAGCTACCGGCCAGCAGTTACGTGACGAATATACGTGCATGACGGACAGGTGACTATGCCACTGTATGTATTAACATGACATTTGACGATCCCTCGCATATCACTGTTGTAGCAGAAAAATGGCGGCGCACAACACCGTTTCTGCTGGATGTGGTCTGAAAGCTGCTTGCTTATCCATCCTATAGTCATAATCTTGTTTCCAATGATTTTCATTTTTTATTACAACTGAAAAAAATCCACATAGTCAACTATTTCACATTAGTGACGAAGTGCAGTGGCCTACCACAACTGGTTCGGGGCCCAGGCTCGCATGACACAGGAATAGAAATGATGATCACTAGATGTCGGATCACTCACAAGTTCGTGTTAATTTTACAATGGCATGATTTTATTTTACTGCTATACAGTACACTACATTACAATACACAGTAACAAGACTGATACAGTACTCATTGACGTAATCACCATCGTTGTCGATGGCTACCTGCCAGCTTTTACGTAGGAGCTCTGTGTCTCTCCTATAGAACAGTTGTGGTTTCAAGCTGAAGAAATCTGGTAGCCAGTTTCTGAGAGAAGCTTCGTCATGAAACATCCGTGGCTTAGTGTTGTTAGAGACATGAAAATATGATAATCAGAAGGGGTTAAAGGCTGTCGCTAAACGTATGTGGTAACCATGCACCCATTTTTTGAAACTTACGCAGTGAAGACAAATGGTTCACAGCAGTTGTGTGATTGTATTCCATAGTTTGTGTTAATCTCGCGTTGTTCGTCGACGATTATTGTAGACCATTTGATTTAGGTGGTTTTCATCGAAAAGAGAAGTTCTTCCAGAACATGGTTTGTCACACAAATCGAATTGTCATTCTCGGAAACGAGAAAAGCACTTCTGTGCCATCCTCTCATCAAATGCCTCTCCTCTCTCCTGTACCTATTACTTAGATAAATGTTGCTAGCGAATCAATGGCGTATTTACACAAGACAATAAGTAAGTAAGTTACATGTCCCACCAAAATCAGCGTGAATACCTTAAGCAGCTAGCAAAAGTAGGGCTATCACAAACAAACGTGACAGGCTGAAGATGTTTAACCCTAATCCGAAGAGTTCTGTCTCTTGACAACTACATGACCACGCTCATTATAATATGACGATAACGGGATGAGTAAAGATTTGGTGTGACGGGATACACCCAAATTGTAGCTGTCTTGATAATGTATATGAGTTTTCGGCCAAAATTTAGCAGTTACCAACCACAGGTACTAAGTGGATACGACCATACGAGTCAGTAGAAACAGGAACCACGGGCTAGTATCTCCAGATGAACAGCTCGTATTCTGAGAACGCGCCTGTATTGTAAAGCGCTCAGTTGAGCTGAGACACTAGCTTATGTCAGTAGGCAATGCAAAACGTCGCGAAATCTGTAGTGAAATACTAACCCTGGTAGAAGACGGTGCCTTTGTTGACAGTTACCTCTTCTAAGAACGTCGTCATTTAAACTACTGTCTTGGGAACGAGACGAACAATTTTTTCAGCTCACTGTACAGAGGAACGTTTTTAGAATCAATAACTTACTGGAAGATCTTTCAGCAGCAGCGATCGCTCTCCAAATATCTAGTCACTACAAGAAAGAGAAACTTCGATACTTACAAAACAAAAAGTGGTCAATAATGTAACAATTGATACAGTGCTTAATAATGACAGTTGAATAATCTGTATTTCATCTGTTCATCTGTGCGTTTGTAGATTCAGCGATGTAAGGAGTGCAGGAATATGTTCCACACTATACACAAATATACGCCATTTTCCTCGATAGTCCAGCAAAAGAAATCCGAATACACTATTAAACTTCGTTTTGGAAACCTCAAATAGTATATGAGAGGGACAAAGCAACAACATTTCTGTTCTCTGGCCGGGATCTCTGACCGACATTGTAGCATCCCGCTTTGCCAGTAAGGGCACGTTTCCGTTGACGGTGGTCACATCTTCTACAGCTGAAACGTTGCGCCTCCATCTCGACCCATACACCTGACAACTGAATGAGATGGGCGCATGATCATGATCTTTTAGCAAAGTGAATTTCTATACTCTTATTTCACTGCACGCGCTGCCAACTGTTTACATGGTCGGTGGCGCAGGACTGTGCTCTACTGACACTCGGCAGAGTGATATTTTACCCGTTTACACATTATAACGCGTCGTAATCACGGACGCGTAATATAATTAAAAATTAGTTGCGACCGCCTTTAAGGCTAAAGGTCGCTTTTACGCTCTCCGGCAGCCACGTCTCGTATCTAACAGCCTGCAGCGCGCGAATGCGGAAGGGTCAATTTTCTCTTTCATTTTACACAGCTTGTCTGCCTCGTCTGAAACGTTGCGGATACGTAGCGCGACAAAATTTTCTTGGCTGGGTGCGTTAATTAACATTTCACAGAAAAATTGGTTCAAATTTATCCGTCCGTGGTGGTCTTCCTCTTTTCCCCTGCTTTCGCGCTTTAGTGAAGTGCTTCACTGTAACGAGAGTCCACTGAGAAATATTCTACACGAGAGTCTGAAGCAATCCAGACGCCCCTTGACTTGTTTGATCTTTGGTTCTCTTAACGAGGCCCCTCCAAAGCTGGCGTCAAAGGGAACATTTCAGAAACACTTCCAACCGTCCTTAATGACGCCGAATGCGTAATGATGTAATATATGTGCAAAATTCACGAAAAATTATAACTTCACTAAATATTAACTCGTTCGTTTTTGAGAGGTAGTGGTACAAATTAGTACACTGCTTCAGGCTTTCCAGATTTTTCTGTCTGTTACCGTCGCATCAACCTAAACTCTTATAATTATCGGTAGGGCAGTTGAAACAACGCTAAACGACGGTAATCTGTATCCCCAAATCACATATCCGCGTACCACTAATGAATTGCTATACGGGAAGTACGTGATTAGCAAAACCTTCGCAGGAGCTCTTCTCTGTATAGTTTCTGTTCCGTTGGTGATAGTGATTACTGAAATGCTTTAACGACTCCTCCTTTTTTATCTGATAAATCATGTCTGTTCCAGTGTTTTGCTATTTTTAATTTTTTTGTATGTCCTGATATCTTTCCTGGAATTCCGAAGTTGGTATTCATTTTCGACTGTTCCAATCTTGGATTGATGCCATACAGCTCAGAAACACTGCTTTCGTCTTACAACCTGTGTCAGATTAACAATATGGTCACTTCTTTTATGCATCGAATTACTTATTAAAGGCTTACTGATCAAGGCTTACAAGTTAAACCATGGTTTCAGAATTTACAGAGCGGAGGTTTACCTCTTGTCGTTCTGCTTCTTTCTCTCTTGCGATTACTTACGTAATAGAACATTCAGTGAAACAAATAATTTGCCCTTAGTGAAGACGTAAAAATTTTTCACATGTAATCGGTGGTATGTAGAGATTTGAAGGGACGGCACTCGTTGATCTTTTTGACACACTATAGTTCAGAGATACCTTGGATCGCAATATAACCGCGTTTTTAATTTTAATCTTGACCGCAAACCTAGAATGTGATTCGTTGGTGACCTGTAGCTTCTGACGCTACCTATTAAGTCCGAGCTGGTAGCCAACAGAACGTGGTTATTTCCATTAACAGCTTAAGTATGTCAGAAAATGCGTTCCTTGTGCGCGAAGCCTTTCGAAATATTAAAATTTCTTTTGTTTCCCATTATGGTCATAGACCATTCTTGTGTCCTTCATACTTTGCTAACCGAAAAAGAGAGCGTTATACTGTACGCAATATTAGTGTGTGTAGGAGTTTAATCACTCAAGTTAGCATCATAGATAGCGATACTGTGCACAATTTTTCGTATAAAGTAAAACATAATTATGCGTCAGTTGAATCGTATCTGTTTGAAATATATAACACTAGATATTTATCGAAACATCAGCATAGTAGGAAATGTGCGGAAATTCAAACTCGCCAGAATGAAAAATGTTCTGTGAGCTATAGCTGCTGCACATTTTCTTATTGACTGATGAACTTTAATGTGCGAAGTATTCCCATAAACTGAGATCTGTATGGTCTATCTTTTTTGTTTGTACGTTCCTCTACTATCCATAATCAGTGATTACAAGAGACAGATAGGTTTATAGAGTGCTGTGGTCAGCTTTAAGCTAACAGGACAGATACACCACACATATATATACAGGGTTGTTATGAGCACCCTAGTGAATTAGAAAGATGACTACAGGATATATGGAGAGTAGACACATATCAGTGGATAAATTATCCTTCGAAGTTTTTAATTCACATTATAGGTGCGCAAGATGAGCACCATTTGTGATGCGGCAAAAGTAATACGGGCGAAGAGCGTATTATTAAGGCTGTGCTGCCGAGGAAGGCGCAAGGTCAGCAGCCCGCTTTGAAAATCTGTACACTGGGTTGCGTAGCTGCAGGCGCATACTTATTCGGAACGACAATACGGAACGGATGATTTGTCTGCATGTTCTGACACGGGCGTATATTACAAATCAAAACTTAGAGAGATACTCTATCAACCGATATGTAGCCCTACCTATTTCCCACATTTCCTTTACACTACAGTTTGTAAAAAGTGAAACAATCAGAAGTAGTAGACTGCAACACGCCACGATAAAGAGGACGTATAGAACAGTGGACAAAAATAAGTGACTGAAATGGCAGAGAGATGGCGTGCATGTAGGCCCAACAGTGCCCTCTTTTGTGTGACTAGACAGGTCTGTGCTACACAACGCTCAGTCGCTGCGGAGCCGTCATACGAAGTGGAAAACTGTGATCAGGTCCCACTATATTTCTCCGACATCACAGTGTGAAATATCGGAAAGTGAGTACTTTCAAACGGGACAGAGCAGTCTGTCGTTCCGTGACACTGCGGCTCGCATATGGGACTCTGCTTCAGCAGTGTTGCCGCGACATTGGAACACTGCAACGAGTGTGGATGTGTCTACGCCTCCTTTGTCTTGAGGTCAATCTGAACATCCACCGCTATATCAGGGAGGTTTCCCACCCCGAGGCAGTGCCCCTCCTGCAAGCCGTTCCAAATTCCAAATGTCATGTTTCAGCAAGACAACGCCTTCGTCGAAGAACGACGTGTACCATAGCTTCCGTGGCCTTCCCCTTCGCTTGACATGTCGCCCATCGAACATGTCTAGAATATGAGATTTTCACTCTGCAGCGGAGTGTGCACTGATATGAAAGTTGCTGGCAAACTGTGTGCCGGACCGAGACTCGAACTCGGGACCTTTGCCTATCGCGGGCAATTGCTCTACCAACTCAGGCGGGCTCTACCAACTGAGCTACCCAAGCACGACTCATAACTCGTTCTCACAGCTTCTATTCTGCCAGCACCTCGTCTCCTACCTTCCAAACTTCGCAGAAGCTCTTCTGCGAACGCCAGTTCGAGTCTCGGTCCGGCACACAGTTTTAATCTACCAGGATGTTTCATCTCTGGAATATGGTCGATTGGCAACTTGTTCATTCAGGTCTTCCTCCAGGCGCAGATGACGCCATATGGGCGGGCCTACAATCCGCGGGGCAGCATATTCAGACGCACTTTGACTCTAGTGCACGACATCAGCGGCTCTGATTGCAACAATCGGTGGCGTTATTTCGTACTCAGTTTTCACACTCATAATTCATATACAGGTCTCTAACGCTAATCAAATGTGTAGTGCCATGTCTCTCATCGGTGGTATAAATTTCATTGTCATTACATCTCTCAGTTTTGGTGTTTCTTTTTTCCAAACAATAGTGTAGTTATGGCGCGGTCGTCTTCCGAAAACCTGGAGGTACTTACGAATAACGCTGCAATGAGTCGATGCGAATTTAAATGCGAAACTCTGCAGCACGATGCTTGTGTCCAGGTGTTTTCTAATGTGAATAACAGATAATTTTCACTAGCCAGTTCGCTATTCATTGCTCGCAAATTACTGACACAATAGTAAAAAAGTGTTTGAAACAATAAATTAAAACTGTGTACGAACCGGAATTCGAGCCTGACTTTCGCAGACATTCCGCTCTTGGTTCCGAAAACATCTCACGGACCGACGCAAAAGACTCAACTAGCCACTGGCTCCTCGTTTCATTCCGAACTCCACAGATACTTTTCGCTGATGCTGTGGGATTAACGCCACCGGGCCAGAGAAGGTAATACAGAATTTGTTTTCACCGCAGCATCTAGGGTCGTAAAAGAGATTACTCCATTAACAGTTGAAGATTTTACTGCATAACATATATTATCTATGTGTCAGTTTACCACCCGCAAATTTTCATCAGAGTGGTAGGTACTGATTGCTACGTACAGCATCAGCTTCTCTTGCCTTTTTCTGATACAGAGATTCAACATTTCGTTGACTCTGATGCGATTGAAGACAGGTAACTACGTGAACGTGACTTATTCGTACACTTTTTCTCTTTTCATTTAGATATTCGCAAATTAGAATGACTACGTGAAAACATGAACCGTGGTGTTCTAGAGTGGTTGATCGAAACCCATTCGTTCTGACTGAGTGCAGTATCATAACTAGCTATCTGCCTTACTTTGCAGGTTTATACACAAGAACTGGTATAGCAAATGCTCTGTGGATGACTCTTATGTTCTGTATGTAAAACATTTCGCTTGTGTAAAAAGTACAGTTCGTTAGCGCTATGGTAACTATATAAGTATACGTTGAGCGCCTATGGAGTATAGCCTCGAAGGGGAAAACGACATTATATCTATGGAGAAGAGTGTTTAACGTATTAAACATTTCGTTTTGTTTTAAACATAGTCACACATTACGATCACAGTCATAATTGGTTTCGATCGTACTTCGAAGATCTTCAGATTCTGCAGGTGACCCATGGCAGTTGAGTAACAAAGCACTGACCAGATGCCTTGTCATGGTGTGAGTATATTCTGTGATGGTGTCTAACAAATTGGTGTATAACTTAATGCTTGGATGAGTATGGAAAAAACTGGATGAAGTGAAGCTTCTTACTGGTTATTGTCCAGCGACCAGCGACCATCCGGTATTTAAATCAAAAACTTGGTTCAAATGGCTCTGAGCAATATCCGATTTAACTTCTGAGGCCATCAGTCGCCTAGAACTTAGAACTAATTAAACCTAACTAACTTAAGGACATCACACACATCCATGCCCGAGGCAGGATTCGAACCTGCAACCGTAGCGGTCGCTCGGTTCCAGACTGTAGCGCCCAGAACCGTACGGCCATTTAAATCAAACACTAATACTCACTTTGGCAATTAGACAATGTATGTCGCCACCCCCATTCTGTTTGTTACTGATACAACTTTCTCGAGGTTGCAGAGCTCGAATCAGGTACCTCTGTGCCCGAGTGCCAACGCATCAGCATATTCAACATTTGGATGGAATAAGATTTAGTATCTGCATAGTGCCCACTTCGCCCTACAGTACGCACAGATGTGGTTTCGGTTCTCTGGTCTCATACCAGGTTTATTGCATTATTTCTGTAGATAATAGAAATGCTTCGCTATCTGGGGGCCCTACATTTCACGCCACTGCTTTTGCTGGATAGTGAGGGTGCATACTTTTGCCGCCTCGGCCGGCACGCCGTGAGATGTTGTTTGCGGCTTACTGCGGCATCGGTTTGTTGCCTCGATAACCGCGGCGAGAGCCGATAGCGGCAGCGGGGTCGGCCCCAGCCGCGGGCTGCCACCTCCGCCGCCCCCGCGGCGCATCTGGCGCGCGTGACAAACGCCGGCCGAGATACGGCCGCTTCGCCGTGGCCGTGGCCGTGCCGTTCATAATTCAGCCGTCCGGCCGCACAATGGCCCGCCGTCCGCCGTGATGAACGATATTTAGCGAGTATCGATCCCCGGCGCCGGTCGCTGCACTACCGTCTGCGTAAGGTAGCTGACTCGGTTCCCGACGGTCAAGCAATTTCCATTTCCAGAGTTTGGGCGAAAGGGAAGAAAGGAGGTTAGGGCCTGACCACACGCACGACCTTTGCCATGCGTTTTACTGCGCAGGTCACTCTGGAGCGCTAAAACTGTGCGTGTGGACAGCAAAAAGTAGACCGCACAATGAGATTAACGGCGCTTGCGTAAAGGTCGACCTTTTGAAATTGAACCTGCGCAAAATAAACCGACACTTGTAGATTACGCTTGTGGAAGAGATACTAGTTATGTTCCCAGCCGCTTGCATTAACATAGCACCTTTTGCATTGTATGCTTCTTTATAAATATTTCGAAATTTATTTCCTGTCTGCGAATTCCTTAACATCAGCTGTATTAGCTATACATCTACTACGCAGTTGTGAGATACTGGACGCCTTAACAGCTCTTTTTTAAATAAAAAATAAAGATGAGTCGCACTCGAACCAGCGATCCACCGTTAGGAAGCTTTTTTATTTTTTAAATTTTTCATTACTATACTGAGTTCAGCTGCACAGAGAAAATCAACAAAAAGACGAGCTCCTCTCCAGGTATTAAGGAAGGAGAGCGGTCAGCTTCAGGCTGGTGCTGACAGGATAGGCAGGGGTCCAATACCGTGGCGCCTCTCCCTTCTCGTCCTTGAATCGCACCCTACCATCTGTTGCACTTCAACTAAAAACTTCGGGATATAATTTTAATGGAAATTGTTTATGTTGTAGAGAAGACATTGTAAGCAATTTAAATAACAAAAAATCACATGTACATGAAATAAAATTTAAGCACGTATACATCGTGCGTCGAACTACCAACAGCCGGGTGAACTCAATATAAGCAAGAAGAAATAATAAAATGTAAATTTCTATAGTTACATTGTTCAGAAAACGAACACAGGGTCAAAGGAAATCAAAATAATGATGTAAACAAAATCCCACACGCCATCCAACGCACGTTTTCCATCTACGGTCTGGGGATTGCGTTCATTGGCACCAAGTCGATAATCGTTTCGCCTCGTTCCAAGGTCCACTACGGTGTCGTCCCCTGCCTGATACTCCCTAACTGTGAGGGCGTTTAAGAGGACACTGCGCAAATAACATGCGAAGAGTTGTCGATAATGAGGCACGCGCTAAACTGAGCTACAATTGTCTTGGAGATATTGCCAATGGTCAAGAACTATCTTCTCATCCTCTCGGCATAAGTAGTAAATGGATATGTCTTTAAACCATGTGAGAGCGTGTGTCTTCGCGGTCGGAAAGTAAATATCCCTCGGGCACAGGAGGAGCCGGGTGTCAATTGTGCGAGGCGGGGCGTGAAGGTAGCAGGCTAGGATCTGTACCATGTAAGTAGGCTATTTAGGTTTTTATATTGGTAACGCCAACCCTGCTCTGAAAATCACTGGCTGTGCTGTGTGCAGTCTGTGGCTGGTTTGCATTGTTGTTGGCCTTTGCAGTGTTGGGCAGCTCGATGTTAACAGCGCGTAGCGTTGCGCAGTGGGAGGTGAGCCGCCAGCAGTGGTGAATGTGGGGAGAGAAATGACGGAGTTTTGAAATTTGTAAGACTGGATGTCATGAACTGCTATATATATTATGACTTTTGAACACTGTTAAGGTAAATACACTGTTTGTTCTCTATCAAAATCTTTCATTTGCTAACTATGCCTATCAGTAGTTAGTGCTTTCAGTAGTTTGACTCTTTTATTTAGCTGGCAGTAGTGGCGCTCGCTGTATTGCAGTAGCTTGAGTAACAAAGATTTTTGTGAGGTAAGTGATTTGTGAAAGGTATAGGTTAATGTTAGTCAGGGCCATTCTTTTGTAGGGATTTTTGGAAGTCAGATTGCGTTGCACTAAAAAATTTTGTGTGTCGGTTTAAGCACAGTCATGTACAATTTTTCTAAGGGGACGTTTCATAACCAGCGTCCGTCAAACGCTGCTCCACATGCTAAACGGCGTTTGCCGGTGTTCGGTAGGTGACACTACGGGCAGAGAGGATAATCTGTCAGCCCGCGTCTCGTCGCGTATTTTCGGGTGACAGCATATAACCACGTTGCTTGTACCAATGTAGCGAGGAAGGCCTGTTGGACTGCTCTTCACACCACAGGCCAGAGTGTGGCAGGGATTTCGCTCTCAATCACCTTACGGAGGATAGATCTCAGCAGCGAACCATAAATGTTTCTCGCGTTCGTAGCTCGACTGCTGGGGAGATCGGGATCTACAAAACTATATTCGAGTATGAATGCCGAGGTGGGAAAGAGAGGGAGCGATGTGCGCAATCGTAACAGGTGGCCGGATGGATACTGGCATCAGTTCCTCTAACAGGCTGCCGGTAAGTGAATTATGTTGACAGGTCCACAGTTTCACATTGGGCACAGATAAAAGATGCACCACTTTGGCTATCCGTGAACTCTCCTCGGATCGACCCAAACTTACATACGTCACGCTGTTTACACTTTATATTGTAGACCACTGAATACATCAGCCATTACCTAATGCTGGCAACACTGCTTGGTTTCTCGCAACAGGATGAATGAGACAACGAAGAATAGAGATCAATGTTTGTCGTTATTGTTGTGTGTCCGTCTAAGCTTGTAATACATATATGGACGTCTGAAAGAACAGACACCGTTGACGACACACAGCTGTATGAAATACTTCGTAATTAATTCCTTGAAATCAGCTATAGTAGGCATAGATCTACTACCCAACAGTGATTAATTTCCATTTATTTCCTACAGTTGCGTTTGTTACTTCAGACATATATTACAGGCAGGCCTAGGAGGGCACACGACTATAACAACATTGGTCTCGATTTCTCGTTGTCTGATTTTCTCCGTTGCGGGAATTGTTGATGACTTTAGTGGACTGGGATATAACGATGTAGACAGTGTGACATATGGGTGGGGAGCATGCACGGATAGCAGAAGTGGTTAAGACGACTGCTCGCAATAAACGGAAAATCCGGTTTCGAGTCAGATTTTCATGTCACTACTAGATAGCGGATCTACACTTAGTTGAGGAATTCGCATTCAGCGAATTAATTTCGAAGTCTTTCGTACCGCTTTGGATGGTGAACAGTGGCGTTCTTTCAGACATACATCTACATAGGTACTCCGCAAGCCACGGTACGGTGCATGGCGGAGGGTACCCTGTACCACTACTAGTTATTTCCTTTCCTACTCCATTCACAAACAGAACAAGGGAAAAACGACTTATCTGCATGCCTCCATACGAGCCCTAATTTCTCGTATCATCTTCGTGGTCCTTATGCGCAATGTCTGTTGGCGGCATTAGAATCGTTTGGCAATAAGCAACTAGAAATTTTGTCTAAGTCGTCTTGTATCTTCGTACAGTCACTTAATTCAACACCTTAATGTGCACCACAGCGTCATCAACAAACAAACCCAGATTTCTGCACACTCTGTCCTCCAAGTCATTTATGTATACACAGAACAACAGCGGTACTGTCACTCTTTCCTGGGGCATTCCTGATGAGACCCTTGTCTCTGATGAACACTCGCATGCGAGGACAACATAGAGGGTTCTATTACGTAAGAAGTCTTCAAGCCACACGTCTATCTGTGAACTTATTCCGTATGCTCGTACCGTCGTTAACAGTCTGCAATAGGGTAGCGTGTCAAATGCTTTCCGGAGATCTAGAGATATGGTATCTGCCCGTTGCCCTTAATCCCTGGTTCGCAGTATATCATGTGAGAAATGGGCAAGCTGAGTTTCGCACGAGTGATGCTTTCTAAAGATTCGAGGATATATACTTCTCAGTCTCAAGAAAGTTTATTATTTTCGAACTGAGAATATGCTCAAGGATTCAAGGATTGGTCTGTAATTTTGTGGGTCCGTTCTTTTACTTTTCTTATATACTGGAGTCACCTACTCTTTTTTCCAGTCACATGAGACTTTGTGCTGGGCGAGAGATTCACGACAAATGCAGGCTAGGTAAGCGGCCAATGCCGTAGAGTACTCTTTGTAAAACCGAACTGGGATTCCATCCGCACCTGGTCACTTACTTGCTTTCAAAACATTGAGTTGTTTCTCTACGTTAGGGATGCTTATTACCATGTTGAACCTACGAAAGTCTGTCCGATGGTCAATGATGGTGTGTTTGCAAGCTTCTCCTGCGTGAGCGATTTCTTGAACATGAACTTTAAAACTTAGACTTTCGTTTTGCTATCTTCTACTGCCACATCAGACTGGTCAACAAGGGACTGACACAGAAGTCTCACTCTGGAGTTATCCATAGAGTGCGCCACATAGACCGACAACCTACTACGTTCATCTTTGGCTTCCATCACATCAGTCAGTTGGACAGTGTGGCATGAAATAATGGTACCTGCACATGCAACGACTGTTTTTATTGACCACTTCATGGCACAATTATTCAGCTTATGTCTCACGCTTGATTTATTTCTGCCAGACACTTTATGGAGAAGTTGTAACTCTTTGTTTGTTTGCAGTTAAATGGCCGCAGTTCTGGTATCCGTTGAATCCTCGCATCGCAGCACAGCAACACACCGCTAAAGGAGCCAAACGAAGACGTCGAAGGCCGTTGATAAAGTGGAGAGAGGCGGCTCCATTTTGTTTTGGCTACTGTAGCGACGTACTTCTGTATTGAGGTGCGCGGATACAACGGGTACCAGAACTGCAGACGTGTGCCTGCAAACAAACAAAAAAAGCCTTTGTTTTTTGGTAGTAATTAAAACCTAATGGCAACCCTTCTTTTGTTCGACATATGCCTGTTATAATTTCAGAAATCGTCCTACAGACATGGATTCTGTAAACTCTGCGTTTGTGAATTAGTTATTGTTAATCAAATTAATTAATTACAAGATAATTGTATTTGAGTTCTGCATTTAAATTAATAATAATTAAAGGGATTAGGCGCACCAGTTTTCTTTACCAAAATATTGTGTTTGATTTGTGTCTAATTAATTTCAGTTACCTTTCTCCAAAGCACAGTTACAAAGCCATATCTATTCATCACTGTGATTAAATCAAAAATAATTTGCCCATCTTGTTAATGAATGAAGTGGAAAACTTAATCCAAAATTAAATACAGCAATTTTTAATACCAGTCCAATGCTTGGGTATTCTGTCCAAAAATTATGAACTGCCTCTAAGTATATGCAATAGAATTTTGTTTAACTATCGAGTCGTCTTGGGGTAACAACCAAATTCCTTCATAGCTAGTCGTGGAAAGTCTCAAGATGATAACCAATCATATTTTGTGGGCTGGATGGCGGTGTGAAATTTGATGGCAGCTCTAAGGCATGAACGAACGTATTCCCCCCAGCAACATTTTCATTTTGATACTCATCAGCAACATTCTGTGTGCAACACTGTACTTCGCAAACGATGGCCAGGACATATTCAAAGCAGAAGTGCAGTATACATAAATTATCACAATGAATAAGGATGCTGTTTACTGTTACGATGTAAGCTTAACGTACGCTTGTCCCACACCGTCGTTGTCCTTAATCTTCACGAGAAAACTTTTGTGAAATGGATTTAGATGCGTGCTAATACTTCTTTTTTTCCTATGCCGTGGCAGACTTTTTAGTTTTGGGCGTCGGAGTTCTTGGTGAAGTTTTGGTTGACTCGTAAGTTCTGAAATCACTTGACTGAAGTCTTCGATTTAGGGATGAGAGCAATGGCATGACGAAAATGAACGGTCTTGTACCACTTCCTACCACAGACTCGATAACAAGAACACTAAAGTTTCGCTCGATAGGCCAGTTTTGGGATCGTATCACTTCTGTCATTTCTTTTCTTAATGCGCTATTTACTATCTGAAGGGGTACCTGAAAATGCTCGAAACGTCACAATGGAATGAATGATCGGTGAGCGTTGGTAGTCATGCATCTTCCAGCAGCATTCAGTTCGTGTTCTAAATCGGTTTTGAATATCGTAAGCAATTAACACGGCATTATGATGTGCTACGGTTGCTTATGTTATCAATTACTTGTCTGTAAGTGAATCATTAGCGACCTTTCGGATTAAGATATCATGTTGGTTTGTGTTGCAAAGAAATAGGAAATTAAATATTAGTTTTCGCGCTTGGTAGCGTAAACAGTATTCCGTTCCAAGCAAAATGTGTAAACGGATCAATCTGGAGTAAGACATTCGAGATCTTTCTCGCGCGAACTGACAGGGAATATTAAATTGAATAGGATGGAGATATTTTCAACTAGAAACTTCACCGGGAACAGCAATGATAACAGGGCTCTTATGAGTTCGATATTTACTTTTAGTTCGAGTCTATAATTCAGCAATGACGCATTTTTCTTCCATTAGCTACGTGAAATAACACTTTAGTTATTTGATGAATATGATAACCGGTTCGTGCCCTTCTTCATTTCGTTCTAAATTGCAAATCAGAAGGATCCTACAGCCTCCGTACTGTTACAGTTTCTTCAGCGAAATATCTGAACTTGTACTCTTTGGAAATTAGTTTTCGTTCTGCCTCCTCGAGCGGTTTCGAGGGCATACCCTCTGATTAGTCCATTTAAGATTCCTTCTCATCTTCTACTAGTACTCGCATTTCATTAGCAATTCTATTCCATGAGCTCCGCAGTTCCACGACTGTTGTTAGAGTTCCTGCCGCACACTTGGCGTTACTCCGAATCAATTTGCATTCCTGTACAGTCCGGTCGCGATGTTTGTGTATTGTCAGAGTACTGCTTCGTCAAGATGACTAACGCAATGCTGGCACAAAGTCAATCGTTGTTGGGCAACTGTGTAATGACTGTTCCACTGGTTACACGAATCTCTCTTAGGTGTGGTTTTGTCAGTTTTTCCTTTTTGATTAGCTTTTAAAATTCATGGTTGTTTAACGGGAATTAGCCTAACTGCGCCTAATTTATTCTCATGTGTCTGAATAGAAAAAGATACTTTTGGTTAGGGGGAGATCCGTTGTCGATGAAACATACAAGGTTGACTGAAATTCATGTTATGTTTTGTTGAGAACATGATAACTGTGCAAGAACGTGATTTGTTGCTCGGGATTCATGATTATGAGTGTGGGAGCCGTCTAAAACTCGAGTAATGTTAGCTGGAAACAGGCAGGTGTCTGCTGGATAAGTTTTTGCTTGTCGTTCTTGAGTCTGGCGAAGGTTACTCATTCAAATATGCTTGCATAATTAAACGATCGAGGCACAGAAATCTTTCTTGATGAAATGACATGTTTCAGTTCATAAGGCCACGTCATGCAGATGAAAGGCGTACGACGAGAGGACGAGGACTTACATTTAGCTACCTGAATTTACAGGTGACTGAACGACATAAAGGTTTTGTGTTCTTTTGCAGTCATTGGAGAGGGATGGATAAGAGCAAACTATTTAATCTGAATGGAACTCTTCGTAAAACACACCTGTTTCTTTACCGCTGCGTCATTTAGGTACCGCAAGCAAGACAGAAACAGATACTGAACAAAACCATATTTTAGAGAACGAACAAGGAAACATTAATTTATTTATTAAATTTACGGCGATGAACTGTAATTCTCAATAAGGAAACCGACACAGTGAGTTACCGCACAAGACAATTATGTCAGAAAGAAATCTCTCGATGCATAAGTAAACAGTAGTTCTGATACTAAATATAGTCTGTTTCGGAAATGTTAACACCAATAAGTACTTATCAAGGGCCGGTACCAGTACAGAATCGGTTTACGTGAGCCAGAATGAACCCCGTTGTCCTGTTCTAATAGTGCCGCTAAATACAATTCACATACTCTTAAGGGGCCTGTAATTGCATAGTCATCATTTGTCCGACTGCGATATTCCTGGCGAGACCCGCCTAGCTACACTTATCCAAGTGTAGTGTCGAGTCTTGCCAGTAAATATTGGTGCGTCCATAGTAAGATTTGAATTTATTACTGCAGGTTCGAATATTTGGTTCCCCCCTCCTGCGACACTTAATATGTTTAATACTTTCGATTCTTTTTTCGATGCTATCACTTAAGTTGCAGAACTTTCTTTTTAATTCATTGGCCTTCGGAACTTGCCAATACAGCCAGATAATCACATTAAGCGTTATATTACAACTGATATTGACAGTTCATAGTAAACATTATTTAAGTCGTACCCTGGTACGACGTAACATAAGATTAACGAAGGACTGATTCAACATAAAACAAGACTTAAAATCAGAGTATATGAAAACAAGTAAAAAGATGAAAATGGAACACAGAGTACACACTGATAGTATGCTATAAAATTTCTACTGGTAGCACAATAAGAAATTATAAATCACCGTTGTTACACTTTGGGATGTCCCAGTTCTGTCCACGTTACTGAATGTATATCTAAATAAAAAATAAATCGTTCTTCGTATGTCCTGTGAAAATTGTTTCAAAAGATGCGGTTAGCGAATTGAATATTTTTGCAGATCTGTAAATACAATCTAGACAGAAAATGAGAACAGTTTGCAAGAAGCAGAATGGTGTATTACAGCTATACGTCTAGGTACACCAATATTCAGACACTTACATGTAGGATGTACAGGGTGTTTCAAAAATGACCGGTATATTTGAAACGGCAATACAAATAAACGAGCAGCGATAGAAATACACCGTTTGTTGCAATATGCTTGGGACAACAGTACATTTTCAGGCAGACAAACTTTCAAAATTACAGTAGTTACAATTGTCAACAACAGATGGCGCTGCGGTCTGGGAAACTCTATAGTACGATATTTTACACATATCCACCATGCGTAGCAATAATATGGCGTAGTCTCTGAATGAAATTACCCGAAACCTTTGACAACGTGTCTGCCGGAATGGCTACACATGCAGATGAGATGTACTGCTTCAGCTGTTCAATTGTTTCTGGGTTCTGGCAGTACACCTGGTCTTTCAAGTGTCCCCACAGAAAGAAGTCACAGGGGTTCATGTCTGGCGAATAGGGAGGCGAATCCACGCCGCCTCCTGTATGTTTCGGATAGCCCAAAGCAATCACACGATCATCGAAATATTCATTCAGGAAATTAAAGACGTCGGCCGTGCGATGTGGCCGGGCACCAACACGAGGTGTTCGCAGTGTCGTCTAAGGCAGTTTGTACCGCCACAAATTCACGAAGAATGTCCAGATAGCGTGATGCAGTAATCGTTTCGGATCTGAAAAATGGGCCAATGGTTCCTCTGGAAGAAATGGCGGCCCAGACCAGTACTTTTTGAGGATGCAGGGACGATGGGACTGCAACATGGGGCTTTTCGGTTCCCCATATGCGCCAGTTCTGTTTATTGACGAAGCCGTCCAAGTAGAAATAAGCTTCGTCAGTAAACAAAATGCTGCCCACATGCATATCGCCGTCATCAATTCTGTGCACTATATCGTTAGCGAATGTCTCTCGTGCAGCAATGGTAGCGGCGCTGAGAGGTTGCCGTGTTTGAATTTTGTATGGATAGAGGTGTAAACTCTGGCGCATGAGACGATACGTGGACGTTGGCGTCATTTGGACCGCAGCTGCAACACGGCGAACGGAAACCCGAGGTCGCTGTTGGATCACCTGCTGCACTAGCTGCGCGTTGCCCTCTGTGGTTGCCGTACGCGGTCGCCCTACCTTTCCAGCACGTTCATCCGTCACGTTCCCAGTCTTTGAAATTTTTCAAACAGATCCTTTATTGTATCGCTTTTCGGTCCTTTGGTTACATTAAACCTCCGTTGAAAACTTTGTCTTGTTGCAACAACACTGTGTTCTAGGCAGTGGAATTCCAACACCAGAAAAATCCTCTGTTCTAAGGAATAAACCATGTTGTCCACAGCACACTTGCACGTTGTGAACAGCACACGCTTACAGCAGAAAGACGACGTACAGAATGGCGCACCCACAGACTGCGTTGTCTTCTATATCTTTCACATCACTTGCAGCGCCATCTGTTGTTGAAAATTGTAACTACTGTAATTTCGAAAGTTTGTCCGCCTGAAAATGTACTGTTCTCCAAAGCATATTGCAACAAACGGTGTATTTCTATAGCTGCTCGTTTAGTTTTTATTGCCGTTTCAAATATACCGGTCATTTTTGAAACACCCTGTACGTAGTGACATACACTTAGAGCCTGAGCGTTCTTTATTCCGCCGAGTAGCACGAGGGGATATAGTCAGCTAATTAACCTTTGATCTTTCCCTGGCTTTCTAAGTGCCAGGAGCATAAGTTTAGGAACTATATCTCGATGCTGTAACCCCCTTTAATGTCAAATGTTATTATGTGGGTTGGTAGCTATGTTACTTCTTATCAATTTTTGGAATTCACGTTTACATATTTTCGCAGTCGAAGTCAAATCGAGTTTTAATTTGTAGTCATGGCAGATGGGAGCGGCCATAGTTATACTGTTCAGGAGCGCTTAGTGACAAGTGTGTGGATGCACTAACGACAACGCACAGAGCAGACAATGAGACAGATTACGGGAGCATTCCAGAAAAGATTTAATAATACTTCGTCGTGGAAGGCAACACTTCTGGATTGCGAAAGACGTGCTTTTGCTTTTGGCAGTGTTAAAGAAAGAGCGGGGGAATGGAAGCAAGAAGAAACGAGAAGACACTTGTGCCGCAGTCTCTGCTTCGACTGAACAATCTGCTATGAAGCCGACACGTAAAGGTACTTCGGAGCTCGGTATACCGAGAACAACAATGCGAGACACGTGAAAAAAGACTTTAAGGTCGGACATTTTCGGCCGACGTTCGTAAACGACTTAATGGTTACAGACCCAAATGACCGGGTTTTAGCATGCCGTGCTTTATTAACTCAATTTTCAAATACAGTGAACCGCACCAATGTTACGTTTACAGATAAATGTGCCATTTATCGCAGCTCAAGTGCTAGAAATATTGTCGTTTAGGCCAAACAGAATCCTCATTACACAGTCGAGTTAGAAAGGAACCCGCCTCACATACTGATATGGGCAGCGATGACATTACAATAACTGCTTGGAATGTGCTCTATTGAAAGGACTGTGAATGGCCACGTGTTACAAATATGATTAACACCTCAGCTTGCGGAAGGGGACCTCACAACACATATACGGTTGCTGCAAGATGGTGCGCTTCGTCACAACGCTTTTTCAATGCACGAATTTCTAAATGAGCACTTTCGACAATGGTGGATAGGTCGTCGTTTATTAGCAAAACAAGAGGCTTTGAACCAAGAAGTCCTGACCTCGCCATACCTGACAACTCGTTGCGGGAAGTCATTAAGGCGCATGTGTCTGCACGCCTTCTATGCTACAAACGAACAGTTGCGCAATGCTATTGAGGATGCATTTCGCACTATAGCACCGGTCATACTCAAAAGTATGTCAAGCAAAACTTGGGGACATATGAAAATGTGTTTACAGCATGATAGGGAACATACCGATATAGACTGAGGAAACAAAAATGATGGGATAGCGACATGCAAATATACGGATGGCCGTAGTGTAAGGTACACAAGGCATAAAAAGGCAGTGTGTTGGTGGATCTGTCATTTGTACTCAGGAGATTCATGTGAAAAGGTTTCCGACGTATGGCCACATGACGGCGATTAAGACCTTGAACACGGAATGACAGCTGGAGTTAGACGCATGAGACTTTCCATTTCGGAAATCTTTGGGGAATTCAATATTCCGAGATCCACAGTGTCAGAGTGTGCCGAGAATAGAAAATTTCAGTTATTACGTCTCACCACGGACAATGCAGTGGCCGACGGCGCTCACTTAACGACCGAGAACAGCTGCGTCTGCGTAGAGTTGTCACTGCGAACATACAAGTAACACTGCGTGAAATAGCCGCTGAAATCAATGTGGGACGAACGACGAACGTATACGTTAGGACAGTGCGGGGAAATTTGACGTCAGTGGACTATGGCAGCAGACGACCGAAGCGAGTGCCTTTGATAGCAGCACGAGGTCGCCAGCAGCGCCCGTTCTGGGCTCGAGACCATATCGATTGGAACCTAGACAACTGGACAACCATGGCCTGTCAGATGAGTCTCGGTCTCAGTTGGTTTCAGTTGGTACGAGTGTGGCGCGGACCGCAACAAGTCATGGGCCCTAGTTGTCAGCGGGACCCTGTGCAAATTGGTAGTGGACTCTGTTTACGTGGAATGGACTGGTTCCTCTGGTCCTGACTGGAAATGACTATGTTCGGCTACTTGGAGACCATTTGCCGCCATTCACGGTCTTCACGTTCAGAAACAACGATGGAATTTTCATGGAAGGCAAAGCGCCATGTCACCGGGCCTTAATTGTTCGTGATTGGTTTGAAGATCAGTCTGGAGAATCGAGCAAATTATGAGGCCGCCCATATCGCCCGACACGATCCATCGAACATTGATTGGATATAATCGAGAGATCAGTTCGTGCACAAAATCCTACCGGCAGTACTTGCGAATTTATTTATTGATTTATTTAACGTGGCAAGATTAGGACCATCAGGCCCTCTATTACATCTAACCAGGCATTCTCCTTATTTTACTTTCATATGTTTTAGTAGGCGTGTTAAACTACATGTTGTACAAAAGGTGAAATAAACAATTACAAACGCACACTTGGAAAAATACATACATACACAGTTTATATTCGTAGATGATAAGCAGTGCTATAATTAGACATTATGATAGAGACAGATTTTAGATAGGAGTGCTAGCAGCAAGGGGTGTGAGGGAGACTGATGGTGAAGGGAGGAGAAGAATAGGGACATGATGAAACATAATTAATAAAATATAAAGGAAAAGAAGATTGCGTGGCTAATATAGATAGATGAAGAGGAAGAAGAGAAAGAAGGCAAATAGGAGACACTAGCTTTGCTATTTGACAGAGGGGAGGATTGGCCTTGTACGTTAATTTTGTGGAAAACGTTATGAGGATGGTAGTAGGAAATGCTTCAACTTCTTCTTAAAAGAAGGAGGGGATTGAATTTTGCGCAAGGTAAGGGGCAGTTTGTTCCAGAGGCGGACAGTAGCAATTGAGAAGGAGTTTGCAAAAGTTTTTGTTTTGTGAGTGGGCACAGTTAGGATACCAATTAACAGTGACCTCGTGTTTCGATTATGATGGCACGAAAAGTGTTTAATCTCTGGAGCAACATATTGGGGTGCTTGCTCGACGAGGAGCAGGTGAAGTACACATAGAGTGTGGTAGTCACGCAATTTGTCTGGCCGCAGCCACCGTAGCTGGGAGGATGAAGCACCAATATGATCATATCGGCGAATGTTGCAAGGGTAACACACACAGGCATTCATGGTTAGTTTTAACCGTCTTTTGTTTTCACTACTCATGCCTTGTTAAATTACATCACAATGGTGGAGGTTAGGTAGAACGAGTGCTTGCACGAGCTGGCATTTCACGTCCTGTGGAAATACGTTCCGAAACTTTTTGAGAGCATAGAGACTAGCGGACGTCTTCCGGCACACTGCGATTGTATTCTATGCCCAGTTGAGATGTTCATCCAAAGTTATACCCAAGATCTTAACTGTTTCCTGATTGATATGGTATTGAAATACCATCGAGCAGAATAGGAGGCAGCCGTTCGCGGCACTCTGAAACTATTAATTTCTGATGATCTATTAAGAATAAATTATGAACTGCTATAAAGGCAGAATGGCTCAGTGTTTCTGCAGGAGACTTTTAACAACTTGTTGAGTCCATTTCACGTCGAGTTGCTGCACAACAACGAGTAAAAGAAGGTTCTACACGATATTAGGAGGCATCCCGTGAGTTTTGTCATCTCACTGTATTGGACACTTAATGCGTAAATACGTACTTGTGCTAAAACAAATCTAATAGATTAGCACTTGATACTAGGGGGGTACGGGGACTACTCGCTACCCTGTACGTCTTGTAAAATGACCACGACGAGAAAATCATAAAAATTAGATTTTATACGAAGATTTGCTGACATTCGTCCTTTCCACGAACCATTCGTAAATAGAACAAGGACGGGGAGGACTGAAGTACATGTCATAATGTGGCAAGTAACAGGAGCGACTACTGTGAAAAGGCCCGCTGCAGCGCGGGAGAAATACAAATTGCGACGTACGGGCAGGTGTGACGGACAGGAAAGTTGAGCTGGTAACCTCGCAGCAGCGGCGGCCGGCTTTCATTCCTTGCAGAATGCGAGCCAGCGTGAAATGAGCCGTTCGGGAGGCACGCAACTGCAGGAAGCGCCATTGTTCCGGCCGCGGCTGCGCAGCGCGTTTTGTCTGTGCACTCATTGTGCGTGTGTTTCATTATACATACGGCCGGCTCCGCCGCGCCGCGCCCAGCCACCCGCCGGTTGGCGTCGATTGCTGGAAACCGGGGGATCCGTCCCGCCGCGGGCACGCCTGCCAAGCGCTGCCGCAACACTCATTTATTTTAGGCGGCCCTGCAACTGCGCCAATGTTCCTGAAACTTCCAGCCCCGATACAGATATGTGTGGTGGAGATAAACGTTACGCTTATCGTACAGTGTAGGCTTCCGGGCTGACAGGCCGCGGTCTACCTGTTATACTTTCCCTTAACATTTCGTCTCCAGCTGCAGGAGACATTCATGGAAGTGAAGCGTTACACTACGCGACAGTATCTTCTTTTTCGTGGTTCCGTCCCTCTATCTGTAAAAACGGAAGCCCCGTACGGTAGCTTTGTTGTCCGTCCGTCCGTCCATCTGTCTGTCTGTCTGTCTCACTGTTAAGAACCCTTTTTCTCAGGAACGAATAGTCGTGTCAGTTTCAAATTTATGTCCCTTATGCCTATGGTACCTTGGCGGTGCCGGCCGGTGTGGCTGAGCGGTTCTAGGCGCTTCAGTCTGGAACCGCGCTCGACCGCTACGGTCGCAGGTTCGAATCCTTCCTCGGGCATGGACGTGTGTGATGTCCTTAGGTTAGTTAGGTTTAAGTATTTCTAAGTTCTAGGAGACTGATGACCTCAGCAGTTAAGTCCCATAGTGCTCAGAGCCATTTGAACCTTGGCGGTGTACAAATTTGAAGCTTCTAAGTCAGTGGAATCCAAAGATACGCCATTTATATCACATACTTTGATACTCAAAAACTCGCTCATCAAAACCTATAGGGTATTTTCTGTTGATCTAGAATCATGAAATCTGGCTAGTGACAACTTTTCAGGGTACAAGTGAAGAGAAAAATCCGATATTGGTAATTTGTTATTAAATCACGTGAAAAAAAAATCTCTCGAAGGTTTGGAATCTTTTGGACCTATGTCTTGCCAGTACCAATGTCGATAACAAGCAAAAATAGTCGATATCGTCGATCTCCGGAATGGATGAACTGTCTATATACATAACTAAGTTTTTACGGAACCCTCAGTACGCGAATCATACTCGCACCTAGCGCTTTTTTATTTTATCTGCTTTGATGCGAACCGCCACGAGTTTCTCATCCGTTGCAACCGTTTCATTCCAAAATTACACTTATACCCAACGTCTTCGGTTATCTGTCAGTTATATTCCAATTTCGATCGTCCCCTAGAAGTTTTTCCCTCTACGCCATTCGGTGGTACCATGGAAATTATTCCCTAATGTAATACAAGCTGTCACCTGTTCCTCCCTTTATTTACTGTTTTACACATTCTGCGGAGAACCTCCACATTTCTTATCAGTTCACTTAATTTTCAGCAACATTCTGTAACACCACGGCTCGATTCTGTACTGTTTTTCGGTTTCGAGTCCATGACTCATTCTCATATAATGCTGTGCTCCAGACACAAATTCTCAGAAACTTCTTCCTCAGATTAAGTTCTGCATTTGTTACTAGTAGACTTCATTTAACCAGGAATTTCATCTTTGTCTGTGCTAGTCTGATCTTATACTCTCGTCGCTTCGTCCGTCAGGCATTAGTTTCCTACAACGCAGCAGAATTCCTTCAATTTTTTTACTATAATGACTCCCACCCTTTCTGGGACCATTATCTCTGAGTGCATCAGACAACAAGTACGCTCCTCGCCCTATCATCATTAACATTACCACCTAACTAAACTTTGGGATGAAAAAGAATTTTCTTTGAACTCTTTCATTTTTTAAATGACGAAAGATAACTGATATATAGTTGGCTTTTAATTAATCCACGAAATAATGAGTCAGTGAGACAATTGGCATTGCTTATTTCTAATAACCTTTTTTTCAGAATGATTGAACAAATCTCATTGCAAACGCGAGTGGTGCCTCTAACTCTCCCTTAGAAAAGAAAGCTAACTGTCTACGTTGAGGGTAGACACTTGTTACAAAACATTCTTCGACTCCACCACTCCGCTCCCTAATGACACTTGCCTTATCTCACCCTGCACCCTCTTTTAAGATTAAACAAATTAAATATATGTGCACTATATGCACGCCTGTTGTTTGTAAATCAATTGGTGCTGGACTCTTTACTTCTGAATTGGCACGAACTTGAGGACTTCAGGCTGTTGGTGCTTCCTGTCTGACAACGGCCAATAATAATAATAATAATAATAATAATATAGCGTATGCCCTACAGCAGTGTAGCAGCCATTACAGAGTTATTGTTGAGTTGTGTTGTCGGTTAGTGCGTTTGTTGTTGTGACGTGAATAATGAAGTATTTTCTTGTATATTGCTGGTACTACCTATCAGTCCAAGGTGAGGTTTTCATGATATTTTTAATCATATGCGCTGTATATGTTCCACTTTTACTGTCATAGAGAGATGGTACAAAGCCTGCGTGTGTGTAATGGGAGGGCAGTGTGAGGAAGATTTTGTGCATACATTCGTTTCGCAAGCTGTAGCCTCCACCGTCTTTGTCACGCTTTAATCTAATATTCGAAAAACATGTAATTATATTTAACGAACGTATTTAGTATTACAGTCTTACGAATTAATGATAATAGTAATGATGCTTTAGAAATAATTTAGTTTCTTAACTGAAACACAATTGACCCGTTTCATTTTTACCCCTCAGAAAAACACATTTTGCCCCCTCACGGTGTAATTATCCCAATTTAGGAACCACTGGTCTTCTACGTGATCCCAGAATTTGATGTGGCAAATTTACAATACACAAATCGATAGGATTACAGACGTGTGCCTGATGCCTTCTTTGATAGTGTTGGCTAAAACACACTTTCCGTAATTCTAAAGTTAGCAACCGTAAAAACGCCTAGAAAAAGGTTGTCTAAAACATGTACAATAACCAGACTGGAGCCGTAGCAGTTGAAGGTTCAGGGACGAAAGTAAAGATTTTAATGAATTACCGATAAGATTGTAATTCTGTCACAAAGGCAAAAGGACATTGGAGATCAGTTGAACCGAATGGATGTCTTGAAGAGTAGTCACTTGATGATCGTCATCAGATTTGAAATTAGGATAATGGAGAGTATTCGATTTAAATCAGGCAGGGCTGATGGTATTAGAATGGAAAGTCAGACACTAAAAGTTTTGCAATTTGAGCAGGAAAGTAACTGATGATGGCAGAAGTGAAGAGTATATAAAATACAGACAGTCAATAGCGAGAAAAGCTTTTTCTGACAAAGGGGAGCTTGTTTACACTGAAAGTAAGTATTAGAAAGTGTTTTCGCAAAGCATTTTCTGCAGTGTAGATTTACATGGTAGTGAAACGTGGTTAATAATGGTACAGAATTTTGAGATATGATGCTAGTGAAGGGCATGATGGATGAGACAGCTAATTACGAAGTATTGAATCGGATAGAAAAAACAATTTATGGCATAACTTGGCTAAAAGAAGGAATAGGTTGACAGGGTGATCCCTGAGTGACTAAGGAGTATAACAATCCGGTAATTAGAGGAACTGTGGGGAGCAGAAGTTGAGGAGAATACCTTGGCTTGACTACAGTAAGCAAACTCACATGGGTGTAGGTCGGAGTAGCTATTCAGAAATGAAAGAGGCTTGCACAGGATAGACTAACGTGGAGAGCTGGATCAAAGCAATTTTCAGATTAAAGAGCACAACAGCATTAACGTGGTCTATAGCTCTGAACATTCAGTTCGGTATTAAGGCCTCACGTGCAGCAATCGAAGTGTTCAAACATCGTGGTGTTGGAGCATAGTGGTCCAGCTATGTTCATGAGGAATCTCATCAACGGAGTTTGTAAGCGACTGTATAGATCATCTTGTTAATGGAATGTGACCAAATCTATTTTTCTGACATTAGCGCCTCGGTTTTAGTAACAAATTTTCAAGCAATTTATTTCGCCATCTCGGAATCCTGAAACATCCCAAAAGAAATTATTAATAACGCTGCTTTTGTACTTCGTAAGGCGAAGGGCGAGAATTGTTGTGCAGTAGATAAAGGAAGATTTTGATGGCAGTGTGGAGCCATGTACATGGACCACAAAGTAATTTGTTGAAAAGGATCTCGTGCCAGGCCGACATCCGCGGTCTCAGAAAACCCTTGCGCTTGCGGGATTTTAAGCACACTGTTACTGTCTGTGTTCCATTACAGTTGGAGAAACCAGTGGTAAAATGCGAGACTGTTTGTATGAGATGGTGGTAAAAATAAGAAATACAGGAAGATGAGTTGAAAAAAAGCATTGATACGTTACTATGGCCGTCCGGGGTGGCCGAGCGGTTCTAGGCGGTACAGTCTGGAACCGCGCTCGACCGCTACAGTCACAGGTTCGAATCCTTCCTCGGGCATGGGTGTGTGTGATGTCCTTAGGTTGGTTAGGGTTAAGTAGTTCTAAGTTCTAGGGGACTGATGACCTTAGCAGTGAAGTCCCATAGTGCTCAGAGTCACTTGAACCATTTTGAACGTTACTATGTGACTGTTGCGTACAAGATGGCTGAATAATCAAAAGTGAGAAAGTGGCTGGATGCCATAAAAACGGAATATTTGTGTATAAAAAACTTATAGGGAAGAGGTCGTAGTGACATTGCAAGACAATACAGAAATGAGACAATACGAAAATGACACGATTTTTCTTTCGTTCTGATTTCCAATGATTTATTTATAACGGGGTCATCATAGTTTCAAATAACTATATCTAGTGAAGCAGTCACTTCTATTTCAAAACCGCAAGCTACGTGAACTGTAGACAGTGTGTATGGTGATCGTATGTGAAGCGAAATGTAGCGACGTCTAACGATTCTATTCCTAAGATCTTGGATGTGAGAACTGATGTAATGTGCTGCCAGCGACGTTTTCGTACGAACAATATTGACTGGTGTGGACTAATTGTCTATCGTTTTAGGATCGCGAGAGGATAGTAAGAAAATTAAGTAAATAACGTCAGCTGGAAACTGTCTTTGCCGTGCATTCAGGGTCTGAGATTACAAGACGCGTCAAGTCTGAATTTATGATAATAAATTGTGTTCAGGCCATTATTGATAGTCGAAGGAATGTCCATGTGCTATTTTTGTGGGAAGAGTGAGTGATTCTCTGTAGAACCTATGCAAGGAATGTAGGGACGTTGATGTGAGTGCTTTGAGAATGGACAGTGCAGTGCATATGTCTTCCTAGCCGTAGCTGTTTCAAAAGTGTAGTCAGCTACTTCCCGCCTTCCCGAATCATGGCAAGACGGGCCACAGGAGCCACGGCCTTTGCGCGTCAGTGGGTACCTAATCTGTGTCGCGGGGGACACACGATGTATTGTGTTCCGCGAGCGCGGGGGCGCTGTGGCGACTTCCTGCCGTGTTCCCCTGCAGGATGTGGGTCAGACAGGCGACGCGGGGCGGGGGAGGGGACACGTGTATTTAACTCCCCCCCACCGACGCGCCTGCATTTGAATAGTTTCGTAGAGAGGGGCCAATATGGGCGCCGGGCGGGGGAGGGAAGTGCGGCTGCGTGCTGCGCTGATCGTAAAACGTAATTACGCCAGTGAGCATCACCGCCACTAGCAACGACGGCCGCACAACGTTTCTACGGCATTCGCCCGTGAAAGGGGGCCGCGGCTGTTTATAAATAATAGCTGTCCCGTATGATGGTCTGCCGCTACACACACAGCCGTCTGTTAAATCTCCATTTGATTTCGTTATTACCCGGAGCGACCTAACACAATTACCGCTCGTCCTTTGCCACTGTCCCTGCTCCTATGTCAGCGTCACAATATTGTGAAATTCATCTGCCACTGCGTATCGAGCAAAAAATGTTAAAGTCAGAAAGAATATTATAATTTAGATTTTCCTTCGCACTTAGACAAATAGTCTACATCTGCATCTACATTCATACTCCACAAGTCACCGAACGGTGTGTGGCAGAGGGAACTTTACGTGCCACTGTCATTACCTCTCTTTCCTGTACCAGTCGCGTATGGTTCGCGGGAATAACGACTGCCGGAAAGCCTCCGTGGGCTCGAATCTCTCTAATTTTACATTCGCGATCTCCTCGGGAGGTGTAAGAAGGGGGGGGAGGTGTAAGAAGGGGGAAGCAATATATTTGATACCTCATCCAGAAACGCACCCTCTCGAAACCTGGACAGCAAGCTACACCGCGATGCAGAGCGCCTCTCTTCCAGAGTCTGCCACTTGAGTTTGCTAAACATCTCCGTAACGCTATCACGCTTACCAAATAACCCAGTGACGAAACGCGCCGCTCTTCTTTGGATCTTCTCTTCCTCCTCTGTCAACCCGACCTGGTACGGATCCCACACTGATGAGCAATACTAAAGTATAGGTCGAAAGAGTGTTTTGTAAGCCACCTCCTTTGTTGATGGACTACATTTTCTAAGGAATCTCCCAATGAATCTCAACCTGGCAGCCGCCTTACCAACAATTAATTTTGCCGGCCGGAGTGGCCGTGCGGTTCTAGGCGCTACAGTCTGGAACCGAGCGACCGCTACGGTCGCAGGTTCCAATCCTACCTCGGACATGGATGTGTGTGATGTCCTTAGGTTAGTTAGGTTTAATTAGTTCTAAGTTCTAGGCGACTGATGACCTCAGAAGTTAAGTCGCATAGTGCTCAGAGCCATTTGAACCATTTGAACAATTAATTTTATATGATCATTCCACTTCAAATCGTTCCGTACGCATACTCCCAGATATTTTACAGAAGTAACTGCTATCAGTGTTTGTTCCGCTATCATATAATCATACAATAAAGGATCCTTTTTTCTATGTATTCGCAATACATTACATTTGTCTATGTTAAGGGTCAGTTGCCACTCCCTGCACCAAGTGCCTATCCGCTGCAGATCTTCCTGCAGTTCGCTACAATGTTCTGATGCTGCAACTTCTCTGTATGCTACTGCTGACTACTATAGTCAGTCGTGTATAGGAAATTACTCGCTTCGAAAATAAGTGATTTTTCACGGGCAAGAAACTTAGTAGCATGTCCCTAAGCACAGCCAAAGGTGTACTTGCCCCCCTCCCTCCCCCACTTTCCAATAGAAAAAGAAGATCTTCGTAAACCGAAATGGCAGATCCTGCTTGCGGTCTTGAGTGTAGTTATAAAAGTCGTTTCGAAACGGGCTACGTTATTTCTCTTTGTAGCTAGAGAACATTCTGGATGTATCGTATCAGCGTGCTGCAGGTCTGCCCGTTCCTACACCTGATTGCGAATGGTATTTTCTGTGAACAATGTTGCACAGCTTCATTGCACTTAAAGAAAACTATGACGAAACCAGCAAAAGTTATTTTGATGTCTATTTATTTATCGACAAACGAATGAGGTCACTTGACCATCTTCAAGTCAGGGATACCATTACGTCAAGTTAAAGGCAGATTCCTCAGCGTCAACTACAGGCGGCCAAAAAGTCTGTTAACACTTGCTAAAGCACCAGTTCATGGAATAATGTAGGTAGATAGGTAGAAATGGACACACGTGCCAGAAATGGCAGAGGGTTTTATCGAAACGAGAAACGAGTGCAAAAAATGGCCAAGAGTTGGCGCTCGACAGCAACACGATAGCGACGCCGCATGAGAATCGTGTATAAAATGAGCAAGTTAAAGAAGGAGTCAGATCATCCCTAGCCTGGCTGACAAACACCTGCTGGAAGCTACGACTTTTATTCAGGATGGTGCTCCACGCCATCTTGCTATACGTGTGACAGATCTCTTGCGCACGTCGTTTGGTGAGGATCGCGTGCTGAGCCGTAATGCTTGGTCTCCCAGGCCCCCGACCTCGATTATAGTCTACCGCTATCGTCCGATCTCATTAGAGATGCTAAAAGACAACATCCGGGATGGCAGTTTCTCACCATACCTACTAATATGCGGTACGGTGTTGTTCACAATTTTGCCCCTCGCGTACAGGTACTGTTGATGAATGACGGCTGACATGTTGGGAATCTGTTATAAGGAACATCGTCTTCGCTAATAATCAATTGCCATGCCAATTATTCCTTGTGTATCAAATGAAGCGCATCTGTTGATCATTTTGTCCACTTTTTTTTGTTTCAATAACATCCCATGTTATTTCAAGGAAGTGTTCAGTTTTACCCCTCTACCTACGTTATTCCGTGAAGTTTTGAATCTTCAAATGTTAACAGACTTTTGGGTCGCCCTGTACATAACTTACTATCAGTTGCAGCATGTGTCACTAATAATAATTATGTACGTGACGCCGAGGAATCTTCCTCTAACCTGATATATTCGTGACTTGAAGCTGATCACTTGACCGAGACTGCATATCGATGGATAAACACACATTACAGCAGATTTTTGTGGGTTTCTGACGGCATTGTTTTGATTATGAATGGGTGCACACCGTTTCCGTTTCCAATCCGCGCCATGTAGCACATCCTTCATGCATGTATGCTGGTCATCCTGCTTGTGGCCTTCAGCCTGTTTTGTATTGCTTTCTATATACATGTGCCCTATGACCCCCCCCCCCCCCCCCCCCAGTTCACATCGCCTTCTCTGTTTTCAGAATACGTCTGCCTGGTTTGAAGCCAGGGTGACAGAGTTTAAGAAAAAAAGTCGTTAGTTTTTGTCTGCATGTGGGTCCCAAGATGCAACCACCTTTGCGTTCGCTTTGGTTTTCCGTAAGACTTTTAAAAACTGAAATAAACGAAATAGCACCTTGTAAGTGAATGACATAGATATATCCTTATAGGTTTGCGTGCAGAACCTCGTTACGTCGCAATGGAGAATAAGGCAGTACGACAACACAGGGACTGATGATGGCCTTCCCAGTGAAGAAATGTGACAGTTTGAACAATGTTCTCAAACTGCCAAGTATGACTGGTTTAAGTAATTGAAATTATGAAGACAAGGTGAGCAGAGAGACAATCGTAAATAAGGAATTAGTGTCGTTCTTCGAAAATAAAGCGTTTTCGAACTCGTGTTGATAGAATCCTTTCTTCTTGCTTCCCATTCTTTTTAACTGTGTTCTGATAAAAAGTTAAACGCAATTCCATTATTAGAGCGCACATTTATATCACATAATACGTTATATGTAACAGTTCTTACAGATTTCAGTTGAGACATCACGTATCGCTGATGTAAACTTGTAACTGAAGAGGCTGTGTCAGCAAAGAAATATCTTAAGATACGTACAGTATTTACTGAGCTTCAGGATACCACTATGCAAGGCAGACTTCAGAGATACTGTATGCAAGTAGAATTTCGTTTTTTCGTAACAGCTTAGAAGAAAATATGAAACCCGAGAGAAATTTAAAGCTCATAAACAGAGAAGTCCATATTACCAGATGACGACTTTAGTGATATACTTTTTTGTGTATTGCTTGTAATTGCACGTCACACTACGAAACCAGTAGCAGAGAAGGCGAAAGGAGGTAATAAATTTGTTGGAAAGATTCTGGGAATCTTCGCAGTGTATACGTTACAAAACTGTATGCACGGCTGCAGTGCAACCCATTGTACATTGATGTTTCAGTATTTGGGATTTTTACCAAGTAAATCAACAGCAGACGTCACATGAAAGCGTATCAGAGATTTTAAAGAAATGTAAATCACTGGGGACGGGATAGGGAGCGGAGGGGTATTCTGTTGGGGCGAAACTGTTGTCGCAAAACCCTATGTAAATTTAGAGAAGTATTCGAGGAAGAGTAGGCAACAGTTACAATGCCTCTGTCGTACACTGTCCAGTTACATGCATGTGACCACCTACCATAAGCCTGAATAATCACCTTCTGCAGCACGCACCGCTGCGAGACTTGAAGGAAGAGAGTGAGTGATGTTCTAGAAGGTACCGACAGGGGTGTGGAGCCATGTCGAGTCCATCGTCGCGGCTACGCTGGGTTTCTTGGTTGAGAATCCGTGGTGCGAATAATCCGATCGAGATGGTCCCACAACAAACAATCTGCATTTAGGGGTGGACGTCGTCCCCAAGGATAGATGCATACTTGTATTGATCCATTTTGCGTTCCACAATAACGAGACCACCCAGGGAATGCGACGAAAATATTCCCCAGACCACAACACTCCCTCCTCCGGCCTGGACCCTTCCGATGATGGTTGCAGGGTGTTTGCTTTCAGTCCAGTGGAGCAAAAAATGTGATTCTTCTAAAAAGACAACCTGTCGCCACTGAGTGGAAGTCCAGCTGCGGCACCAGCGTGCAAATTCCATCTTTTGTCGCCGATGAACAGCAGTCAGTATGGGTGCCTCCTGCGGAGGCCTATACCCAGCAGTTTTCGTTGAGCGGTGGTTGAAGAGACAATGTTGGTAGCCCCTTGGTTCATCTGGGCGGTCTGTTGGTCAACCGTTGCACGTCTGTTCGACCGTACACATGTTCGTAGCCGTCGTTCACTGCTGTCATCTACGGCTTGTGGTGCACAAAAGTTGCCTCGTCTCCAGTTTTGGATAGTGCCATTTTTTCAAGGCCCCGAGAGTAGAGAACATTCCATTAGAACTACTGACACTCCTCGGAGAGCCAGCCCTGACAAAACTCTACCATATGGTGAGCAAGATGTATGAGACAGGCGAAATACCCTCAGACATAAAGAAGAATATAATAATTCCAATCCCAAAGAAAGCATGTGTTGACAGATGTGAAAATTACCGAACTATCAGTTTACTAAGTTAACAGCTGCAAAATACTAACGCCAATTCTTTACAGACGAATGGAAAAACGGGTAGAAGCCGACCTCCGGGAAGATCAGTTTGGATTGCATAGAAATGTTGGAACACGTGAGGCAATACTGACCCTACGACTTATCTTAGAAAATAGATTAAGGAAAGGTAAACCTACGTTTCTAGCATTTGTAGACTTAGAGAAAGCTTTTGACAATGTTGACTGGAATACTCTCTTTTGAATTCTGAAGGTGGCAGGGGTCAAATACAGGGAGTGAAAGGCTATTTACAATTTGTACAGAAACCAGATGGCAGTTATAAGAGTCGAGGGGCATGAAAGGCAAGCAGTGGTTAGGAAGGGAGAGAGACAGGGTTGTAGCCTATCCGCGATGTTATTCAATCTGTATATTGAGCAAGCAGTGAAGGAAACAAAAGAAAAATTTGGAGCAGGAATTAAAAAGCCGTGGAGAAGAAATAAAAGCTTTGAGGTTCGCCGATGATATTGTAATTCTGTCAGAGACAGCAAAGGACCTGGAAGAGCAGCTTAACGGAATAGACAGTGTCTTGAAAGGAGGGTATAAGATGAACATCAACAAAAGCAAAACGAGGCTAATTGAATGTAGTCGAATTAAATCGGGTGATGCTGAGGGTTTTGGATTAGGAAATGAGACTCTTAAAGTAGTAAATGAGTTTTGTTATTTGGGGAGCAAAATAACTGATGATGGTCGAAGTAGAGAGGATATAAAATGTAGACTTGTAATTGCAAGGAAAGCGTTTCTGGGGAAGAGAAAGTTGTTAACATCGAGTATAGATTTAAGCGTTAGAAAGGCGTTTCTGAAAGTATTTGTATGGAGTGTGGCCATGTATGGAAGTGATACTTGACGATAAATAGTTTGGACAAGAAGAAATGGAAGCTTTCGAAATGTGGTGCTACAGAAGAATGCTGAAGATTAGATGGGTAGACCACATAACTAATGAGAAGATACTGAACAGAATTAGTGAGAAGAGAAATTTGGGGCATACCTTGACTAGAAGAAAGGATCGATTGGTAGGACATATTCTGAGGCACCAAGGGATCACCAATTAAGTACTGGAGGGCAGCGTGGAGGTTAAAAATCGTAGAGGGAGACCAAGAGATGAATACACTAAACAGATTCAGAGGGATGAAGGTTGCAGTAGGTACTGGGAGATGAAGAAGCTTGGACAGGATACAGTAGCATGGGGAGGTGCATCAAATTAGTCTCTGGACTGAAGATCACAACAACTACTTTTAAACAGGGCGGTACGCGAACAGTTTACAAACTTATCCGTTTCAGAAATGCTTCCACCTTGCCTGAAAGTCAATGATCATGCCCTCTTCGACGTAAGATAAATCGCCTCGTTTCGCCATTACGACAACGACTGCACTGTTTTCTCATCCACCGACACACTTAATGTACCTTCTACGGCTAGTGGTGCCACCTGTCGTCTGTAAGCGGTTATTGCTTGTTGACGTCGAACATAGGCGGTCGCCACATTAAAGTGACTGGACCGTGTATACCTTTTCTTTAACGCCGTGTGTGAACTATTATTCTTACTTGTATTACTTTATATGGACAAAAAAGTGCACCTCATTTTTATAAAATTGATATGCGAACCAGATACAGTGGACATCTGCTACTGGAGAGCGCTGCAGTTGCAAATCGTGATGAGAAGCTCGCTCCTTGAAATGCGCCAACTCGCTTCTAAGCGTGCACAAATGACGACGTACACCACGTGCGGCGTGCTTAACGATGGGATACGCACCTCGTTTATTTTTTGTTATTATTTTATTAATTTGTTTTGTAGTGTTCTGACCCGTGGTTGCTTACACCCATCTACATAAACATTTTGTGTAACTAGCACAACATCATAATAACGGGGAAATACGTTTATCATGAAGGCAACGAAATGCACAAATGACAAGGTACTAATGAATGTATAAACGTGGACCCAAGCTTTGTGTTGAAAGGACTAGGCCGTCATAAAATTTTGAATAATGATAGGTTTACAAGCGTCCTTATAAGTAAGTATCGCACATAATTAATATAAAAAGAACAAAACCTTATTTACAATTTACAGTGCTGCAATTATAACCTAACAGTTTACAATACTACAGTTTGTACTACTGGCGTGCTGAGAGTACCAATTTAATTCGTTTATGTTTTTCGTTGGTCATTAGTATCATACGTGATAATTGACGAATAAGTGAGTTGGTAGAGTAAGGAAGTTTGGTGTAAAACTTTCGGATATGGAGCGGATCTCCTCCGAAACAGTTTTAATCTGGAAGCCATTGAGGATCGCTGTTTTTCTGTTGGACCATGGAGCATTTAATGTATTCGCAGTGTCTTCTGAACAACTTGAAGTTTTCTGAGACGGGTGGACGTTGCAAATCCCCACATGGGGCAAGCATAAAGCATGACTAGTTTTATTACCGACATATAATGTAGGAGACTGTTTTTTCCCTATTGAGAGACTGCCGTATGTTGATTAAAGGGTGTAAGGCAGGTAATAAACTGTTGCTCGCTATGTTGGTTATGTTGTTGTTGTCTTCAGTCCTGAGACTGGTTTGATGCAGCTCTCCATGCTACTCTATCCTGTGCAAGCTGCTTCATCTCCCAGTACCTACTGCAACCTACATCCTTCTGAATCTGCTTAGTGTACTCATCTCTCGGTCTCCCTCTACGATTTTTACCCTCCACGCTGCCCTCCAACGCTAAATTTGTGATCCCTTGATGCCTCAAAACATGTCCTACCAACCGATCCCTTCTTCTAGTCAAGTTGTGCCACAAACTTCTCTTCTCCCCAATCCTATTCAATACCTCCTCATTAGTTACGTGATCTATCCACCTTATCTTCAGTATTCTTCTGTAGCACCACATTTCGAAAGCTTCTATTCTCTTCTTGTCCAAACTAGTTATCGTCCATGTTTCACTTCCATACATGGCTACACTCCAAACAAATACTTTCAGAAACGACTTCCTGATACATAAATCTATATTCGATGTTAACAAATTTCTCTTCTTCAAAAACGGTTTCCTTGCCAATGCCAGTCTACATTTTATATCCTCTCTACTTCGACCATCATCAGTTATTTTACTTCCTAAATAGCAAAACTCCTTTACTACTTGAAGTGTCTCATTTCCTAATCTAATTCCCTCAGCATCACCCGATTTAATTTGACTACATTCCATTATCCTCGTTTTGCTTTTGTTAATCTTCATCTTATATCCTCCTTTCAAGACACTGTCCATTCCGTTCAACTGCTCTTCCAAGTCCTTTGCCGTCTCTGACAGAATTACAATGTCATCGGCGAACCTCAAAGTTGTTACTTCCTCTCCATGAATTTTAATACCTACTCCAAATTTTTCTTTTGTTTCCTTTACTGCTTGCTCAATATACAGATTGAATAACATCGGGGAGAGGCTACAACCCTGTCTCACTCCTTTCCCAACCACTGCTTCCCTTTCATGCCCCTCGACTTTTATGACTGCCATCTGGTTTCTGTACAAATTGTAAATAGCCTTTCGCTCCCTGTATTTTACCCCTGCCACCTGTAGAATTTGAAAAAGAGTATTCCAGTCAACAATGTCAAAAGCTTTCTCTAAGTCTACAAATGCTAGAAACGTAGGTTTGCCTTTTCTTAATCTTTCTTCTAAGATAAGTCGTAAGGTCAGTATTGCCTCACGTGTTCCAACATTTCGACGGAATCCAAACTGATCCTCCCCGAGGTCCGCATCTACCAGTTTTTCCATTCGTCTGTAAAGAATTCGCGTTAGTATTTTGCAGCTGTGACTTATTAAACTGATAGTTCGGAAATTTTCACATCTGTCAGCACCTGCTTTCTTTGGGATTGGAATTATTATATTCTTCTTCAAGTGTGAGGGTATTTCACCTGTCTCATACATCTTGCTCACCAGCTGGTAGAGTTTTGTCATAACTGGCTCTCCCAAAGCGCTGAGTAGTTCTAATGGAATGTTGTCTACTCCGGGGGCCTTGTTTCGACTCAGGTCTTTCAGTGCTCTGTCAAACTCTTCACGCAGTATCGTATCTCCCATTTCGTCTTCATCTACATCCTCTTCCATTTCCATAATATTGTCCTCAAGTACATCACCCTTGTATAAACCTTCTATATACTCCTTCCACCTTTCTGCCTTCCCTTCTTTACTTAGAACTGGGTTGCCATCTGAGCTCTTGATATTCATACACGTGGTTCTCTTCTCTCCAAAGGTCTCTTTAATTTTCCTGTAGGCAGTATCTATCTTACCCCTAGTGAGATAAGCTTCTACATCCTTACATTTGTCCTCTAGCCATCCCTGTTTAGCCATTTTGCACTTCCTGTGGATCTCATTTTTGAGACATCTGTATTCCTTTTTGCCTGCTTCATTTACTGCATTTTTATATTTTCTCTATCATCAATTAAATTCAATATTTCTTCTGTTACCCAAGGATTTCTAGCAGCCCTCGTCTTTTTACCTACTTTATCCTCTGCTGCCTTCACTACTTCATCCCTCAGAGCTACCCATTCTTCTTCTACTGTATTTCTTTCCCCTATTCCTGTCAATTGTCCCCTTATGCTCTCCCTGAAACTCTGTACAACCTCTGGTTCTTTCAGTTTATCCAGGTCCCATCTCCTTAATTTCCCACATTTTTGCAGTTTCTTCAGTTTTAATCTACAGGTCATAACCAATAGATTGTGGTCCGAGTCCACATCTGCCCCTGGAAATGTCTTACAACTTAAAACCTGGTTCCTAAATCTCTGTCTTACCATTATATAATTTATTTGATACCTTTTAGTATCTCCAGGGTTCTTCCACGTATACAACCTTCTTTCATGATTCTTAAACCAAGTGTTAGCTATGATTAAGTTGTGCTCTGTGCAAAATTCTATTAGGCGGCTTCCTCTTTCATTTCTTAGCCCCAATCCATATTCACGTACTAAGTTTCGTTCTCTCCCTTTTCCTACACTCGAATTCCAGTCACCCATTACTATTAAATTTTCGTCTCCCTTCACTATCTGAACAATTTCTTTTATTTCATCGTACATTTCTTCAATTTCTTCATCATCTGCAGAGCTAGTTGGCATATAAACTTGTACTGCTGTAGTAGGTGTGGGCTTCGTATCTATCTTGGCCACAATAATGCGTTCACTATGCTGTTTGTAGTAGCTTACCCGCATTCCTATTTTCCTATTCATTATTAAACCTACTCCTGCATTACCCCTATTTGATTTTGTGTTTATAACCCTGTAGTAACCTGACCAGAAGTCTTGTTCCTCCTGCCACCGAACTTCACTAATTCCCACTATATCTAACTTTAACCTATCCATTTCCCTTTTTAAATTTTCTAACCTACCTGCCCGATTAAGGGATCTGACATTCCACGCTCCGATCCGTAGAACGCCAGTTTTCTTTCTCCTGATAACGACATCCTCCTGTGTAGTCCCCGCCCGGAGATCCGAATGGGGGACTATTTTACCTCCGGAATATTTTACCCAAGAGGATGCCATCATCATTTAATCATACAGTAAAGCTGCATGTCCTCGGGAAAAATTACGGCTGTAGTTTTCCCTTGCTTTCAGCCGTTCGCAGTACCAGCACAGCAAGGCCGTTTTGGTTAATGTTGCAAGGCCAGATCAGTCAATCATCCAGACTGTTGCCCCTGCAACTACTGAAAAGGCTGCTGCCCCTCTTCAGGAACTACACGTTTGTCTGGCCTCTCAACAGATAGCCCTCCGTTGTGGTTGCACCTACGGTACGGCCATCTGTATCGCTGAGGCACGCAAGCCTCCCCACCAACGGCAAGGTCCATGGTTCATGGGGGTAAGATGTTTGTCGAACACGTCCCATCTTAGGGTGGCTCAAGAGACATAATGGAACGTAGGAAGTCATAGAGAATGGAACAGGACTGGGGTAGTGATACAAAGTGCTGTTTCTTTGCGATTTTCAGTGGTCTCCTGTACGGAAACAGTAATCAGGAGTTACAGCACATTATAAAGTTTTCCACCTTGGCTGTTTTACACGAGTATCTAATTTATTATAATTTCGCGACTGGTAACAGTTGGTGTTCACAAACGAAAGCAAGCATATACATAAGTCAAAACGTTACGACCACTGCCCACCGCGGCACTGGATGCCACCTGGTGGCGTTGCAGGCACGTGACGCGGTAGCAAAATTATGTAACCGGAGCAGACACGGACGGGGAATCACCCTAGCGAAGATATGGGCTGCATGTGGGGAAATCCACTTAGGTAAGCGACGTTGACAAAGGGACTGTTGGACGTCCACGGCTCTTCACAGTACGTGAGGTTAGAAGGCTTGTCTGCTCTGTAAAGTAGCATAGACGATGATCTGTGGCATCGCTGCCGAAAAAGCACAATGCTGGTGCATGCACTACTGCTTCGGAGCACAGCGTTCATCGTACACTGTTGAGCTTCACAGCAAACCATCCGTACATGTTCACATGTTGACCAGTTTTCATCGTCAGTCACTATTGCAGTGGGTAAGGGACCATCAAGAACGACCGTCGATCAATGGAAAGGTGTCGGGTCTTCGGGTGAATCACATTTTTGCTACAATAGCTCGATGGTCGTCTCCATAAATACCAACACCGAAGCGAACGGCGGCTCGAAACGTGCGGCGCGCCACGGACGCAGGCTGGTGGGAGCAGTAGTGTGCTGTGGGAGACATTCTCCAGCGCTTGCATGGGACCTGTGGTAGTAATCGAAGACATTCTGATATCTGCGCACCCCGTGCATCCCTTCATGCTTGATGTCTTCCTCGAAGGCAGTGCCATCTTTCTGCAGTATAATTTTCCGTGTCACGGAGCCAGAACAGTGCTACAGTGGTTTAATAAGCATTATAGTGAACTCACGTTGATCTATCGGCGACGAAATTCGCCTGATGTAAATCCTATAGAACGCATCTGAGTCGCTATCGGGCGCCATCACAGCGTACGCAAATCAGCGGCCCGTTATTTACACGAATTACGTGACCTGTTCGTAGACGTATAATACCACTTACCTCTAGAAACCTACCAACAAACTGTCAGATCCCTCATACGCCGAATCAGTGATGTATTTTGTTCCAAAGTCCGACAAACAAGCTATTAAGCGGGTATTCGTTATGTTATGGCTCATCAGTATATGTTTTTTAAAGGTAAGACGTTTGTCTTTCCCGTCTTAGTATGGCTTAAGAGCCATTAGGGAGTACGCTGAGGCATAGAGAAAGATACCATTACGCGAATGGAATAGGACTGAGAATGTTTGGTAGTGATACAAAGTACTCTTCGCTTACAATGTTCAGTGGTCGCTGTGTACAGACAGTAACCATAAGTTACAGCACGATATGAAGTTCTCCACCTCGGCTGTTTTTCACAAGTATTCAGTTTATTATATCTTGCAGACTGGCAACAGCTGGTGTTCAAAAACCATAGGGAGCAGATACAGTATCCTATAACGTGGTATTACTTATGAAAATGACTATTGCTCGGCGCAGTGAACTTCCTAGTTTTAATGTTGACGCTTGCACATTTTCAGCTCGCTTTCATATCTACTATATCTGCCGTTTGATGACAGGAGAATCGCACATTACCCTGGTGCTCTGGAAAATACGCTGCAAGGGCGACATTTGCCAATCGTGCAAGATATAATAAACTGAATACTTTTAAGAAACATCCGAGTTGGTAAGCTTCAAAATGTGCGTTAGCAAACACAGGGTGTTACAAAAAGGTACGGCCAAACTCTCAGGAAACACTCCTTACACACAAAGAAAGAAAATATGTTATGTGGACATGTTCCGGAAACGCTTACTTTCCATGTTAGAGCTCATTTTATTACTTCTCTTCAAATCACATTAATCATGGAATGGAAACACAAGGCAACAGAACGTACCAGCGTGACTTCAAACACTTTGTTACAGGAAATGTTCAAAATGTCCTCCGTTAGCGAGGATACATGCATTCACCCCCCGTCACATTGAATCCCTGATGCGCTGATGCAGCGTTGGAGAATGGCGTATTGTATCACAGCCGTCCACAATACGAGCACGAAGAGTCTTTGCATTTGGTACCGGTGTTGCGTAGACAAGAGCTTTCAAATACCCTCATAAATGAAAGTCAAGACGGTTGAGGTCGGGAGAGCGTGGAGGCCATGGAATTGGTCCGCCTCTACCAATCCATCGGTCACCGAATCTGTTGTTGAGAAGCGTACGAACACTTCGACTGAAATGTGCAGGAGCTCCATCGTGCATGAACCACATGTTGTGTCGTACTTGTAAAGCACATGTTCTAGCAGCACAGGTAGAGTATCGCGTATGAAATCACGATAACGTGCTCCATTGAGCGTAGGTGGAAGTATATGGGGCCCAATCAAGACATCACCAACAATGCCTGCCCAAATGTGATGATGACGTGATTGCACAACTGCGTGCGGATTCTCGTCAGCCCCACACATGTTGATTGTGAAAATTTACAATTTGATCACGTTGGAATGAAGCCTCATCCGTAAAGAGAACATTTGCACTCAAATGAAGATTGACACATTCTTGGTTGCACCATTCGTAGAAGTGTACTCGTGGAGGCCAATCAGCTGCTGATAGTGCCTGCACACGCTGTACATGGTACAGAAACAACTGGTTCTCCCGTAGCACTCTCCATACAGAAGTGGTCAACGTTACCTTGTACAGCAGCAACTTCTCTGACGCTGACATTAAGGTTATCATCAACTGCACGAAGAATTGCCTCGTCCATTGCAGGTGTCCTCGTCGTTCTAGGTCTTCCCCAGTCGCGAGTCATAGGCTGGAATGTTCCGTGCCCCCTAAGACGCCGATCAATTGCTTCGAACGTCTTCCTGTCGGGACACCTTCTTTCTGGAAATCTGTCTCGATACAAACGTACCGCGCCACGGCTATTGTCCCGGGCTAATCCATACATCAAATGGGCATCTGCCAACTCCGCATTTGTAAACATTGCACTGACTGCAAAACCACGGTCGTGATGAACACTAACCTGTTAATGCTACATACTGATGTGCTTGATACTAGTACTGCAGAGCAATGAGTCGCATGTCAACACAAGCACCGAAGTCAACATTACCTTCCTTCAATTGGGCCAACTGGCGGTGAATCGAGGAAGTACAGTACATACTGACGAAATTAAAATGAGCTCTAACGTGGAAATAAGGCGTTTCCGGACAGATGTCCATATAACATCTTTTCATTATTTGTGTGTGAGGAATGTTTCCCGAAAGTTTGGCCGTACCTTTTTGTAACACCCTGTATACGTTTGGCGTGCCCCACACGAAGAAAAGCTCTGCCTGGTTTTATGTATAAAGCGAGTTTAGGACCTGAGTTTGATTCTATTGCCTAGGAAAGGCAGTGTAAACCGTGTTAGATTGGGAGGGAGGGAGGGAGGGGGACACCTGTTTGGGTTCTGCGCGTAACCAAAATAGAGTGCGTGGAAGTGCACGGAGTGCTCGAGAAGTTGCTTCTCGGTTCTTAATGGATCTTTTACGACCTGTTTCGAAAGCGACGAGAGCATTTACGTGCCGCCGGCCGAAGGAACCGGTGGACGTGCGGAGAGCCGTGGAGTAGTCGCCGGTGGTATCGGCGGCTCGCGCAGGTGTGCCAGGGCCCGCCAGCCAGAGGTATCGACCGCAGGCGGGCACGTGGCGGCGGCTCACGTGGCAGGGCGCGGGGCGGCGTGCACCTGCAAGGGCTCTCAAGGCACGCGCCCCGCCGCCCTCCCTAAATCTCGGCTGCTTCCTGCTCCTGCTCCTGCTCCTGTCCCTGCCGCGGCCCCGGCCGCCCTCCCCCTCTGCGTCCTTTTTTTCTCTCCTCCCGGCGCCATTTCCTCGCCGACGCAAATTTTATGAGGTTCACAGGCCTGTACCGTTACACCGAACAGCGTCGAAGGATGTACGCTAGCGGCGTGGTCATTCGTGGACAAAGTCACTCAGTTCCTCTGCGAATATTACCGGCTGAACACGTACTTTTTACCCTCGCTTCCGCAAAGAAGTGACTTGTTACGCTGCGCCAATTAAATAGTAAATATGAAATCGGGTTATTGTAGAAGAAGTAAGTCGGCCGGGGTGGCCGAGCGGTTCTAGGCGCTACAGTCTGGAACCGCGAGACCGCTGCGGTCTGCCTCGGGCATGGATGTGTGTGATGTCCTTAGGTTAGTTAGGTTTAAGTACTTCTAAGTTCTAGGGGACTGATGATCTCAGAACTTGAGTCCCATAGTGCTCAGATCCAATTGAACCATTAAAAAAAGTAAACAATTTTCGACAATTCGAAACACAGTGTGGTCGTTTTTGTGCTACAGTCGTATTATCCTCGAAGTGCGCCGTTTAGTCATTCACAGTCCTTCGGAATCGCGAAAGAAATCGTGATGCAGAAATCAGATTATTACGTCTGTTGCTGTGGTGCGCAACGATAGGTGTAAAACAAACCTCATCACATCGAAGTTAACTAAGCCTGAAAAATCCATGACAAACGGATCAAATGATTATGTCCTCGTTTTTTATGACAAATTATTTCTCATATTAGGGTGAAGTGGAAATTTCAGATTACGTCAGAAGATTTCTGCGGATTCTTTTTGAAAAACAATCCTCACTATTACAGCTATGACACGGGAAATCAATAGGCATAATGAATGTTACAAAATTTCGTATATTTCTGAGATTTTTTAAAGATTTTGCTTAACGTTTTAATAACGCTTGTGTGTATCACTTATGACATTTCATTGCATATTGTAAGAGACAGGCGAAATACCCTCAGACTTCAAGAAGAATATAATAATTCCAATCCCTAAGAAAGCAGGTGTTGACAGATGTGAAAATTACCGAACTATCAGTTTACTAAGTTAACAGCTGCAAAATACTAACGCCAATTCTTTACAGACGAATGGAAAAACTAGTAGAAGCCGACCTTGGGGAAGATCAGTTTTGATTCCGTAGAAATTTTGGAACACCTGAGGCAATACTGACCCTACGACTTATCTTAGAAGAAAGATTAAGAAAAGGCAAACCTACGTTTCTAGCATTTGTAGACTTAGACAAAGCTTTTGACAATGTTGACTGGAATACTCTTTTTTGAATTCTAAAGGTGGCAGGGATAAAATACAGGGAGTGAAAGGCTATTTACAATTTGTGCGGAAACCAGATGGCAGTTATAAGAGTCGAGGGGCATGAAAGGCAAGCAGTGGTTAGGAAGGGAGAGAGACAGGGTTGTAGCCTATCCCCGATGTTATTCAGTCTCTATATTGAACAAGCAGTAAAGGAAACAAAAGAAAAATTCGGAGTAGGTATTAAAATCCAGGAGAAGAAATAAAAACCTTGAGGTTCGCCGATGACATTGTAATTCTGTCAGAGACAGCAAAGGACTTGGAAGAGCAGTTGAACGGAATGGACAGTGTCTTGAAGGGAGGGTATAAGATGAACATCAACAAAAGAAAAACGAGGATAATGGAATGTAGTCAAATTAAGTCGGGTGATGCTGAGGGAATTAGATTAGGAAATGAGACACTTAAAGTAGTAAAGGAGTTTTGCTATTTGGGGAGCAAAGTAACTGATGATGGTCGATGTAGAGAGGATATAAAATGTAGACTGGCAATGGCAAGGAAAACGTTTCTGAAGAAGAGAAATTTGTTAACATCGAGTATAGATTTAAGTGTCAGGAAGTCATTTCTGAAAGTATTGGTATGGAGTGTAACCATGTATGGAAGTGAAACATGCACAATAAATAGTTTGGACAAGAAGAGAACAGAAGCTTTCGAAATGTGGTGCTACAGAAGAATGCTGAAGGTTAGATGGGTAGATCACATAACTAACGAAGAGGTATTGAATAGGTTTGGGGAGAAGTTTGTGGCACAACTTGACTAGAAGAAGGGATCGGACGGTAGGACATGTTTTGAGGCAGTACTGGAGGGCAGCGTGGAGGGTAAAAATCGTAGAGGGAGTCCAAGAGATGAATACACTAAAGAGATTCAGAGCGATGCAGGCTCCAGTAGGTACTGGGAGATGAAGAAGGTTGCACAGGATAGAGTAGCATGGAGAACTGCATCAAACCAGTCTCTGGACTGAAGACCACAAGAACATTGGGGTGCAGTGGAAATTTCAGATTTCATCAGAACATTTCTGCGGATTCTTTTTGAAATACAATCCCCACTTTTACAGTTATGACGTGCAAAGTCAATAGCATAATAAACGTTACAAAACTTCCTATATTTCTGAGAGTTTTTAAAATTTTACTTAGCTTTTTAATAACGCTAGTGTGTATCAGTTATCACATTTCATTGCCGGCGGAACTGGCCGTGCGGTTCTAGGCACTGCAGTCTGGAACAGTGAGACCACTACGGTACCAGGTTTGAATCCTGCCTCGGGTATGGATGTGTGTGATGTCCTTAGGTTAGTTAGGTTTAAATAGTTCTAAGTTCTAGGTGACTGATGACCTCAGAAGTTACGTCCCATAGTGCTCAGAGCCATTTGAACCATTTTGAACCTCCGACGTAAGTGTCAGAATGATTAAAGTTCTTCTGGACATTGTACCCTGTCATTGTATAAAGTACTTCAATATAAACTATAAAATCGTCGTTTCGACCGTATTACAACACCCTTCCTCAGGGCAAGTCTTGTGATACGGTTGAAACATCGGTTTTATACTTCATGTTAATGTGTTTTGTACAGTGACCGGTAAAACTCGCCGGCGATTTGTAACTGGTGAGCTGGTGAATAGTTGAAGCGGGTAGTTACTAACTGAAACACTGTGATACACAATTAGAAAGCGCCCGCTCTAATTCTGCTTCTCTCATTTTGAGCATAAGGTCGAGTTTTGTTATGACGGACTTTAGTTTTGCTGTTTCAGTTGCTGAAGTGGAAATGAAATTACGGTCCTATACTTTCCGCAGAAACACGTCATTCTGTAGCGCGGGTGCCTTTTTGGCACCTTGGAGACCTCGAGTTGCGCCGGTCTTGTTAAGCCGGAGTGCAAAGTGGACATTGCTATTCTCTCTCTTTCCCTCTCTCTCTCTCTCTCTCTCTCTCTCTCTCTCTCTCTCTCTCTCTCTCTCTCTCTCTCTTTGTAGGCTACTCTTTATCTGTGTTCTTGTCCCACCCGCCGTCTCTCGAGCCGACGGGCTGTAACGGCTCACATAAATTTGTGTTAGCCTGGGGAAATCTTCTCTCCACTCCGGCCACTCCTCGCATGGGAGTGGGAAAGGTACCGTTGTTCCGACTGCAGAAAACTACACCGTAGCACTGTTGGCGACCTGTGGATATTACTGCGCCGTATCGCCTTCCAGGACCCTGGAACTGGACATTCAGTATTAGAAATTCGTCTCAGTTCTTTTTGACATATCATCCTTGCGTTGGAGATTGTTTTTCTGAAATAGGAACGAACGAATAGCGTGGTGAAAGTTTTCAAGACGAAGTAGAAACTTGGAGAGCACTGCGAGGCTGTTACTTCTTCTCTTGTCAAAGACTGCACTTGTGTACAAAGAAAGAAAAGGTGAAAAGTGGATCGGAACTTAATGTTGCTTCATTAGAGAAGGAGCTCATGAAGAGAATGGTTGTGAAAGGGAATCGACCGAGGGCTGTTTATGGTATCTCTGCGTATCAATACAGCGTAAAAAGTAAATTACGATGGTCGGTTGGGAATCTGAAGTCTACTGCACCCCCTTTATATAACTGTTTCACCTCGCTCGGTGCTTTGTGTGTTGAATAGTCGCTTACAGTTTATAATCCCAACGAAGATGATCTCAAGTTGTGAATTCCTCTTTCGTTTGAACCCGAGATTCGATCAATAAATGTCAAACATTCAATCATCGCGAATGTATGAACATTTCTTTGACAGCAGCCAACCTCATTCCTATACTGCCAAGGTAAAGGCATTAAACGTCAGTTTTGGCCTTGGTGTAAGTCACAGAATATCCTTTACCCAAACTTTGTCTGAAACGTATATCCTTTGACGCAATTGAATTTTCTTAGTAGCGAAAATGATTATTAGTATCTTATAAAATCCTTCGCAGAAACACTCAAAATGGTTTAGAGTGACGATATGACGTATTCTTTTTTCTTTAGTCAAATGAGGCTAGCTGGGTTTTTGCACGCAGTGGTACAAGTTGTTTTGGCCATTTACTGGCATACACTCATTTACTTTGGCAACACAGATTAACGCATATAGCAATGCTAACCTAAAAGAGTCATTACCAAAAGCAAGTGTAAAACATTTTCTCCCACTATGATTTATTCCGAAATGTTGCCTCAGAATGTACACTCCTGGAAATTGAAATAAGAACACCGTGAATTCACTGTCCCAGGAAGGGGAAACTTTAATGACACATTCCTGGGGTCAGATACATCACATGATCACACTGACAGAACCACAGGCACATAGACACAGGCAACAGAGCATGCACAATGTCGGCACTAGTACAGTGTATATCCACCTTTCGCAGCAATGCAGGCTGCTATTCTCCCATGGAGACGATCGTAGAGATGCTGGATGTAGTCCTGTGGAACGGCTTGCCATGCCATTTCCACCTGGTGCCTCAGTTGGACCAGCGTTCGTGCTGGACGTGCAGACCGCGTGAGACGACGCTTCATCCAGTCCCAAACATGCTCAATGGGGGACAAATCCGGAGATCTTGCTGGCCAGGGTAGTTGACTTACACCTTCTAGAGCACGTTGGGTGGCACGGGATACATGCGGACGTGCATTGTCCTGTTCGAATAGCAAGTTCCCTTGCCGGTCTAGGAATGGTAGAACGATGGGTTCGATGACGGTTTGGATGTACGGTGCACTATTCAGTGTCCCCTCGACGATCACCAGAGGTGTACGGCCAGTGTAGGAGATCGCTCCCCACACCATGATGCCGGGTGTTGGCCCTGTGTGCCTCGGTCGTATGCAGTCCTGATTGTGGCGCTCACCTGCACGGCGCCAAATACGCATACGACCATCATTGGCACCAAGGCAGAAGCGACTCTCATCGCTGAAGACGACACGTCTCCATTCGTCCCTCCATTCACGCCTGTCGCGACACCACTGGAGGCGGGCTGCACGATGTTGGGGCGTGAGCGGAAGACGGCCTAACGGTGTGCGGGACCGTAGCCCAGCTTCATGGAGACGGTTGCGAATGGTCCTCGCCGATACCCCAGGAGCAACAGTGTCCCTAATTTGCTGGGAAGTGGCGGTGCGGTCCCCTACGGCACTGCGTAGGACCCTACGGTCTAGGCGTGCATCCGTGCATCGCTGCGGTCCGGTCCCAGGTCGACGGGCATTTGCACCTTCCGCCGACCACTGGCGACAACATCGATGTACTGTGGAGACCTCACGCCCCACGTGTTGAGCAATTCGGTGGTACGTCCACCCGGCCTCCCGCATGACCACTATACGCCCTCGCTCAAAGTCTGTCAACTGCACATACGGTTCACGTCCACGCTGTCGCGGCATGCTACCAGTGTTAAAAGACTGCGATGGAGCTCTGTATGCCACGGCAAACTGGCTGACACTGACGGCGGCGCTGCACAAATGGTTCGCAGCTAGCGCCATTCGACGGCCAACACCGCGGTTCCTGGTGTGTCCGCTGTGCCGTGCGTGTGATCATTGCTTGTACAGCCCTCTCGCAGTGTCCGGAGCAAGTATGGTGAGTCTGACACACCGGTGTCAATGTGTTCTTTTTTCCATTTCCAGGAGTGTATTTCTGCCTCTGTTACCATAACATCCTTCCTAGACCCGAAGTACTATTCATAAGCACAGTAAGCCAACAAAGAAAGAAAAATATGATGGTTGGAATTTAACATCTCATCGAGGTAACTGGAGACGCGGCGCTTTCTCGATTGACGTAAAGTGTTTAAGAGTTAATAAAGGCATTCACATGAAGTCATTTAGGGACATTACGAAAAATAGAAATCAGAATTTGATTCCCTTTCCCTGAGTACATATCCTATGTGACAACTTCTGCCACGCTTCACTCGGCATTAGTAGCTGATCTTCGTTGTCTTTGCGCGCGTCTTCCTCCTCCGAAATAGTCACTATCACTTGTTTTTCAACCTACTACAAGCAAGAGTAAAATTTTTTTCACACAACCTACCACACGTTTTGCACTTTACTGCAACGGGCAGGTTGTCAGTTTATCTCTTATTATTAGGGTTTATGATCATACGTTTATCTTTAGTGCCAAAGTAACTGACTGGGTCTGTAGGCCACATCATCTCAGTCACATAGTTCTTGTGGAACTGGAAATATACTACATGTTTCTATGGCAATTTATGTGCTGAATATGTTTTTGCTAATACTGCTCTTATGTTGTAGTAATGTCCTGTTTGCTACGCACCCAAACTCCTAAAACTATTGAAGTTTCTTAAGCAGAAAAATTCCACCGATCACCGTCTCATCGTCAGTAATCAGCACTTCATGGAAGGAGTAGGTCTATCGGCATCTTGCTATTAAGCAATACAGTCCTAGCAACTCTTTTCGACTCGACTCGATGTTTATTTTTCTGAACTGACGGTGAAAAAAGTTTTCTGTGCAAACAGAGACTGTAATAGCTTTGCTGAATTTCCACGCCTCTGCTTTTAACCACTTAAGAAGTCCGGAGTGAGATCCGAAAATGTGTTCGTGCACTTCGCGAGTATCTTCAGCTTTAAGGAAAAACGCAAAGACATTTGAGATACATTTAAATGTTTGTTGGACAGCTTTCTGAAGCAGCCTGCACTCCGTCCACGGTGACCAACGGCGCAACGAAAATTTCACATCTAGCCGCTGCTCTTGGATAGGGGGAGCAAACGTTTCCCACTGCAAATTGCTCGCCACGCTATGCTTCGGTAAACAGATCTGCTTCGCTGAAACACACTGAGAAAAGGCATCTTTTGTGCCCAACGATCCTGTGTGACTACACCATGAACTTTGGCAATGTAAGACGCGTTTGTTTGAAGTTAGCGACTTGCAGACGAGCCCCGGCTCGAGGAAGCTCGCTTCGGAGGAAGTTCGTGCGAAAGTCGATAAGTATATGCAGCTGTGACGGCATCCTTTGAAGTGCAAAAACTCGACTCATTATTCAGATCATACTGGGCTGTAAAAAAACCTGCGAGACGAACTCAGTTCCAGACTCTTGTTTGCCGTGATTTCTGTAGAATCACAGTGAATTCGAGCGACCTTTGTAATCGAAACTATTGTTACTGAAAACATTCTCTAGCTTAGGTCTTCTGTGTTCTGCTCGAACTACGACAAGAGAATACCGTGTTATTACATGAGGGTGTAGGCGAACTTTATGTTTCCAGCAATAACAAAAATGAGTGGGGGTTTTGGCAACTCGATTGCTGAGCGATTTCGTTTTTCAATTTCTTAGGAACCTTGTGTGTGTCGTAACGTTACATATCCCTTATTATCAAAATGTTCGTAGATTTGCAGAAAGTAAATATCCCATATTGAACTAACCGTTCTAGTGTTGTCGTCGTTTATATAATTTCATGAGGGCAGAAACATTATATTAGCAGATAAATGTCACTTATCGTACTGTGGCTGTCTCGTTGTTTAGGGTGTTCAGTACCTGTTTATACTTCCCAGTTATTAAGTCCAATGTACTTTGTTTCAGTAAAAGTCGCTGGAATATTGTTGCTTTTTGACACGATCAGTATTTATTCATAAATTCTTGACATTTTCTACAACAACATGTGTTAAGTAAATGCATTGTGCAATATTTCAGCACAATACAAAGAACTTGATAGTTACCTTGACCAATGTCAACAACAAGTGAAAACTATTATGGCGCATTTGGTGCCTAAAAATTTCTATGAGTATTACGTACATAGCTCCAACATTTTTCTAGAATAGGACGAAGTTCAAATAAATTTTTTTATATTTGTCTTATCTGAAACTACATTTCAGGTACAGTTTACACAATATTTTCTTAAAATAATTGTTTATATAAAGATTTATGCGTCTAATAATTAATAATGAAGGTTGCAAATTTTGACAATATAAAAAATACCATCTTGCCCTCGTTGTATAATTGTCGATTTAATTGTGATTATAAAATTAGAGAATTTTAAAATGAAAGCGACAATTTTGTTTGCATGAAAATTAAAGCATAATAACATTAGTTAATAATTCTAATTACCAATTTTCAAGGTTCAAGACTGATGTTGCTAAATGGATCTATATGAAAAGTAAAATTATGCAGGATGGACCACATAAAAGTGGCCCGGAGAAGAGAGTACCATGGTGAGAAACACAGCAGAGGAAAGGAAATATAGTACCAACAATTGTGACAGACGTGGAGGTTTGGCCGGCTGTATGGGCAGTTGCTCCAGCCTGTTGGAAGTAAATGTAGGTCTTTTCCTCCTCCGTTAATGCTGCCACAAGTGGTTTCAAAATGTCGGCAATGTAACGCTCCGAAATCAGCACCTAATGAAAGAAGATGGGACCAGTAACGTGGTGTGCAGACACTGCACACCAAACCCCAACACCCTGATCATTCAGTGGTATTTGGTGGAACTTATGCGAATTTTCCCATGCCCAGAACCTGTGATGCTGTGAGTTGACATAACCACTCAGGTGAAACCAAGCTTTATCAGACATAAAGAACAGATCCGTGTCCAAGCCATTCATTGTTACCTCAGTAAACGGCCATTTACAAAACTGGAGGCGCTGAGGAACATCTGTTGGTTTTAATGCATGACAACAGATACTCGATAGGGATTCAAGTGCAGGTCCAGTTGGAGTATTTGTCTGCATGATTGGCATGATATACTGGCCTTTTGCGACAGGCGTCGTGTTGATTTAGTAGGTTCAAATGTTTAAATGTGTGTGAATTCCTAATCGACCAAACTGCTTAGGTCATCGGTCCCTAGACTTACGCACCACTTAAACTAACTTATGCTAAGAACAACACACACACCCCTGCCTTAGGGAGGACTCGAACCGTATAAGTACGTAAAAGAAGTGCATTATTTTCCTGTCCTTTCGTGTATAGTGTTTGCAGTAGATTTCCCCAGTCTTGTGGAGGTACTTCACTGAACAGCTAGTTCGTTGTTCAAAGAAGTAAAGAGTTACACGGTTTAAGACGCAGTCGCCTTTTAAAGTCTTAAAATACTGGAAAGCAGATACATTGTAGCTTGTGATGTTCTCTCAGATGAGTACAGTCTATCACGTACAACGGACAGCTTGGAAAACATGCTATCGGATACCTTTTATAGCCGTACAAACCTTTTGTTTTATACTGGTTGCTATGGAACGGTATGTACTAAGATTTTGCAACTTGCGGAGACAATAGCAATAGAACCGAAACGATTGCAAGAAGTAATTTATAGAGTTGTGTCAGTTTCCGCTGTCGCGTTTGTGAAAGAAAATTTCCCACATGTACTGTCCTCTGTCAGAACTATGTGCACGGTTCGAGGAAAGCTGAATGAACATGATTTACGTAAACCATTTTCCGCATCGTTCAAAAGTCAATGACGGTTTCTAAATTCGTCTCGCAGAAACTGGTAAATTATAGGGGACACTGAAATTTCAAACAAGCTTCACTTCAGTCGATCCGTTGCAATATTTTCATGTTGTAAAAGACTACACAGGGAGAATAGTTTTGTAATATTAGCAAAAGCCAGTTGCCAGTCATGTTTACATATGACATTGTCAGATGAAGTATTATCACATTCTCTTCTGAAGACAGAAACGGAAAAAAACACCAGGTGCGAGGACTCACATTCTGAGGGTTCCGTATAAACTTAATTATGTATATAGGTAGTTTTTCCATCGCGATAATCGATAATCTGGACGATTTTTGCCTGTTACTGACACTGACACTGGCAAGGTATCGGTACTGGGCATTCCAAGACTTTCGATAATGTTTTAATTTTAAGTTTGAAAACGGATAAAAAAATGTCAAAAATATTTTTCTTGTGTTATATAATTACGAATTAAGAGATACTAATTTTCTTCCTTTACTTTCGCTGTGAAACTTTGCTTCTTGCCAAGTTCCACGATTCTTGATCAACGAGAAGTACCCTAGATGTTTTAATGGGCGAGTCTGCGAATATCAAAATATGTGACATATATGGTCGAATCTTTTGATTGCTTAGACTTATGGGCTTGAATTTCTTACATCGCCGAGCGACCGCAGAAAAAGATTTTTAACAGTCGGACAGACAGACAGACAGACATACGGACAGCGAAGTGATTCTGTGAGGGTTCCATTTTTACAGACTGAGGTACGGAAGACTAAAAATCAAGCATTTGTTTGCTTAGTTATTCATCAACTACATCTCATGAGAGATCGTGCTTTTGATACTTTACAAAGTATCGACAAAGCGACACACTCAAAAATGACCCGACCGTCTTGGAACGTTCTGTGCTCCCTAAAAGTCGCTTTGTCATAGGAAGCAGAAGTTCAGACCGCTACTCTACACTACAACCCCTGGGCTGTCGACTCTTCGATGAAACTCAGTTCGGTGCTCGTTAGCATAAGGGTCCGTTTCGTACGGCGACATGAAGTGACCCGTGGAGGAAAGCACGTCGACAGGAGCGTGTTAACGATGGCCGAGGTCGGTCGCGGCTGCTTCCTTCTCACCTAGCAAAACAGCCTGACATTGAGCCCGAGTTGTATAACAGCTGCTGGCCCACGGAGTTGAGCAAGTAGCGCTGTGTGCGGGAGAGGGGCATTTACAGAGTTTGAGGGAGCTCGGCGCGCCAGCTGTTCTGCTCGAGTGGCGGCCTCAACTACTGGGAGCACGCGCCGGGTCTTATGCTTAACATCGTTCGGCGCTCCGAACGCTAAGTGTAATCATTTGCCCTTTACGCAGTACGTGTTGCAGAGAGACTAATTTTTTGTACCGGCGTCTACGACTATAGAACAGAGGAAATCCTGTGTTTGTATGTACATAAAAATACTGTTTATTTATTGGTAAAACGGGATTTCAGCTTGTAAGTCTGTCGCTTGTTAACAATTGACTGCCCTCATGAAAGTTAAGTCAAAAAACCGATCAGGTGCGAGGACTCGCCCACTGTGGGTTCGGTAAAAATATAATTACGTACATAGACAGTACATCAGTTCCGGGCTCCAAGAATATAGACCATTTTTACCTGTTATCGACATTGATACATTGATATCGATGTCAGGGATGCCAAGGTTTTCAAGAACGTTTTAATTTAAAGTTTTTTTTCGTGTGATAAAATTACAGGTTAGCAATATACGCATTTTTCTCTTTACCTGATCTCTAAAACCTGCATCTTGCCCAAATTTCATGATTGTAGGTCAACGGGAAGTTCCCTACAGGTTTTGATGAGTGAGTTTGCGAGTGTCAAACTATGTGACGTAAATGACCGTTCTCTGTTGCCTGTGATGACTAAGAAGCGTACATATATTACATCACCAAGCAATATAGACCTTAGTATTACACATAAATTTCAACTTTATACACCTACCCATTCCTAAGAGAAAGGGGACTTCAGAGACGGGCAGACAGACGGACAGGGAGGCAAACAAGAAATGACGAAAAAAAATTTTTTTCGTTTGATATAATTACAAATTTACAATCTTCGGATGTTTTCCTTGGCTGTACTGTGAAATTTGCTTTCTGCCAAATTTCGTAGTTATAGGTCAACGAGAAGTACCCTGCAGGTATTGATGTGTGTGTTTACGAGTATCTTTTGGCCGTATTGACTTAAAATATCGAATTTTTTACACTGTCAAAGGACCATAAGCCTATAATATATGACGAAAATTTTCACTTGGTACGTCTACCCATTCCTGGGAAAATGGTTTTGAACAGTTGGGCGGACAGACAGAAAAACAGACAGACAGAAAAACAGACAGACAGATAGATAGGTAGGTGTAAAACAAAGGGATTGTATAAGGGTTCCGTTTTTACCGACTGAGTCTTTACGTATTAAGTTGCTCTCATTCTTACAGTAAGAACTCTGAGCAGGGAAACTATATGTAATAGTCCTAATTGAGTAATATCAGCTTTTATACACAGTGTGAAACAGAGAAAAATTTCCTCGGAAAGTGTAAATCAACGAATTAGAGAAGCTGTGATCGACCAACCAGAATCATTAGGGTTCTGAAAAGCACAAATAGTTTCTCGTGTGCCACTTGTCTGTGGGCGTCGCTGAGCGGTATGTTTGTTTTATCGATCAATGATTTTCGCTTTTAAACATACACTTATGTATTTGAAATGTTGTTCGTTAAACTGTGAGAAACATTCGCAAAATTGCAGCGGTTGTTAGGGCCTTTAAGTGAAAAACTTGAAACTGTGTTGCCTAGCGGAGAAGCTAGCCCACTACTTGTGCTACCGAAGATATTTCTTCACATTGTTTGAGACTCAGTTCGATGGCATTCGCTGATCTGACTGCTGAATGCGCACAAGATTTACGTTTATACTCGATCCACCGCCAACGACGAGACCGAAAGTATTTATATTATGGATACACGTCACGAAAAGCAGAGAGAGATTTCAGTGCCTTGGCCAAATGCTGAAAGTAATTTAACTAATGGTAAAGTAACACTCACAATCGGATGCTATGTTTTTTTATGACTTTCGTGTGTTCCATGGCATCAAGTAAAATTTTCGATGAATTGTCTGCAGTTTATGCAAAGTGCCAAACATGCTGCGCTAGTGGGTTGCATACTTTTCAGCAACACGTGCACCTGTGAGCGAAGCAATTTCACCTGTTAATTAAGCTCTTTGCGGCGTTGCAGGTGCATAATCTCTTTCACGCTCACCAGCCAGAAATCTGATATGCATTTATAATGAACGCCTCGTTTAGTTATGCACGGATGAGAGAAGCTCTTGCGCGTATTCGTGATATCCTCAAGTTAATGAAGATATATTACTACGAAAATGACAGATTACTTGTTCCGCAACGTGCTATTAAAGTTAATTTAATAATCGTTTGAAGCATAGCTGGATTTTCAGAAAGCATTTTGTCGTTATGAAAAGATATTCTAAGAGGCTTTGCATCGCGTCATAACAGAAGCGTTTATCACGAAAAGGAAGATAAAGGTGTGCGTATGTAGAGATCCGTTATAAATTATGGGGAGTGTTACAGTGGAGACTCAGTTCATTCAGTAATTAGTCCGAGAAAATGTCTGTACCACTGCTTTGATTATTACAGTACGACAGTTTCTTTCATGTTACCAGATTCTTCCTTCGGCTCTTGGTTGAACAGCATTACAATAAATGAAAAGCACTACATTTCTTATGTTCTATTGTGTTAATTTATTGAGTTAACTGGTTTTCGGCATGCACGGCCATCAGACAAAGAAGACAAAGATTTGATAGTATATGTAAACAGCATTGCAAAAAATGTTACTTATCTAGATGCACAAACACACAGCATAGGGCCACCCTTCACAGTACTGTGGTAATGCAATTCAAAAGATAAAAGTTAACATTTTACCCTGCATTACTACTAAACTGCCAAAGATGACATTTACTGTCTGCTTGTACCGCAATCCAGATAAGTACCCAATGTTGTTTACAAACATTGTAACTTCTTTGGCGACGATAGTTAAAGTCTGATGATGACCTTGTAAGCCGGAAAGCGCTAAACTCAATAAGTGAATGCTGTAGAACATAAGCAATATAGTGGTTTTCGTTTATTTTACTATTTATATCTCTACGGAATACTTTCACGTGGATCATGTCTGTGATCGTATTATATAGAATTAAAACAAATTTGTGCAATTTATACGACATTTGTCCTCTGCACCGGCTCAGTTTTGATCTTGTAGACTGCGCATCATAACGAAATTTCAAAAACTGAAAGAATCGTAATACTTTTACTCCAGCGTATTAACTCTTGGAATCACTAGAGTATCGGCACTAGTGAACGAAAACAGTTCAATCGAGCTGAGGAATTTTGGCGACGCTTGTCACGAGTGGACTTCCTGCAGATGGTTTGATCGGTGTTTGTTATGTGAGCTACTCAAGAGAAAATTGTGTTTATGGTACACGAGAAGAAGATCGAGGAGCGGTTTCGTTCTGTCAGGATGAGTGTGCAGAACTACCCGAAAACAGCGGCTGTGTCAGCTAATATTGCCGGAATCAGTTCTTAAAGTTTTTTTAATCTCTCGTCCTTTGCGTCCAATCGACATTTTATATTCTCGAGGACGACTTTATTCGCTAAGAAATAAATTACATTTGTTTAGTATTCGAGCAGTACAAAGAAGATCCCGGAAGACTGAAGCCATATGTTTGTGTGTTCGGTACATTATTTAATGCTTCATACCGATAGACAGAATTTCGGCTTCACGATCATATTAAAATAAATATTTTAAGTTGCACCAATCTTTAAATAATGTGTAGCAAATTTTCGCATACAAATTCTTGTAGGTTTTCCGCACTGGCACAGTAACACCAGCGATCACCGTCAATCACTAATTTTCAGCGTTAAAAGTATCAAACACATAAAACGCCAGCTCCATTACAGAGGTCCCACGACTGTCTGGTTCGTCCATGAAGGCTGCCGGCCTTCTACATTTCTAGAGGTACAGTGAATTTCTGAAATGGTTTAAACGTACCGGCAGAATGGTTGGTTCTTGACTCCACTGCCAGCATTCTCTTCACCAGCCACCGCCACATTTCCGGAGGGTGTTTCTTGCTGCCAAAACTTCTCGCTTTATTGTTTCCAGCGTAACAGTAGTGGGGAAAATACCTGACGACATCAGAAAGACTCTAAACCTTAAGCCGGCATAGCAGACTCGGAACCCAACATTCTGCGAGCATTCTAAATATTCTTTACATCTCACTTTAGGTGGATTAGCTCCCATCGGGTGCCATCTTCAAAACGAGCACCACTGGTCCACGAGATGCGTGGAATTCCCATCGGTTCAAATGGTTCAAATGGCTCTGAACGCTATGGGACTTAACATCTGAGGTCATCAGTCCCCTAGAACTTAGAACTACTTAAACCTAACTAACCTAAGGACATCACACACATCCATGCCCGAAGCAGGATTCGTACCTGCCACCGTAGCGGTCGCGCGGCTCCTGACTGTAGCGCCTGAACCGCTCGGCCACCCCGGCCGGCAATTCTCATCGGTGTCCGGGTCTTGCCTCTATACCTACCGTGGTCAAGACATCGAAGCAGAATCTACGGGGGTAATTCAAATGAATATAAAATCACTTTCGAATTAAAATCCGAATCAAATAATCGCACTCCCGAACACTGTCTACATCGGCCTCTGAAATTATATGTTACAAACTGAACAGAAGTGCAGCATATAAACATAACTGGTGTTGGTCGCTGTTATGACACTTCGGAACAGATTAGCAGTCTATCTGAGAGGGTGACAGTATTGACGAAAAACCATGGTCTCCAGAAACGCACTCTCCCGTCATTGTACAGGATTTATATAAGAAAAGTCCCGCATTTTAAAAAGTCCGCCGTATCCACGAAGTAGATAGTAATGGTCAGAAAAAGAAAAAAATCATGATAAAGGTATGCCCGAAAGCAAATAGTTCTTGAGATATGAGCCACTTTATTTTTGGCGTGAATGATACTCAATGGTGTGGGCTGCCCTCTTACTACCGCTCATTACTAGTTACTTGTTAATTGTTCTTGTCTCTGTTCTAAGTTTTCTGTGTGTAATGCTCAGAGCACCAACACCATAATGACGGATTATAGTTCTGCCAATGGGTTCTAATACGGGACGCTAAAGACTCACAATTGACAGCTTGCATTTTATTTACGAATGTGGCGGAATTCACAAAGATCGGGAAATAAACTGCCACAATAACTACGCGTGGGACGAAGCAGCCCTCGAACGAACTTCGAAACAAGGCGCCAGGTTGGCTTTAGTATCAGAAATTATGGCTGACAGACTTTACCGGACAAATGAAAGGTGTTGTTTATCATCAATTTTTGCTCGACGAATTACCCCTGAGAACGTTGTCTTTGCAGAAAGACAACGGATGTTGCTTATACATGAAGGGGCGTCACCCCATCTCCTACGCCTCGTAAGACAGTCCTAAAAGAAACGCTTAATGAGAGGTGGGTAGATAAAGGACGCACTGTAGCATGGCCTTCCCGTTAATTCGACCTTTCTCCCTCTTATTTCTGGCTATTACGACATTTAAAGGCAGTGACGTACCGCACACGTGCACGCGTTATGCGAACGTGTGTCCGATGCGTATGATCAAATACAAAGTCAGCCAGGTATATTCACGCGAGTCTGTGATCCTGTCAGAAGGGCGGCTGCAGAAGGTGTAAGAATGAGTGGGAACTACATGAGCACTTCTTGTAGTGTCAGCATACAACATCACAGGACAGAAAGGCCCATATCTCAACAACTGTTTCCAAACATATGACATATTTTTTCTAATTTCGAGTAGAGCCGTCTCCTGTAAGAATAAGGGACACTATTTTTTTTGTTTTGAAAAATATAAATCTCGACATTGAAAGAGTTGCATTCGCTCAAAGCAGAGAAGAAGGAAAAGGATGACTGCGAGCCGAGCCATTGGCGCGTACGACCAGAGAGGCGGCGCTGGGGCCGCGAGGTCTCTGGAGAGGAGCGACCCCACCTGCAACTCTTCCCTCCTCTGCTCTCCGCTGCTGCCGGAGCCTTGGAACGGCGTATCCGGTGTCCTTTCCAGCCGCCCACTCCGACTTCAAAGTGGACCTGCTGTTGGTTGCAATTCGCACTTTAACAAAGGCTAAGACTTTTTCAGGCCAGAGTACAGTTGCAAAACTACTGTAGGCTACCATAGACTTTGTAAGTAAGCGTAGACTGTGGTAGTTTTCCTAGTAGCTTTGGTAAGTTAAGAGCGGAACCGCGCTACCTGTACATTAGGTGTGCTGCATATCTATCGGGCGTTACCTCATTTCGATCGCTTTTAGTTTGCGTGTGCTATCAGTGTCTTACTAGATTTCCCCTAGGAACTGAAAGCGACAAACTGTCAATATACTGAATGGGGGCGTATAAAGGTCCACGTCACCTACGGAACATTCTTGTTCTTCTTAGCTTTCCTTCTGTCTGTTACTTCCAAATAAACAGTACCTATAGCGAAATTTAAGTTGTCTCTGTTTAATTCAGGTTTTAGCTAAAATGGTTGATTTGTAACGTGAAACAGAAGGATGTTGTAGTAAAAATAACAAAAAGAAAGTAAGATTTATCATACAGCGCTAGAAAACGCAATTTCCTCAAAAAAGGTAAAATGAAACAAAACCACAAAACAAAAACAAATCAAGCACCGAAACTTCCTGGCAGATTAAAACTGTGTGCCAGACCGAGACTCGAACTCGGGACCTTTGCCTTTCGCGGGCAAGTGCTCTACCAACTGAGCTACCGAATAACGACTCACGCCCGGTACCCACAGCTTTACTTCTGCCAGTACCTCGTCTCCTACCTTCCAAACTTTACAGAAGCTCTCCTGCGAACCATGCAGAACTAGCACTCCTGAAAGAAAGGATATTGCGGAGACATGGCTTAGCCACAGCCTGGGGGATGTTTCCAGAATGAGATTTTCACTCTGCAGCGGAGTGTGCGCTGATATGAAACTTCCTGGCAGATTAAAACTAGGCAAAGGTCCCGAGTTCGAGTCTCGGTCTGGCACACAGTTTTAATCTGCCAGGAAGTTTCATATCAGCGCACACTCCGCTGCAGAGTGAAAATCTCATTCTGAAATCAAGCACCGCTTCAATATTTTCTCGAGCTTATACAGAATATGTTTCTGTTACTTAAAAATGGTTCAGATGGCTCTGAGCACTATGAGACTTAACTACTCAGGCCATCAGTCCCCTAGAACTTAGAACTACTTAAACCTAACTAACCTAAGGACATCACACACATCCATGCCCGAGGCAGGACTCGAACCTGCCACCGTAGTGGTCGCGTGGTTCCAGACTGTAGCGCATAGAACCGCTCGGCCACCCCGGCCGGCTGTTACTTAGAAACAACAGGAAACCTTTGCGTTTGGTCATGATGAAGAACGTTCTGTTGAGTACAAAATAACAACTGCTCTTTTCTGTACTTGCATCAGAAGTAATTCTTTGGGTTACAAAAAAGCGCAGAAATTACGCGATCAACTAATTTGTGTTACTTAATAGAAGGCAATTTACATTTTAGGAGGATATAAAATACACAATGAACTAACACGGAACGATGTGCGGTTCTAATTATATGGTGCAAAACAAAGAACCAAAAACAAAGATAAGTCTTCGGCAACTATTTTCCTTTACAGATTCATTTCTGTTTCTTTCCCTACCAACGCTACCAATACTATCTTACTATTTACTTCGCCGTTTATTTGCTGTACCAAGACTAACAAACTGTAGTTTTGGCAGAGCGCAGCTTCCACGGAAACTACTAGCCAGCCGCTACAAACTCCGTTCGCTGCTGAAATTCAGAAGTCGTCTATTGATTGAGAAGCTGGGGCGTGAATGTGCAATGGGATAATATGCTGTATGGGCGAGCCGATTTTACTACAAAGCCAGTTAAGGCATTTAGGGAGGATTTGATATATGTGCAATCCTCATATTCTCAACTCACAACGATGTCCTGCTTCTGAGTTGCCAAGCTTAGATTTAGACAACCTGTTCTAGTTTCAGCTCCTATCGTGGCTCTTCCCGCAGATCAGAAGAATTATAATGCAAATTATGCTTCGAAACCTGTGTTTCCTGTCTTAACTGAATATGTTCTTTTCATTAATTTTTCTTTATTATTTTTCAGTTATATAACAACAGTCATAATGTCTGTAGAGATAAGCACCAAATGTTGGAAAATTGAAGCTGATAGTTTATTTCACACCGTCGCTATTTAATACAAGCGATTATGGCCTTTATCGGCCATCTTTCGATTTTTCAAATTAGTTACAGGGTATTGCTGCCTAAAATATTAAGACAGTATTGTTTTATTTTATCGGTAGAACACCTTCTTATATATTCATGTCTGTTTTTCTCTTCTGCGGTGCAACATTTAACTGATCTGAGGCCCTGTGCTTTGTGTTTGCATGAGGATTCTCGCTCTTGTGGCCCAGCACTCTGATCCTTGTAGAACTTAACTTGGTTCTTTCTTGTCATCTTCCTTCTCAGAGCACTTGACATAGTTCCGCATATCTCTTAGTATGTTTAAATTGTATTAATTTTTGTGTTTGTCTTCGTAACTTGTATAACAGTCAAATATTGTATGTTACATTTGCTCCAGTGTTCCACCCAGCCATGACTATCTTCGATCGAAACAGATAGTTTCTCATTGTTTCAAAAACTTCAGTTTGAGTGTTTCAAATGTTTAACTTGCACTGGACGTTAGGTTAATCGGTTACGCGTTATAATCCTTCTGTTATAATGTGAACACGACCATGGGATAGAGTGCTCAGGTATCTCAATTTTTATTCTCGGAACATCAGACCAAGAATAAATAAGAAGAAATGCTTTTCACGATTCTCACTACATTAGACAAAAAAATGGATAAGCAGAAATGCTTTTCTGCATGTCTCGGATTTCGGGTGATAGTTATTCTTTTTTTTTTTTAGAGAAACTGTGGCTAGACGACTACTGAAGAAAGACATCTACCGATCAATAGGCCGGTACTGTTGTGTATCTCATTTCGAGATAGCTGCGTTATTTGTCGCACAGTCACTTACAAGCAGCGCTGTTAATTAGAAGGCGATTTGCTTGGGTGCCTCTACAGGTACTTTTTCTATTACGAATTGAGTGCAGTATTTGGGGAGGCAGCTCGTCTGCGGTTGGTGAGTAGTTATCGGAGCACGAGGGTGGCGAGGCGCCCCTGGTCGCGGTTGGTATAATTGAGGCACCGTGTCTGGCCAGATGGGGGCTAATTGGGAGGGGGGGGGGGAGAAGGCTGCAGTGCTGGGCGCCGTGTTCACTGTTAGGGGGCAGCCTGTCTCGTGTAAACACGGACCTCTGAGGCACCGGAATCGAGCGGGAACCTGCTGCCGCTGCTGGGCCGAGAATAGCCTCCGCACTCTGCCAGCTCACAGTAGAGAGTTGTGGCGATTTCCTTATCTGTAGGTCTTCTACATTACTGGAAGAAAATTAGAACCACCCTTTTCAAAGGTTTCCAATTCACCCAAGCTCTATTGTTGCAACAGCACACATGGAGTACATGAAACGATTACAGTTACACAGCAGCAGCACAAGAGGTTCTGAGGTATCAAGTATCCACCATCCTGCAATGCCCATAATAGTACGTGGGGTAGCCTCCACGGGCGCAAGACAGGCGCTGACTGTGGTAGCCAGTTGATCGTACAGATGGTGAATGCTGTTCAAATGGTTCAAATGGCTCTAAGCACTATGGGACTTAACATCTGAGGTCATCAGTCCCCTAGACTTACAACTACTTAAACCTAACTAACCTAAGGACATCACACACGTCCATGCCTGAGGCAGGATTCGAACCTGCGACCGTAGCAGCTGCGTGGTTCCGTACCGAAGCGCCTAGAACCGCTCGGCCGCCTATAACCGCTCGGCCACAGCGGCCGGCCGGTGAATGCTGTCCTGGGATACGTTTTTCCACGCCTGCTCGACCTGTTCACGTAGTTCTGTAAGAGTAGTTAGTTGACAACTTGCACGAGTCACTGCTCGTTCCATTATATATATGCTCGATTGGTGACAAGTCCAGAGATCGTGTTGCCACGGAAGTTTCTGCATGTCTTGCAGAGCACGTCGAGTTTCACTGGCAGAGTGTGGACGAGCTCTACTACCCTGTTGGAACAACACGTCACCTCCCAGTTGAAAGAACGGCAAAAGAACGGGTCTAACAACATTCTGCACGAGCGCTGGTTAGTGTCCCATCCAAAAACACCAAAGGTGTACGAGAGTTGTAGCTTATCGCAATCCAGACCATAAGGCCTGTGTGGGGCCAGTGTTTCTTGGACGAATGCACTCTACGAGACAGCGCTCATCAGGTTTACGTCCTACGCGCAAACGACCAACACTTGCGTGCAGGCAGAACCTGCTTTCATCGCTGAATACCAAGACGTGCCATTACACTTCCAAGTGATCCTCTGATGGCACAAGTCGAGGCGTGCGCGTCGATGCTGTGGCGTGTGTGAAAGACGGGTTAGAAGAGTGCGTGCGCGTGTTCCCACTGCTAATAATCGGTTCGCAACTGTTCGTGTTGACACGTCTGGGTTCACAAGCGGCAGCTGTCCTGTGAAAAGAATATGAATCGTTTTATTATTATTGCTTTAATATTTATTCTTCACAATAGGTTTTTTTAATTATTAGTACGAATTTAATTAGAATTTGTTGACACGGATGTGTGACCTGCCACTGCTGCCCTCACAATACGACGATTTTGGCGGCCATCTGTGCTGCGTGGACGTCCAGAACCTCGTCTACGATTGTGAGAATGTTCGCGTGACCACCGCTATTACAATCGTTCGTAGACGACCGAAAGCTAACTACTTCCATCACATAGATTCTCTGGAAGATATGTATTCTATTCTCCATATTTTATTATTGTCTGAATATATATGCTGCGGAGTATGTGATGTGTTATTCAGACGTTAATTGGCCATGCAGTCTCTGAAATTCACGATACCGGTAACTTCAGGAAAGTAGACACCTTACTGGAGGATACCGTAAAGACACCGGCCTAGGTAGATGGGGTCGGAGCCGTAACGTGGGCCACGTACGGCAATACTCAGACCGATCGTTGCGCCACAGCGTTCGCTGGGTGTCGCCATCCGCCTGCCGAAACCAGGTGGCACTACGAAACCAGGTGGGACTACGGCATGCTGCGTAAGTGACTTTAGGTGCAGCAGCACTACGATGGACTCGCTCTGGCGCACGTAAATAATGGCTGTCCGGCCGGTCTGGTCATTGGTCGAATAGGTGAGTCATCAAGTCGGCGTCCGTCACACCGTGAGGCAGCTCCGCCCACCGTCATCCTGACAGTACCACTTGCCAGGGGGCCCATCCGCCACCGTGTGTGCTGGGGTCTAACTGAGGCCCACCCAGTTATCGATGCCCCAGCCAGACTTTAGTCCAGGGTTCGTATCCTGATGCGTCCGCCTCCTCATGCCGGGCCGCCAGCCGGTCAACTTCGACTACGACATAGTCCCCTCGCACCGCTAGCTGTGCCAAACAGAGTCCTACTACAGTCTAACATTCACACTCGCGACACTCACTACTGTGAAAATTGGAATCGTTTGACACCTGCAAAGACACCAACGCCTCTAGCGGGTAGAAAAGCAGACTCAAGAGTAATGTTTGTTTTTAATTTTTTTGTAATTAAGGAAAGAAATGGTAATATTATTTTTCCGGTACAAGCATTAGTAAATGATCAAGGAACATTACTGATATTTTATGTGGGGTTTAATGATTTTCAGATTCTTAGTAGTCGGCCACAATATTTTTGCAACTGGGAGCTAGGGCGCTTCTGTCGGCTTATTAGTATTTGCGTGAATGACCTGAAAGCATGGACAGTGCGATGCGTTTTCCTTAGTCACCACTGTACTTGTTTACTGTGACGTCACTGCCTGTTTTCCATAACGGCCAAGTGCAGTAATATTGTGCCTGAGTTGTACACTTCACTCGACTTTTCTATTACACAATGTTTTTATAAATGTAATTTCTTTTGCTTCAAAAGCAAATGTGTCGAAGTTTCTTGCCGTTTGTGGCTCGGATGTAGCAACAATTGTGGAATTGGTCTTTTCTGTGTTGGTGAACAGTTTTATTGCTTCTGCCGTTTTATTAGCACCTCTGGCTGGTTTTCCATTGATCTGTAGATGTTGCGGCTTATTTATTACGTTTAATAATGTAGATATTTCCATTCCACACAAGTTTCCTACGATTCACATCCACTGATTTTACTGGAAGTGTAATAAAGGAAACTTCCAGTTGTTGAGTGAATGTAGAACGTTTTACGACAAAAGGTCATTTTTCGTTCTTAAAAGAAAACGATGTTCTTCATTAAATATCTGTAGGTTACAAGAGAATCGTAAATAAACTGTCCTGTAATTTACCCTTTCATACATCCCAGTGTCGTCAGGAAACTAAAGAAAGACAAATGTGGTGTCATTCTTTAGTCAGTGGCGATTTTTATGGCGGTACATGGGCTTCCTATTGTAAAAACTATGTTACGATAGTACTCGCACTCATCCGATATCGTATTCAGAAGTGTAGGTTTTGTTCGCTTGGAGCGCTGCCGCCGCAGTGTATAACAAATATGATGAGTGCCGCCACTGTACCTGTGAGACAGAGGTCGCTACGGCATGCGGAACTGCTGCCCTAGCTTCAACTGATGGTCACCTCCCTCTTAGCACTCTGGGGCCAAGCTGCGCCTCTACTGTACCAATAAGAAGACACCGTGCGTCGACGCCAGGCTGCGTTTTCGGACAAGGGCGCGCACCTGTAACTGTTAAAAAGCATACTGGAAAAATGATTCAAATGGCTCTGAGCACTACGGGACTTAACATCTGAGGTCGTCAGTCCCCTAGAACTTAGAACTACTTAAACCTAACTAACCGAAGGACATCACACACATCCATACCCGAGGCAGTATTCGAACCTGCCACCGTAGCAGTCGCGCGGTTCCAGACTGAAGCGCCTAGAACCGCTCGGCCACCGCAGCCGGCCTGTAAAGAATCACATGAAATCAGGGAGAGAAATCACTCGTCACTTCCTCATCGTATCTGTAGGCAGTGCTAAGCGACACTCGAGATGTTATAAAGAGCGACGCCACTCAACAGTGATTTGGAGAGATAAATCACGCTATACCCTGCGACAGTTCGATGGAAGGGTTTGGATTCGGCGAGTGCCTGGAGAACGTTAGCTGCCGCCATGTGTAATGCCAACAGTCAAGTACAAAGGGCGTGGTGTTACGGTATGGGGTGTCTTTCGTGGTTATGGTGTGGTCTCCTAATGAACTTACAGCAACGGTAAACGTAGAAGGGTATCCATACCTTTCACGGCATTAAGTACTGCAAACAGTCGAGGAACAGTTCAGAATGACAATGCATCCTGTCATAAAGCAGCACGTGTGAAGTAGCGAGCTGTGGATAGTTTACATTCCTGAAATGGACTGGCCTGCCTGGAGTCCCGATGTGATACCAATGGAACATCTTAGGGTTGTGTTATAACTTTGACTTCACTCTAGACCCCAGCGTCTGTCATCACTACCTTCTACTGAGGCTGATACGAAAGAATAAAAGATCGCATATTACAACTGCGGAAAAATGTGCGGGCTACTTCAGGTACAGGCAGGAGAACATACTAGTTTCTCCGTAACATTAGGGACACACTAAAAATGAGAGTTCTTAACCCGTCGAGTGCACTGATGCATTACGTGACTGGTCATGTCCCGAATGCTACGTATCTATACAAAATCAAAATGCAGATAAATGGTAGCTGCAACTAACTACGGCAGTGTTGGCGATCAGAGCACACATTGTGGGACTGTGCTCTGCGAAGATGCGGGGGTACTGACCATCAGGCATTAAAGATGTGGGATCGCAAAGCGGCACTAAGGAGCAAGTCGAGCTGGCGCATCTTGGACGATATTGTAGCCGTAGCATCCAGGAAGGCGAAGGAAGACTTCACGAGGCATTCAGCCAGTCGTCAGCATGCTGCCATGCCGACTAGACAATATACAGATGGAGATAAGACAAATAAGGTGGGAGACCGCCGAATGAAATAGTTTCTCGAGAATTTACATTTCGCTATTGCAAATGATCATTGAAGTATAGACTTCAAGATGCATCTGTGACTGGCGGAATTCAAATTTTCAAATGCGCGTAAATTCCTAAGTGACCAAAGTGCTGAGGTCATAGGTCCCTAGACTTACACGCTACTTGAACTAACTTATGCTAAGAACAGAACAACACACACAGCCTTGCCCGAGGGAGGATTCGAACCTCCAGCACGAGGGGCCGCTCAGTCCGTGACATGGCGCCTCAAACCGCGTGGCCATTCAGCGCGGCACTGATGGCACTGCTTGTTACGGCGGAAACGCTCTGAAGTGCTGCCCGACGCCCAAGGAATCCAGCAGACAATGGCTGTTGACCAGGGTAGTTGAGGGTGGATACAGTAGCAGAAGCAACTATATACTGGTTAAATGCACCAAAGGGATGGTTCCTTTCAAAGGGCACGACCGTCTTCCTTCCACGTCCTTCCCTAATCCGATGAGACGATGACCTCGCTGTCTGGTCTCCTTCCCCAAAACAACCAACAAACCAACCAAATGCACCAAAATAAATGAACAAACTCAGAACAGATTCTGTTCTGCTTATAGTAGTATTAGTAATTGGGTAACTGGTTAAGGGTTTTACTGTAGTTTTATAGTAGCGGAAGTAGCTGTAGTATTAAAAAATTAAATATCAGAAAAATAGTTAATATGTGATTTTATTATTATCCAAGGAAATGTGATTTGTATGACCTGTCTTAGTTCTCCAGATAACAGGCTGCAGTTGTGAAGAATAATTAAATAATATAATAATATATAAATCACTATCTTCACTGGATCCGGCTCTTGAACAAGAATGGGCTGTCATTCCTCCACAGACATTCAAAGGAGTCCTGAGCAGAGTTCAAGCCGTCATAAAAGTGAGGGGTGGACACACATCATACTAATGTCCAGTGACAAGTGTCCGGATACTTTTGATAAGTTATTTTGTATGATAGCAGAAGAGTTAAATTCGAAAGAAAAAAAATAGCAAAGAAATAAAGAAAGAAATGAGAAAACGATGAGCAAATGTGTCAGAAGACGTCGTGGTCTAGCCTAAGTCCATTACGCAGCTGGGAATAAGTTGGAGGAAGGCCGCCGCGGGCTGTGCCTGACAGACAGGTGAATAACGGCGACTGGCGGGAGTTTCCCTAGTTGTCGCGGAGCGGCGGCTGTCAGCGGCGCGCGGCACGAGGAGAGAGCGGTGTAGTGTTCCGCGAAGAATTTCAATTACCTGCCCGCCCCGCGACGAGCTCTGGCACGGCCAGTCGCAGCGTCCACCCGTCGCCCGACATTTATTGTCTCCGTGCGCGTCCCGCGACCCCGTTCTCTTATAAGCGCTCTCTATTATTAGACTCAATAAATATTTCTGATGGTCCGGATCGACCGGGCCCCGCTGCGGTTTCCGTACGGGCCGTCACGCGACGCCCAGATTACGGAAAGCGCGCGCACGCCAGCTCGCCCGTTCGCTGAAGGGCGGGCAAGGTCGCAGCCGCCACCCCCAAGCCCCAGCTGACGCGCGGACCCGCAACCGCCTTCCGCCATACTTCTTGTCGCTAGACGAAGCAACCGGTAACTGGCGTCGAGAGCCCGAAAACTAGTTTTGTTCTCAAGTAGCTTAGGAAAATTCTTCGCCACCACCATCATCATTATCAAATCGTAATCAGGTCGAAAGAACAGCGCCTTGACTTCCTCTGAGAACTATTTGCTTCGTATCTGCAGCCAAATGCAGACAAATCGCAATGGCCCTTCTCACCATCTTTATATATCTACTTTTTCTTAGGCCAATCCAATGATCTTCTTCCGCCAGAAACAAAACTCACAACTCTTGCAGCACATCAGGAAGTCTTCCCGTCCAGCAGAAGACATTGGCTTTTTAACAGGTCTGCAATGTGTTTGCTCTAGTCCGAAGACACATGAATGAAGAAGATAACAAAATTAAGTCAGAGAACATCGAAAGAGATTAAAATGAGACATGACGAGGAACAGAAAGAAGAGGAGAAAAAGAAGGAGAAGGAGCGGAAATATTAATGAGGCAAAAAATGTGGTGATGGATAGTAGTAAGGTAAGAGTAATTAGGAAGAAATCGAAAGCGAATTGGAGTAGTGGATTTTGGGAAAAAAAGTGCAAACATGAAATAGAAAGACGATAAAAGAGACAGTAAATGAGCAGTTTCTGTGGCTGTATTCCATTAAATTCGGATAAGTTAGTCTAGCAAAGGCTCTACAGCAAAACCACGGACACTTTGGGGCACAGTGTAGCGAAAACAGTGCAAATCAGAGCAAGTAAATTCATTGAAAACAATATCCTCTTAGATAGTTTATGTGAATACGCCCTTGTGGTGTTGTGATGCGAAATGATCATCGCATAGTTTAGAATTGAAAGAACAACACAATTTTTAGTCTTCATTGTGGTGCATTATGGGTTGAATATTTTAACCAATAGGTATGTGAAATGCTAATTTTTGGAAAAAATTACGGGAGGAAAGAAGTGAGTAATTGCCAGACTAGAAATCCCGGGGTCTTTGATTCGATCCCCAGTCAGACTTTTTCTGTCGCGTATTGCTTCTTACAGCTACAGTAATTATTTGTCAAAAAAATTATGAACACTCACACTGTGGTTTTGAGTCCACATTCAACTGTTGATCCTCATATTACAGGCTGAAGAAGTCAGTTCATAGAACAGACGAAAAAAAGGCCGTAGCGGTTGCTTGGACCATGACTACATGAATGTTGATGACATTCTTACCTGTACCTTACATCTCATCAAACTGCCAATTGTAGTGGATCCGCCGTTCCGCAGTTGCAGCGTCATTTACGGATCGATGATTTTTCTTATGACTCTCCACTCAGATAATAAGTAAACTGTAAGAGGCCCGCCCAGTTGGCCGTGCGGTCTAACTCACGGCTTTCCGGGCGGAAAGGGGCGCCTAGTTTCCGGCATGAAACCGCCCGGCGGACTTGTGTCGAGGTCCGGCGAACCGGCCAGTCTGTGGATGGTTTTTAGGCGGTTTTCCATCTGCCTAGGCGAATACGAGCTTGTCCCCCTTATTCCGCCTCAGTTACACTACGTCGGCTGCGCAAACAAGTTCTCCACGTACGCGTACACCACCATTACTCTACCACGCAAACATAGGGCTAACACTCGTCTGGTGTGAGACGTTCTCTGGGGAGTCCACCGGGAGCCGAACCGCACAATAACCCTGGGTTCGGTGTGGGGCGGCGGAGGGGTGAAGTGGACTGCGGTAGTCGTCGTGGGGTTGCGAACCACTGCGGCTGCGGCGGGGGCGGAGTGTCTCCGTCGTTTCTAGGTCCCCGGTTAACATACAATACAATACAAAATTGTAAGAGTGTTGTTTCTGGGTAGTCCAGATATCACATTCATGATGGAATCAGTGTCGTATCTCAACAGAGAGCACCGTTTAAAATAAATTACTTTGACTGTGTAAGAACTCTTGGATCCTTGCTTTGACTTTTCTCTCTCATAAATGCGTCCTATGTGAAACTCGTTCCCATGTATATGAAATGTTTTGACTTCTGCATAATACAGACCCTCAGCTATCAATATTTGACCCTTTTTGCGCAAGTGCGATCCATGCTAATGACAAACTGTTAGAGAAACCATGATAAACATAAACGACAAGAACTGAACATTAGCATCATATTAAGATCTGCAGGTCCTGTCTGATACTTAAAACTGGGTTACTAACTAATCTGCTCTTGTAAGCTCTCCTTAGTTGGATATAGTAGTCTATGCATCAGTGAATGGCAAGATCCGTGATAAATTAGAATATGAAGTCACGCACTTATAAGAGCAGTTAAACTTGATTAGAGGACTTACTGAACCGTGGTGATCTGATTCCAGTTACTGATTTAGACGTGGCAATCAGGATGAACTACACGACTCAAGGTAGCATCAGTACACACCAACACATGTAAAAGTATAAAAGCTTTTCGAAAAGAGAAGAGAACGGAAGGGGTCCCACTCTTCCAGTGTTTTGGAGAGGCGCCGTGGAGTTATTCCTGCCGTTGTAGGGCTTGAGATCCATCGAGTACGACTTCAGGTCACTAGTGATAGTGATGAGGGAACTCTGACAGCACAATTGTAAGTCACGGAGAACCTGCGTCTTCATGTGTTACCTCTCACGCGACGGTATCGTGGTGCCATTTTTCGACAGGAAATGCTCTTCCGCATATGCACGTGTCCTTATGAACTGTCTGCGTGATGTTGGGGTACTTCCATAACCATTGGGCTCTCGAGATCTGTCCTTGATAGAACATGTGTGGGACCAACTCGGACATCAATTCCGTCCCAGCTCCATTGACCAGTTACGACAGTTGTGGGCCAGGTTGCCTCATGAAACGATACAACTGCTTTATGACACACTTCCCAGCCAAATCAGTGCATGAATCCAGACCAAAGCGGGTACGGGGTCGTACTGATAAGTGAACTCATACTGCCAAGTTCTTTGTAAATTTGACTTGTTATGCTAATCACTGAAATAACGTCACATATCCTCTCAAACCGTAAAGTTTGATTTCATTTCCCCCTCCCTTCTGGATGGTTCACTTTCTTTGCTAGGAACATTAAGCTCTTGAGCATTACGGAGAAGCGAGCATTTCGAGCTAGTCATCAGCGCCCAGTGAACTGCAACCAGTCTTTCAGTGTAACACACATGGTGTAGTCTGCTACTATATAGAAAACCGAAATATTAAACTACACAGAAAATGAGAAAAACAGTTACTTAGACATGGGAATGCTGAATGAAGGCTTCCATTTAAGTATAAGGTAACATAATTTCCTTTAATTCTGCTTAATACGCTTCGACCGAGTCTATTGTTATCTTGTTAACTGAATGAGCCTGAACTGTCGCAGCAACCACAAATTTTGGGCTGTAATTTGAAAAGAGAAAAGTGTTCCTTACCTAGCTAGAGAAATCGATGCTGGTAAAGGTGAAAGTTTACCACTGTAAATATTCGGAAATCATTGGAGAATCGTGGGTTCATGGAAGTGTCGCTAATGCAAGTCTATCTTTCCAAGTTCATTTATAGTGTTTATCATTGATTTCGTACTCGTTTTATGAGAAACTCTGTCAAGCAAGATCATATCTAATTTTTTGAAGAATGAAAGTAAAATATGATCTGCTTTCCTTCCTGGATCGGAAACTGCTTTAAAATGCGCTACGAGGTACGTAAAGCACATGCATTCCCCTTGTAGTGGACTATTTTCTGCTCTCCTCTTCTCTCCCCAATCCTCCCTCCCGCCCCCTCACCCCGCCCCACGGCTGCCATTTCTCTCTCTCTCTCTCTCTCTCTCTCTCTCTCTCTCTCTCTCTCTCTCTCTCTCTCTCTTTATTAGCAGACGTTATTGGATTGATCATGCGAAAGGCAAATGGGCTGTAACATTGAAATGTCGTTATCAACGATTTACGAGGCGGTATGTCTTGACGTAAATCAGCTTACGCTCCATTTGATAACAGAACGTCCGGAGAGAAGAGATTACGGGTTACATACATGGTAGGGGCTGCTACGGAGATGGCACGTCTGTCGCTTGTACGGTGGAACAATTTGGTGTTACACACCATGGGCATTCACACAGTATTAAAAGAATTTGGAAAGAAACAATGAAAGATTAATATCTGGCCGCTGCAGTCATGCGTATTGTTAGGAAAAGATGAAAAGATATACGTGCCTTATCATGGACAAATTGTAAAAAGGACAGTAATTCGTGAAAAAAGAACCGATAATACATCTTATCTGAAAGAAAATTCTTAATGTGCTGCAGAACTTAAATTTCTAGTAAGGACAGTTATGTTGATAAGCAAGAAGCTGCCTGACTTCAAAACTCTACGCAAAATATTTGTTTCACCCTAAAACACAGGTTTGTTAATTCGACATTGAAAGCAGGAACAAATTATTCCGTTTGTGCAGCTAACTCACCTCATTCTCCACATTTCTAGAAGCCCCCCCCCCCTCCCAAAGAGGAACAAATTATTCCGTTTGTGCAGCTAACTCACCTCATTCTCCACATTTCTAGAAGCCCCTACCCCCTCCCCCACTCTTCTAAGAATCGGCATAACAACTTTTATAGGATAGTAGTTTGATTTTTGAATGTTTGATTTGGTTTTCTTGGTCTGTTTCGTTAATGCTACTTTATCACAAACTTGACAAATGATTTTTAGATTGACTAAGGAACATTGGGGCGCAGCGCTACACCATTATAGAGATATTAAGATAAACATGGATACATCGTTTATGAGCAAACAGAAACTAGTTAGTGCTGTCCCGTTTGTTAATTAAGGAAGAATTAATGGAACCGCAACTTCCTGGAAACTTGTGAAATTTACTGGTGGAATGGATCGTCGCTGTGGTTAGCTCTGCTTTAGGAGCTGACTCTTGCGAAGATATTGCAAGATGGATCCCCTTTACGCTCCAGTATTCCATGCAGCGTTCGGTACGAAGGCGACGGACGTAAAGTTTTTACTCGCGGCTTGCAGGACTGATTCTGGGGTTATTTACACTAACGACACTGTTTGATCGAAATGATCGGTGAATAGTAATACTTAAAAGATCAGTACTGTAAGAAGAGATACATTAACGTCCCTTCGCTTTTTCTTCATTTTATTAATCCTACAAAAGCATTTCATATCCCTCTGTCATGTTATTTCAACACATGGCTACCTTTCTTTCTTTTACTTTACAACGAACTGTAGCAAACTGGTGCGAAGCCTCACCGTGCTTTGTGGAAGACCTCAGTTTGCAAGGCTCGCGACTTTGTGCGTCGCCCTCATATCGAGTCCCCACTGCACAGATGCACCCTGTCTGGAATTGCGTATTAACCGCTCGGAGACGACTGCTGCTCAGCAAGCGCAGTCCACGTCGTCGTCCTCGCTACGTGAAACTATCGATCCGGCGCACCTGGCCCGACGCAGCGCGACGTCTCTGGAGATCCGTAATTAGAGACCGGCGACCTTCCGCAAGGTCATGCCGACTCCCAAGTACCCTCGTACTCTAGAACTCAGTTCTGCACTTTCACCTTCCTGTCTACAGGAATCTGGAAAACAGCAGGAAATGAATGTGTGCAGTGTCTTCACTACTCAGTACGAACCTCGCAGCGGTTTACATAATATGGTTGAAATACCAGGTGAGGTCTTTATTCAATTAAGATATATTACAATACAGAAAATGTATTCGCAGTTGGGAATATGATCCACCATCGACTGTATGTTGGAATGACGACAATGAAACTTTCTGCAGGGCCGGATTTCCCGATTTTCAGGAGCCACCTCCTTAACCGCTTCTGCAATCCGTGCACGAATCACGGCCAGACCCAGACTGCTGTACATCCAGGTGTAACAACCTGCACTCGTACGTTACGTATATTCCCTGGCAGTGTCTGTGCTCTTAACAAAAACAGGCACTGCTATTTCGTATATATTACATTGTTTCGAGGGTTTTTATTTTACAGATATACTGTTAAACCTGATAAGGAAACCATTGATTCGCACGACTAATAGAAGTTCGACCGTTTCAACCGAAGCTTAAAATAATATGCTACTTTATGAGAGCGTATCTCTGGTAGACAACTAATATTAACTGGTAGTATTAGTGATGAAAAAGCAATGTGAACAGTTTCTGATACTGATTCCACGTATCTTTGTCGACTGGCTGACGACATGAGAAATTTAGGCTCTATTTATTTCATTACATCCGTTGCTGCTTGTAAACACCTCCATCACCATCCCCAACCTTCACCGCCAGTGGGTCATTAAGCATTCAAAAAATGGCTCTGAGCACTATGGGACTTAACAGCTGAGGTCATCAGTCCCCTAGAACTTAGAACTACTTAAACCTAACTAACCTAAGGGCATCACACACATCCATGCCCGAGGCAGGATTCGAACCTGCGACCGTAGCCATTAAGCATTGCATCAATAATTAAGATCTGGACTCGTGGAAAGTTTCACAATTCTTTTGTGTCGTTGCTGACATACGGGTGCTTACGTTTTGCCTCACTATGTTTAGCCCAGATCAGACTGCACTCTTCTGAGATACCCTTCTGCTTCTTACTATAGAGTTTAAATTATAAGTTGATTTGAGTCGTTATTTGATGTAATCGCCTCCTATTTTTAGTTAGCTTGTATATGTAATGTTGAAAACCTGTACTGTACGCTATACATGCAAACGTCCCGCATTCCATTTGTGTTCCCTTTCTTTTAGCTGCAAATGAACAAAAGCATGTACTCTAGCATCTGCAAAATGCAGGCGAGAAATATAGTATGCTGTACGTGCAGAGCAACAGAAACTGGCAGTCAGTGAGCTTGCTTATTTCTTTAGGAGGCATGGTCCTATTGGACGTGGTATGCCCGTACCTTCCTACGAACTATTAAACGGCTTACACAGCCGTATATAGGATGACATGCGATTTAACCGCTGTCTAGCCTAATTTGTTTCACGTTCACTAGTAATTAGCAGACGTATGTAGCAACTGAGGCCTTTGCGTTGCTGAGGATCGAACTACTCGAACAAATCCAGTGACGGGGCATATCACTTATGCTTGTAACAAAGTTGAGTTCAAATTTGATGCTTTGGGAAACAGAATTGTGGTGCCAAACGTGACCAGCCGTACGTTCAGTTTCTGTTCGGCCGGTTTGATTCAAGTACTGCCTTTTTTTTGTTATTGTCCAATTGAATATGCGTTTTGATAAAAAGAGGTCATTTACGGCGAAATTGTCAGCTTCAAAATTCGCAAAAATAGTGCACGTAAGTATCATACGAACTCCCTTCCACATCCCGTAAACGATCGGCAGTCCATGGGGACAAAAATGCGTTCTATGACGTTCGGTGTGTAATGGAATTTCATTTCCATTAGTGTCCAGCCATAGGACGAACCATCACCCTCGTACGTCGTGATCGACGACTGTTCGTTCACTTAACTGATTTTGAAAGAGGCGAGGACGCCGTATCGCAGAATTGTTTTCCACGTACTCCGTCCAGATCTGACAATTCGGATGTACTGAAATCGCCGAGTGCGAGGGAATACCAATGCGGGACGACCAGGTTCTGGACGCCACAGCCAGACCAGACGAAAAGCTCGTCTGAGGCCAAGCAGCAAGAATACCTGCACAGTTACATAGGGACTTCAGAAAGCAAGTTACACATGTCGTCGCACGCTAAGACGTTCTAAAATAGTGGCGCATTGCCAGACGAAACTGCATGCAGTCACATTTTTGCTGAGGTACAGGTAACAGGCGTGTCACAGCGTGCTTGTGAAACTGCACCGCAACTGGAAATGTGCTCCAGAATTGAAGTACGCAGGACAGTACGAATCGACTGGGCAAAACGTCTCAACTGCAAACAGATTCAGCGCGAAATCTGGCGGTAGATGCACAAAATGTAGTGTCGTTTTCAGCGGTAGTAAAATGGTACCAACAATCTGACCAAGTCGCATATGGGCCGATCGGGAAGAAAGGCCATCGACATCGCCCACAGACGACAATGTCCATACAATAGAAGGACTGATTCACAGCAGTCGCAGGTTTAAGGGCGTACGTAAATTCCGGGAACACTTTCAATTATTTATTGCACAAGAATTGAACATTGAACAATTGTCATACAATTTCATTCTGAAGAGAAACTCTGGTTTTTGTTTTACAAACATTCGATATGCGAACCAGGAGATGTGAGTACGGTAATCGAATTCTTGCCATACCCGTCCCAGCATTTGTCGTCGTCACTGAGCTTCTGCACCAGCTCCAATTTGAATGGTTCCATAGACAGCTTCTGTCGCAGGACTTTCCACACTATCATTGGAGCCATTTGGAGTTCGCGGGATGCACGACGCACCGATTTCTTCGGACTCCTTATGAATGTCTCTCGTACGCATTCCACATTCACTTCACTCATACTGGGACGTCCGCTTCTCTTTGGCGGGCACAAGCAACCCGTCGTACCGAATCTGTTGTGCCAGTGGTAAATGGCCTTCCTTGTCGGTGTGTTCTCACCATACTTGATCCGCTGAGCATCTGTAGCACACTTGTTTTTGTCGAACTCCAACACACAGAAAGCTTGCTCCATACCTGAACGTGCCATGTTTGCAACTAGCGCAGAATATCGGCAAAATACCAAATTACGCTCTGACGGTATACATGAAAAAATATCTTCAAAATGAGATATGTATGATTTCTGTACAATGTTTGGTTCTTGTGCAATAAATAATAAGTGTTCCCTGTATTTAGCGAAGAATCCAACTTTTTGTTTTTTCCCAGACGACGAAAGTGTGCTTGTCAGGAGGCCGTAGGGTGCGCCTCATTCCTGCGTTTTATGTGCGGCGGCACACCTCTCCGAATACTAGAGTGCCATGTGTTCGGCCATCGCATTCTGCACGCGATTCACGTATTGTCGCCTGGTGGCGGTAAGAGCGATGACGATGGAGCAGCACTATGTGCACGCCATCCTGCGGATACGAATGTTGCCACACATCTCGAAGGATCACATATAGCGAGGTCACGTCGGAAATCTTTCCGTAGAGCTGGCGCATTTCTTTCCCCTGCTGAATGTCCGATTTCCTGCCACTCGAGCGTGTATAGGATCTCCTACGGCGCCAACAGCAACGCTTTTCTAATGTACAAAGTCTGTGAACCCGATCACGGGATACCTTCCCTGAAGTATATGTGCCTTCACCACAGCCAGTATCTACAGAGTAGCTTCACTTCAGGTGTACAGCATTCCCGAAGTGAAGCGTCCGTTTACCATTACATTGTAATGACACTGTCATTCAGAGAATTGGACGCTTAAAGAAATTTCAGGAAATTCCAACATCTCCTGGTGCGTAATGTTTTTAACTATGCTTTAATGACATATGGTTATTTTCCTCTTCCGGTTTAATCAGGAAACTAAGTTCTTTGTCATTTGTCATTGACCTCATTTATGGAAACGATGTTCTGTGTCATTACCATTTATGGAACTCAGGAAAGAGGGCTTAAATATTGTAAAACATAGTCTATAGCATCCACAAAGCGGCGGAAGAGCTAGTGACCATGTAAATGTCATTCTGCAGAGCTAATAAATCCTCTGCTCTTCTTTTTATGCCCACAAGCAGTGCGGTGGAGCGATTCATGAGTATAACGCAATCGATGCGCATAGTATGAAAAAAATTCATTTGAACTCATTGATCAGAAAAATTTTTTGGGTTAAATATTTTGCCATATTTTCGGCTAATCGCTTGTCCTACCACAAACACTTAAGAGAAAAATTCAGCAAAGTACCCGGCTAAACTTGTCACATTGATTCCAATTTTTCTCATGAAATAACCAAGCAGACGTATAGAAAACTTAATACGAAATTTTTGTTTTATCTACAAGCTCTATTGCAGTACTGCTTGGAATATCAACAAAAGCAACCTAAAGAAACTCCCTGTACCACAGAACCTGTTGTGCTGTTAGTCTTTGGGAGATGTCACCATTGTCTATGGACGAAAAGTTTGGAGCATGAAGTTTTCCAGCTATGTTTTGAATTATTTCTCATACAAGTAATAGTTTGAAATATTGTAGAAAGTCATTAAATGAAAATGAATTTTCTACTAACTCCTTTGATCCACATTCGAGTATACTTTCGGGAATGTCAAAAGCCTACCAACGTAAAGATTTGATACTTCAAAGTTGTAACTCCAACGTCTACAGTATCACCAGTATGAGGCTACTTGAAGAAACCTACATCAACATATATCTACATATATACTTCTCTCTGTTCCACTCGCGGATCGCACGAGCGATAAACGACTGTCTGAACGCATCAGCAAGAGCTCTAATTTTCCTTATCTTTGAATGGTGATCATTGCGCGATTTGAAAGCTGGTGGTAATAATATATGCTCTACATCCTCGGCGAAGATGGGATTTCGGAATTTAGTGAGCAGCCCCTCCCGCTTAGCGCGCCGTCTATCTGCAAGTGTGTCCCACTTCAAACTTTCTGTGTGATTTGTAACGCTCTCGCGATGGCTCAATGTATCAGTCAAGAATCGTGCCGCTCTTCTTTGGACCTTCTCAATCTCTTGAATCAGACCCAACTGGTAAGAGTCCCATACAGACGAACAATACTCTAAGACTTGTCGGACTAGTAAGCTATTTCCTTTGTTGAAGGACTGCATCGCTTCAGGATTCTACCAATAAACAGCAATCTAGAGTTCGCTTTGCCCGTTACTTGTGTAATCTGATCATTCCATTTGAGATCATTTCGAATAGTTACATCCAGACACTTGACTGATGTTACCGCTTCCAAAGACTGGGCATTTATTTTGTGCTCGTACATTAAAGGGGTTTTTGCCTTGTTATACGCAGTAGGTCTTACTAATATTGAGAGATAAACTGCCAGTCATTACACCACGCATTTATTTTCTGCAAATCCTCATTGATTTGTTCACAACTTTCGTGTGACACTACTTTGCTGTAGACTACAGCATCATCGGCAAACAGTCTAATGTTGCTGTCAATACCATCAACAAGATCGTTTATGTAAATCGTAAAAAGCAGCAGACCTATTACGCTGCCCTGGGGCCCACCTGAACTTACGCTTGTTTCTGTAGAAGTCACCACATTCAGGACGTCATACTGCTCCCTGTCTGTTAGAAAAGTATCTGTTCAACCGCGTAAGCCATGGGACAGGCCGTAAGCGCGCACTTTTTGGAGCAAGCGACAGTGCGGAACTGAGTCGAACGCCTTTCGAAAGTCAAGGACTATGGCATCAACCTGGGAGCCGGTATCTAGAGCCTGTTGTTTATCATGCGCAAAGAGGACCAGCTGTGTCTCGCATGACCGCTGTTTCCTAAAACCGTGCTGGTTGCTGTAGATGAACTTCTCAGAATCTAGAAAGGTCATTATGTCTGACCACAAAATTTTTCCATGATTCTACAACAAATCGATGGCAGTGATATTGGCCAATAATTATGTGCATCCGATTTTCTACCCTTTTGATAGATTGCTATGACCTGGGCCTTCTTTCAGTCCCGTGGAACTTTCCGCCGTTCCAATGATGTCTGATAGATGACGGATAAGAATGGTGCTATATTTTTTACCAGAGTCAACATAAAATCTTAAGGCGATACCGTCTGGGCTAGATGCCTTCCTGGCGTCTAAGGATCTTAACTGTTTTACAATCCCAGATACACTTAACACTATGTCAGCCATCCCTGCGTTTGTTCGATAATTGAAAGGGGGATGGTGCTGCAGTCCTCTACCGTAAACGAGTTTTTGAAAGCTAGATTTAAAATTTCGGCCTTTGTTTATCATCATCAGTTACATTACCCGCACTGTCGGCAAGAGAAAGTATTGAATTATTTTAGCGGTCATAGATTTTACGTTCGACCAAAATTTTTTAGGATTATTTATAGAATCTGAAGATAAAATATTGCTTTCAAATTCGTTAAAAGAATCTCTCATTGACCCTTTGACAGTTACTTCATTTCGCACAATTTCTGTTTGTCAGCGGGGTAGTGATTACGTTTAAAAAGACTGTGAAAAATTCTCTGCTTTCTCAGCAACTTCCTATTATGTTTGTTGTACAAGGTGGATCTTTTCCATCCCCTATATTTTCGCTCGACACATACTTTTCTAGCACATGGTGGACAATACCTTTAAATTCCGACCAAAGATGCTCAATATCTTTGTGCCTCGCGGTGAGTGCTTGGAGCTGACTGTGAAGATACTCATTATTGACACTTTTATTTGCTTTCCAAAGCCACAACGACATTATGGTCGCTAATACCTTCTTCTAAGATTAACTTCCTCAAAAAGATCAGGTCTGTTTGTCGCCAAGATATCTAATATGTTCCCATCTCGAGTTGGTTTTCTAACCAATTGCTCAAGGTTGTATGTTCAGAGCGCTCCTAGAATAAATCCCGGGAAGCTACTGAAGTACTTTTGTGTGACTATATTAAATGAGCACTTTCTGTACGAGAAGCTAACAAAGCGTAGACCTTATCTGATACAAAAAAAGTCGATGCAGTATTTACAGTGGCCAGAGTACCGCGATATTGCGTTACAGCGAATCTTATTCGTAACGCTTCGTCGCTCACTGTCTGCGCTGTTGTCGATTATGCCCTTTATTGAAATATCCAGAGAGACCAACTCCGACACTACAGTAAGAGGCATTTACGTACCGCGAAGCCAACTGCGCAGAGGAGAGTTTGTGGGCAGTGGGTGGAACATTGTAGAGGAACTACCGGAGTGTAGAGTATTGTGTCTGGGGCCGCAGCTAACTCGGGGGAACGGCAGGCGTTGTAGGTGGAGCGCGCGGCGAACAGGCCGAGTCCGGAAGGCAGCAGTGGAACTGACCGAGCTACCGGAAAAGCTCGTCTGCATTGACGCTATGGTCAGTGAGCGTTGGGCGGAGTGCGCTCCGCCAGCAACGAATATCCGTCGTCACACAAAAGGACGTGGGTCACGTTTCACCGCTGCCGCATGACTGCGTGCGTTTAAAAGGATTACAGGGCACGGCGATTTCCATAGAACGTGTTATACAGATTTAGCTTCAAAAGCCGTCTATGCGCTCTGCCGTTGTCGGCAGTCCTCCGCCATGTTCACTATACTGGCTTACAAAGTATATCTAGCTGTAGAACGGTAAAGACTCGATTATCTTCGAAAGTGTTGGCGTGTTCAGGCGAATACCGGCGTTCGTTGGTTAAAGTTTAACTGTAATAAAGCATTTGTTGCGGATGGTTGTTGCCCGAGCCTTCAGGACCAACAGGTAGCTCACCATGTTGAAATCACACTCGTGTTCTGGCAGTAAATCTTTGATTGCAGGACTACAGTCTCAATGTACTTCCTTTTCTTCTCAAAAATTAGCTTCTCTCATTGTATTCAGAGTTGTTATCATACAGAAGTTATGGTAATATTTCTTTGAATGTACGATCAGATGTCCGTTTGCTTTGCTAAGGGTGAGAGCGGAGGTGGATGACTTTCTACGTTGCCGGCCTCGGTGGCCGTGCGGTTCTAGGCGCTGCAGTCCGGAACCGCGAGACTGCTACGGTCGCAGGTTCGAATCCTGCCTTGGGCATGGTTGTATGTGATGTCCTTAGGTTAGTAAGGTTTAAGTAGTTCTAAGTCCTAGGGTACTGATGACCTAAGATGTTAAGTCCCATAGTGCTCAGAGCCATTTGAGCAATTGACTTTCTACGTTATCAGGACTACTGAGGAAGTTGCTTGGAGGGACTGCCGTAGTTCGGAGAGTGCGGACGTTCATTTCTTGGCAGCACTGTTTCAACATGAAAGTAAATAACTTTTCCAGGCATCATAGTGTTGATCGTATTTGAACGCTATGTATTTCTGCGAACTGTACCAATAACAGCGAAATATCATAATTCGGCATTTGACTACGGGAATTATCATTCATTGTAATATTAAAGGAACTCTCTAGAGGTCCTTTAGAATGATTTTGCTACCATTGTACTCCTGTATCTTTGAATATCCAATTTATTACTTGTAGAACGTTTTACGGTTTTCTAAGCTCGGTTTAGTTTGTATCGTTTTCAGCATTAGATGAACTTCGGTCCTTGGTTAGCCTGGCTATAGCTTTGAGAAACTATATATTTCTGCCAAACATAGTTCTAAAAATGTTTAGTAAAAATATAATTTTTCTTGCTATTCAAATTAGTTCTGCACAAAAATCCAAGGGTCCGAAATGACGAAGTTCATCGGATCTCAGTACCCAACCAACAGCATACCAACAACATCACGGAAGGCCAGCTTTCATAGCGGAGACATTGCTGAAATGAAAGCTGAAGTCAACCCTGCCTTCACTGCGGGCTGTATCGAAGCACGTAAACCCGTAGATACACCGAAAAAATTGGTAGTTGACCCTTATTACTAGAGCTTTATATCGGCTACCCACCATAAAGAAGGTCGCCGCCCACACCAGCGCTGTTAGTAGTCGGGGCGGTCTGTGGCGTCACATAAACCTAGGTAACAGGAGCACACAGTGGCCCTTCAGAGACTCAGACGCAAGTCGTTAGTGGGAACGAAGGGCATACAAGGAACGACGTTCTAAAATCTGCGGTTCACCACAGTGAATTCCTGACAATAAACAGCGTTGCATTCTTTAGACGAACGATCTTTTCTAACCTTTGCATGGTATGCTTCCTGTTATGCAATTATTAATCGAGATAGGATTAACGAGACCACATCCAGAAAGATCAAAGAAGGGCAGCACATTTTGTTTTATCAAGAAGTAGGGGAGAAAATGTCACGGACATGATACACGATTTCGGGTGGATATCATTAAAACAAAGGCTTTTCTCTTTGCGGCGGGATCTTCTCACTAAATTTCAATCGGCAACTTTCTCCCCGAATACATTTGTTTTAGGCCGACCTACATATGGAGAAACGATCCTCATAATAGAATGCGGAGGATCAGAGCTCGCACGGAACTACATAGGTGTTCGTTTTCTCCGCGCGCTGTTGGAGAGTGCAGTAATAGAGAATGCTTGTGAAGGTGGTTCGTTGAGCCCTCTGCGAGGCACTTGAGTGTGACTTGCAGCGTAACTATGTGGATGTAGACGTAGAGACTACATAACGTAATGTTTTGTGCCTTGCAGGGGAGAGTTCGGTGCATCATACTGAGAGTGTTCAGTCTGCTGTATGCGTCATAGTTACGCTCTGCCACGCTGGCCGGAGAGGGTCGGTACAAGGATGCCGCTTGAATCAATACTGCCCACTCAGCGCGAGGGATCTTACCGGTAGATAGCTGGTGGCTGTCGGCCGCTAGCCGTCCCTCTGACTAGACGTTACAAGATCCACGTCCACTCGCGTAATCCAGGAACCATGTGCCACCGTTAAATGCCTGTCTTTTATCAGTCGAACTGGCGAAACACGGCCTGAAATACATGTAGATCAGCGCTTTCAGGCCGTTTTAGTTAGAATTTAGGCGCGTTTCCGCACATATTACGTGATTACCTTCACAGTCTAATACGTAGCATTGCCAACGTGTCAACAAGATCAGACTTTTCACAGACTGAACCTGTAAAAACTTCCAAGTAAGAAATGCAGATATAAAGTGTGGTGAATGCGTACTGTAAGAACTTCAGTACAACAGCATCAGATTATTTTACTTGTCGCTCTAACGAAGTAGGCGAGTGTCAGCAATATGTCTCGTGGTCTTATCGTGGCGTGTTATCTTCTGCCGTTTGATCGGACGATAGAAATGCGACTTGCACGATTAGAGTAGCAGATTGACGGTGACCAACGTTAAACAGAACTTGATTAATTTTTACACACATTTATTAAAATAATTTCAAGCATAAAATTACTTATCTTGGTACTGGATGCTATTTACAATTGACAATCTGAAGTTCCTTGGTATTGGTACGTTAATCTTATTCTCACATATATCTCTGATACTTGACAAAAGTGTCTATACATTGATCTTCATGGCTATGTACAGGACTATGGTAATCTTATTAGGCGCAGATTGAAACTTGACTACAGACTGGTGCAGACAAATGCAGACTGACTAATCGGAGGTCTGTACACTCGTTATAATACCTGACGCGTTCATGTATCACTGCGCAAGTGTGCTCCGCGAGGAGAAAAGGTTCTACGTTAGCAGTAATCTCATTGGCTGCGTTACATATTAATACACGGATCGGCGGAAGCAGAATTTGGTCCGTCTATATGGCAGCGCCATCTCGTAGTGCGGAGACGGACGAGCGATGCGCATGCGCTGTTGTGCTTAGTGGGGCGCGCTCTAGTGGGAAAGTAGTGTATGCGCTGACTACGCGGGACTATGTACACAACATAAAGTCAACATCCAAAGACCACCGTATCCACTCTCTGGGAAGTAAAATCGCTTCACGCAACGATTTTCCTGGCTGTCAACATCGCTATTACGGTCTTCGAAAGTACTTTTTACAGAACTACAGTTGTGTTATCATGAACACTTAAAAATGGTATAGACTGTTCACGATTAATATTTACTGGAAACCACATAATACGCCTGGACCTTGATGTAAAGGCTCCTTTGTGGCGCTTGTCAAATTCATCGCTCAGATTGTGTCGTGTTGGAGGATACCTCTTGATGAAGTACTTACGCAGTTATTATACGCTTTGTACACCAAATTACTTTCGTTATCATGACCTTTAGCGTGTATTCGAAAAGGGTTCGTGGGGAAGTAGTAAATGAACCGAATCTATCGTTACTGGCTCTGAGCACTATGGGACTTAACATCTATGGTCATCAGTCCCCTAGAACTTAGAACTACTTAAACCTAACTAACCTAAGGACATCACACAACACCCAGTCATCACGAGGCAGAGAAAATCCCTCACCCCGCCGGGAATCGAACCCGGGAACCCGGGTGTGGGAAGCGAGAACGCTACCGCACGACCACGAGCTGCGGACTCTATCGTTACTAAATTATGCTACATTACAGCTTGTTGTTTCAGTATTCCCTTTAATAAATCTGAGTATAGCCTTCCAGTAGTCTTGTAGGATAGCAATGGTTAAAGTAAGTAGGTAAGGCGATATGTACAGAGAATGCATATTTATACGGAGGTTCTTATAACAGATGCCCGAGTAACGTAGTAAACAGTGCGTCGCACGGACACAAAGTATTGTGGCCATCACTTTAGAAGTCACTACTTTCTGCCAGGACTGCAAGTTTTGCTGTAGTATTTCACAGAAACGAGCAGTTGCTTATCTTAGCCTTCAGTTCATTCTGACCATCATGAATGTTCATTCAGATCTTAATCGTCCGGTCTCGCCCCTCCTCTCTCCTTTCCCCACCACCCTTACTTGCAATTTCGTTTTTGCAACGTGTAGCTGGTGTCAACCCAAATTAATCCCCATCACGTGTTTCATGCGACACGCAGCGTCGATGTGAAGCGTCAGTTTGTTTTCCATTTGAAACAAACTAAACTGAACTCCTCCCGAACAGGTCATGAAGGCCCAACGATATTGACCGGGCGCCGTGTCATGATTAACACACAGGCGTCTCTGGCTGCGGATACGAAGTGGCACGTGGTCAGCATAACGCTCTCCCAGCCGTATTGTCAGTTTCCGAGAGCGGAGCTGCTACTTCTCAGTCATGTAGCTCCTCAGCTTGCTTCACAAGGACTGAGTGACCCCGCTTGCCAACAGCGCTCGGCAGATGGGATGGTCACCGATTCAAGTGTTAGCCCAACACGGTAGCGCTTAACTTCGGTGATCTGACGGGAAACAGTGTTACCCGGCTGCAAGGCCGTTGGGCCCATTCAAACAAAAATATTTTTAAATCGGAATGTTACGTGCCCATTCGATAGAACACTACCTGATTATTCTAGTGCGATATTCGTTTCACCGATGTGCATTAACAAGAACAGTAAACCCGAGAAATAAAAGGTACTCCAGCAGCAAATGAGCATCACACTTCTGCATGGCGGTAGCAGTCAGCTGCCGCGCGGGGTAGCCGCGCGGTCTTGGGCGCCTTGTCACGGTCTGTGCGGCTCCCCCCCCCCCCCCCCCCCCCCCCCGGAGGTTCGAGTCCTACCTCGGGCGTGGGTCTGTGTGTGTTGTCCTTCCTTAGCGTAAGCTAGTTTAAGTTAGATTAAGTAGTGTGTAAGCCTAGGGACCGATGAGCTCAGCCGTTTGGTCCCTACCACAAATTTACAATTTTAGCAGTCAGCTCGGGCCAGATCGGTGCCGTCGCTCGTTATTCCTCGTGTTTAACGGTGCCTGTTAATACATATCGGTAAAACGAGTATTCCACTAGACTCACGTGGGACGCCTCTGTCGAATAGACGCCTAAAATTCCACTTCAAAAATCGTTTTGTTTGTAACGGGAAACAAATCGACGCTTCCTATCGACGCTGGGCGTCGCATGAAAGATGTGATGAGCAACGTTTCATTGGGCTGATCCCAGCTAGACGTTGCAAACCCAAAATTGCAAATATCTGCTAAAAAACTAGAAGTATGGGCCTGACAACTCTTCATATGGAAGTGTACTACATTTTAAATGTTCAGCGGGTAATTTATTATGTCAAGATCGTCACTAGTAATACAAACATTCATATTACTGATTTCGGCATATTAACTGCCACATTCAGATGCGGCGATAATCCACACTATCACCACAATAAATAAACACTAGTTCAACATGTTTGTAACTGTTGTTGTTGTTGTTGTCTTCAGTCCTGAGACTGGTTTGATGCAGCTCTCCATGCTACTCTATCCTGTGCAAGCTGCTTCATCTCCCAGTACCTACTGCAACCTACATCCTTCTGAATCTGCTTAGTGTACTCATCTCTCGGTCTCCCTCTACGATTTTTACCCTCCACGCTGCCCTCCAATGCTAAATTTGTGATCCCTTGATGCCTCAAAACATGTCCTACCAACCGATCCCTTCTTCTAGTCAAGTTGTGCCACAAACTTCTCTTCTCCCCAATCCTATTCAATACCTCCTCATTAGTTACATGATCTATCCACCTTATCTTCAGTATTCTTCAGTAGCACCACATTTCGAAAGCTTCTATTCTCTTCTTGTCCAAACTAGTTATCGTCCATGTTTCACTTCCATACATGGCTACACTCCAAACAAATACTTTCAGAAACGACTTCCTGATACGTAAATCTATATTCGATGTTAACAAATTTCTCTTCTTCAGAAACGCTTTCCTTGCCATTGCCAGTCTACATTTTATATCCTCTCTACTTCGACCATCGTCAGTTATTTTACTTCCTAAATAGCAAAACTCCTTTACTACTTTAAGTGTCTCATTTCCTAATCTAATTCCCTCAGCATCACCCGATTTAATTTGACTACATTCCATTATCCTCGTTTTGCTTTTGTTAATGTTCATCTTATATCCTCCTTTCAAGACACTGTCCATTCCGTTCAACTGCTCTTCCAAGTCCTTTGCCGTCTCTGACAGAATTACAATGTCATCGGCGAACCTCAAAGTTTTTACTTCGTCTCCATGAATTGTAATACCTACTCCAAATTTTTCTTTTGTTTCCTTTACTGCTTGCTCAATATACAGATTGAATAACATCGGGGAGAGGCTACAACCCTGTCTCACTCCTTTCCCAACCACTGCTTCCCTTTCATGCCCCTCGACTCTTGTTACTGCCATCTGGTTTCTGTACAAATTATAAATAGCCTTTCGCTCCCTGTATTTTACCCCTGCCACCTTTAGAATTTGAAAAAGAGTATTCCAGTCAACTTTGTCAAAAGCTTTCTCTAAGTCTACAAATGCTAGAAACGTAGGTTTGCCTTTTCTTAATCTTTCTTCTAAGATAAGTCGTAAGGTCAGTATTGCCTCACGTGTTCCAACATTTCGACGGAATCCAAACTGATCCTCCCCGAGGTCTGCATCTACCAGTTTTTCCATTCGTCTGTAAAGAATTCGCGTTAGTATTTTGCAGCCGTGGCTTATTAAACTGATAGTTCGGTAATTTTCACATCTGTCAGCACCTGCTTTCTTTGGGATTGGAATTATTATATTCTTCTTGAAGTCTGAGGGTATTTCGCCTGTCTCATACATCTTGCTCACCAGCTGGTAGAGTTTTGTCATGACTGGCTCTCCCAAGGCCGTCAGTAGTTCTAATGGAATGTTGTCTACTCCGGGGGCCTTGTTTCGACTCAGGTCTTTCAGTGCTCTGTCAAACTCTTCACGCAGTATCGTATCTCCCATTTCGTCTTCATCTACATCCTCTTCTATTTCCATAATATTATCCTCAAGTACATCGCCCTTGTATAAGCCTTCTATATACTTCTTCCACCTTTCTGCCTTCCCTTCTTTGCTTAGAACTGGGCTGCCATATGAGCTCTTGATATTCATACACGTGGTTCTCTTCTCTCCAAAGGTCTCTTTAATTTTCCTGTAGGCAGTATCTATCTTACCCCTAGTGAGATAAGCTTCTACATCCTTACATTTGTCCTCTAGCCATCCCTGTTTAGCCATTTTGCACTTCCTGTCGATCTCATTTTTGAGACGTTTGTATTCCTTTTTGCCTGCTTCATTTACTGCATTTTTATATTTTCTCCTTTCATCAATTAAATTCAATATTTCTTCTGTTACCCAAGGATTTCTAGCAGCCCTCGTCTTTGTACCTACTTTATCCTCTGCTGCCTTCACTACTACATCCCTCAGAGCTACCCATTCTTCTTCTACTGTATTTCTTTCCCCTATTCCTGTCAATTGTTCCCTTATGCTCTCTCTGAAACTCTGTACAACCTCTGGTTCTTTCAGTTTATCCAGGTCCCATCTCCTTAATTTCTCACATTTTTGCAGTTTCTTCAGTTTTAATCTACAGGTCATAACCAATAGATTGTGGTCAGAGTCCACATCTGCCCCTGGAAATGTCTTACAACTTAAAACCTGGTTCCTAAATCTCTGTCTTACCATTATATAATCTATCTGATACCTTTTAGTATCTCCAGGGTTCTTCCACGTATAGAACCTTCTTTTATGATTCTTAAACCAAGTGTTAGCTATGATTAAGTTGTGCTCTGTGCAAAATTCTACTAGGCGGCTTCCTCTTTCATTTCTTAGCCCCAATCCATATTCACCTACTATGTTTCCTTCTCTCCCTTTTCCTACACTCGAATTCCAGTCACACATTACTATTAAATTTTCGTCTCCCTTCACTATCTGAATAATTTCTTTTATTTCATCGTACATTTCTTCAATTTCTTCATCATCTGCAGAGCTTGTTGGCATATAAACTTGTACTACTGTAGTAGGTGTGGGCTTCGTATCTATCTTGGCCACAATAATGCGTTCACTATGCTGTTTGTAGTAGCTTACCCGCATTCCTATTTTCCTATTCATTATTAAACCTACTCCTGCATTACCCCTATTTGATTTTGTGTTTATAACCCTGTAGTCACCTGACCAGAAGTCTTGTTCCTCCTGCCACCGAACCTCACTAATTCCCACTATATCTAACTTTAACCTATCCATTTCCCTTTTTAAATTTTCTAACCTACCTGCCCGATTAAGGGATCTGACATTCCACGCTCCGATCCGTAGAATGCCAGTTTTCTTTCTCCTGATAACGACATCCTCCTGAGTAGTCCCCGCCCGGAGATCCGAATGGGGGACTATTTTACGTCCGGAATATTTTACCCAAGAGGATGCCATCATCATTTAATCATACAGTAAAGCTGCATGTCCTCGGGAAAAATTACGGCTGTAGTTTCCCCTTGCTTTCAGCCGTTCGCAGTACCAGCACAGCAAGGCCGTTTTGGTTAATGTTGCAAGGCCAGATCAGTCAATCATCCAGACTGTTGCCCCTGCAACTACTGAAAAGGCTGCTGCCCCTCTTCAGGAACCACACGTTTGTCTGGCCTCTCAACAGATACCCCTCCGTTGTGGTTGCACCTACGGTACGGCCATCTGTATCGCTGAGGCACGCAAGCCTCCCCACCAACGGCAAGGTCCATGGTTCATGGGGGGAGGGTTTGTAACTAGTGTTTATAATTACGACGAAGCTCTTTGTTTGAATTAGACAATGAAGACTTTCGTGACCGGTTGTCTTAGTTGCTGGTGAATCTTACAGGTTGTATGGTCGAGGTCCATGAAACAGAAATGTGTCATGGACCGCAGCCAAGCAATCTGGAAGAATGTTTCTGCGGTTTCGTCCAGAGCTGCGTTGAACATGTTCAGAAGTTTCCCTGGTTGCAATGAGTCTTGCCGTCTTTGTGGAACCAGGGGCACCTGTGAAGACGTCCAACGTTGCTTTGGACGAAAAAAAAAAAGTTTATGGACCTCTACAAGATTTGTGGATTGTTGATACACCCGAAGATGGCTGTCCACATGCCGAGACCGCTAATGTGAATGATTGTAAGTAATTATTGGCTTTATTGACAATAACGTATCGACTGTACGTAGATATGAATAGAGTGCATTATATATTATGACGAGAGGTCAGATGCTAATTCAAATCAGGGTCAGCTCGCTCATGTACCTGACAGTGAAGAGATTGTATGTAACGCTTTTTTTACGTGTCTTCCAGCCTAAACTTTAAGGTGGGAGAATGAAATGTAAGAGAGAGTGGTTCGCTATCCCTTTTGACTCTGTTGATCTGTAACCAAGCGCGCGCGCACCCGTGTATCTATGCGTCAGAAATTTCATAACACCTTAGTCCACGATTTCGGTTAGCTCAGCCGTGATATTTTAGCAGATTGTTAACAATCCCGCGTTTTCACTCCCAGACAAACTCTATCATAATTGCAGTGGTAGTTAATTGACAAAACTAAGGTGAAGGATGCAGAGGTCATAAGCAAAAATTGCAGGTTTCCTCCTCAGAAGCACCCGACGAGGATCCACGTATCAAAGTACTTGCTTTACTCATGTGGGGATCCAGCGACTGGTTCTAGAACGCGGAGTCAAAGTTTTTTATTTTTGTGGACAAAGATAAGCAAGCCGGCCGGAGTGGCCGCGCGGTTGTAGGCGCTTCAGTCTGGAACCGCGCTACCGCTACAGTCGCAGGTTCGAATCCTGCCTCGGGCATGGATGTGTGTGATGTCCTTAGGTTAGTTAGGTTTAAGTAGTTCTAAGTTCTAGGGTTCAAAAATGGCTCCGAGCACCATAGGACCGTAGCGGTCGCGCGGTTCCAGACTGTAGTGCCTAGAACCGCTCGGCCACCCCGGCCGGCTAAGTTCTAGGGGACTGGACCTCAGATGTCAAGTGCTCTAGTGCTCAGAGCCATTTGAACCATTTTAGAGATAAGAGAACTCCGATACGAGCATGTCGGTCTGGGCGAATGCTATTTCTTCTGCCCGCGTTTGGGAAAGTGTTTTTCTGCTATTTTTGTCCGTCTTCATAGCTGAGTGGTCACCGCGTCATAACGACATGCGAGGGGCCCGGGTCCGATTCCCGGCTGGGTCGATGTTCTCCGCTCGTTCTCATCGACACGCAAGTCGTCGAAGTGGCGTGCAGCAGGCAACAGGTCTACCCGAAGGGAGGCTGTAGCTACACGTACATTTCATTACATTTCTATGAGAATCATATTCGGATTTGCGAATTTTGCTGAACTTCGGTGCGCTGTGTATTGCTGACGACGAAAATTTGTGCACGGGCCGGGACTCGAACGTGGATCTTGTGTTTGAAGCGAGCGGTCGCCTTGACTGCTCGGCCACACGAACACACTGCCAGAACCGATCCAAACTTCCTCAAATCACCGCTTTCGTCCACATCCTATACTTGAACAGGAAGAACTGTATGACTAAATTCGACGCCCAGTTATTAAGTGCGAAATACTACACGGCAGCGCCTATGTTGTTCTACTGTACGGGCAGCCTATGTCTGGATAACTTTACCTGACTAGAATGTTAACTGCAGCTGATGGAGCCGCAAGTCCATCCACGTGAGCAAACTCTCAGGCAAGAGACTGAAAAACATCTTGTGTTAAACATAGCCTGTAATTATGCCTTGCCGTTTTCGTGAATCCTAGTTTTCATGCAACTTTATTCTCGGAAAATTAGCAGGGAATTAACGCTGTTAGAAAATGTTCCGTCTGGGAGTTGCACAACCCCGTAACTGCTGCACCCTCTTCCCCCCTCACCCATACCAGGCACCCCTGGTCTACTCTGCAGAGCATTTCTGCGGTGAAAGCCCCCATTGGCCGGCGATCTAGAACGTTTCTTGCGGTTTTGCAGAAAGCCAAACGAGTCCGAAGGCAGTCTGAAACATTTAGCGAAAATCGTCCTCGTTCCGCGTCCGCGGACGCAATTTCCGACAGTGCGGAATTATTCATGGATAGCCGGCAGCCACCGTGCAGGAAAGAAGAGGAGCACGGTACGGGAAGAGGAGCAAGACTTGGGGCGCAGGCGCGTGCACAGCCGTGAAATATTCAGCGCGGCCAACAAAACAAACGCCCGCGCCGGCCTTATTGTCAGAGCGCTGGGGCAGCGCTAGAAATAACGAGCTGCCGCTCCGCGGACGGGCTACCCGGCGGCGCGACGGCTGCGCGACCCGGCAAGGCGCTGTCGCCTGCTGCGCTTAGACTAAAGCCGGCGGCACACGGATCGTGCATTCGAACGCTGAGCGTTAGCGTGGCGTGGAAAAAGCACTTTGGGGAGCTCTTCCGAACGTGCAGAGCAACATCTAGCGAGTCAGTAACAGGCACGAGGATAACAATTTATGACAAAAATGTTCCATAGGTTCCCTGTCCCTTTATACACTGAAGAGTCAAAGAAACTGGTACACCTGTTTAATGTCGTGTAGGGCGCCCGCGAAACTCGCAGAAGTGCCGCAACACGATGTGGCATGGAATCGACTAATGTCTGAAGTACTGCTGGAGAGAACTGACATCATCAATCGTGCAGGGCTGTCCAGGGCTGCTGGAGAGAACTGACATCATGAATCGTGCAGGGCTGTCCATAAATCCGTAAGAGTACGAGGGGGTGGAGGTCTCTTCTGAACAGCACGTTGCAAGGCATCCAAGATATATCAAATAAGATTTTTGTCTGGGGATTTGTTCAAATGGCTCCGAGCACTATGCGACTTAACGTCTGAGGTCATCAGTCCCCTAGAACTTAGAACTACTTAAACCTAACTAACCATGACATCACACAGATCCATGTCCGAGGCAGGATTCGAACCTGCGACCGTAGCGGTCGCGCGGTTCTAGACGCTTCAGTCAGTTTGATGGCTAGCGTAAGTGTTGAAATTCATAAGAATGATCCTGGAACCACTCTGCAGCAATTCTGGACGTGTGCATGTCATGTTGTCCTGCTGGAATTGCCCAAGGCCGTCAGAATGCACAATGGACCTGATGTATGCAGGTGATCAAACAGGATACTTAGGTATCTGTCATCTGTCGGAGTCGTATCTAGACGTATCAGGGGTCCCATACCACTCCAACTGCACACGCCCCACGCCATTACAGAGCCTCCACCAGCTGGAAGAGACCCCAGCTGACACACGGGGTCCAGGGATTCATGAGCTTGTCCCCATGCCCGTACCCGTCCATCCGCTCTATACAATTCGAAACGAGACTCGTTCCACCTGACAACATGTTTCCAGTCATCAACAGTTCAGTATCGTTGTTGAGGAGCCCAGGCGAGGCGTAAAGCTTAGCGTCGCGTAGTCATCAAGACTATGCGAGTGGGCCTTTGGCTCCGAAAGTCCATATCGATGACGTTTCGCTGAATAGTTCGCACGCTGACACTTGTTTATGGCCCAGCACTGAAATCTGCGGCAATTAGCGGAAGAGTTGCACTTCTATCACGTTGAACGATTCTCTTCAGTCGCCGTTGGATCCGTTCTTGCAGCCTTGTCAAAGATGTGATATTTTGCCGGATTCCTGTTATTCACGGTACACTCGTGAAACGGTTGTACGAGAAAATCTCCACTTCATTGTTGCATCGTAGATGCTTTGTCCTATCGCTCGTGCGTCGACTGCAACACCACGTTCAAACTCACTTCAGTCTTGATAACGTGCTATTGTAACAGCAGTAACCGATCTAACAAATGCACCAGACACTTTTCGTCTTATAAGGAGGGTTGCCGACCGCTGCGCCGTATTCTGCATTTTTACGTATCTCTGTATTTGAGTACGCATGCTTATACCAGTTTTTTTGGCGCTTCGTTGTATACCCTCAATCAGTTTCCAGACGGTTCACCGCTTCCGGTTTTTAGTGGAATCTAGTCAGTCACTGATCGCTTACGTAAGGAAAGCGATCGTTATGAGGCAAGGCCCGATAAGTAAGCAACTCACCTAACTTACTGGTCACGAGGTGGGATCTGCAACCGGCCGGAGTGGCCCTTGCGGTTCTGGGCGCTACAGTCTGGAACCGAACGACCGCTACGGTCACAGGTTCGAATCCTGCCTCGGGCATGGATGTGTGTGATGTCCTTAGGTTAGTTAGGTTTAAGTAGTTCTAAGTTCTAGGCGACTGATGACCTCAGAAGTTAAGTCGCATAGTACTCAGAGCCATTTGACCATTTTTTTGGGGATCTGAACTGACCGAATCTACCGGGAAAACTGCCGTAGTCTACGCTTGCTTACGGTAGTCTACGGGTAGCCTACAGTAGTTTTGCGAGTCTAGCGGTGAGTAACTTGTGCCCTCGATGTGTGGGAAGCAGCGACCCTGTGTGTTTGCTTGTTTGTGCCGGAGCTGCTGACTGTTGGCCGCGCGCCACCACTGTTTCCCCTCGGCCAGCCAGCGGGGCGAGAACTTTTGCGGATTCGCCGCCTCCCCGTACCCAACTTCTGGGGGGAGACGGCGGCCGGCCGCCCCTCGTCGGTTAAAGGCTCGCATTGTGCAGGAAAATACCCTTCGCCGGAATAAATACTGCTCCTTTGAATTCAAGTTTGGTTTATTTCTCGGAACTGTCAGACGTCTTTTCCCTCTTCCTTTTGAAATCGAGCAGAAGAAAACGCTGCTTATTAAAGAATTTTATTTTTAGAATGTTTACTCGCAATATATAGCGCCAATCACCGCCTAACATCGGCACGGTTTTCACCCCAGCGAGATTCTAATGACTCAGTTCCGCCATTAAAAGAAATTTTTTTGTACAATCAGCGAAAACTGGACTGTCGTAGCCAGAGGCATCTGATTTATTTTCGCGGTGAGTAAACGTTTATTTAACTGAGAGTGCGACAAACTTAACGCCAAGGACTCTCCTTCTATATAATGCAAAATGTAACTCCCCATCCTGAAAACATTCGACATCCCCTGTTCCGTAAATTTTATGGAAACTCTTGTGGTTCGAGAAATGTGTCGAGCGACTACTTAGTATTTCAGATGTTCTGGTTTTCCAGACGGGCAGAAGGAAAGACACGCAAAATAACAGAGGTGTGGCAGCTTCATCGTGGCCCGAAAGTCAGCCGCGAATTAAACGAACAACGTTTAATTATTTTTACCACTTTTTTAAAGAACTATTGGTGGTAAGCCTCCGTATGAGCTCCAATCTCTATAATTTTTATCTTCACGATGTTTCCGTGAAATATATAGAGGAGTAAACAATATACTCGTACTAGTTGAGTCAGGTGAAGAGAGACTGAAATAAACATGAAATGTACCTCTTCTCTGTATTGTAATCTCAGCGACATGATTGAAATCGACTGAAAAATTTCGACACACAAGACGAAAAAGCAGAAAATAAATATTTAAATAACAATTAATTTTTAATGTAGTTCGTTTTTAAATCGGATTCAACGCTATAAAAGTTTCACCTACATTCCTAACTGGATGCAGATACTACTGAAAATATTTGAATTTTTAATAGCTATGAAAATCCCAGTAAGATTTGCGGTACGTAACTGATACATGAATAGTTCACCTCCTTCGTATCATCTATTGCATGCGCCCCACGTTTTTCGTTTTAAATATTACTAGTATTTTCATAACTGTTACAAATTCAGAGTCACAAATTATCGGGACTATCTGTATGGGATTAACAGTGTGCATGGTGCTATAACTAATACTTTTTAGTCAGAATTAAAAATGAGTTATATTAAAAATTCATCTCTACTTAGCCGGGCTTGCAAGCGCGTGCAAAGAATGATTGTATACCGAATACAATACCAAATTAATTCTGATGTGGCACTTAAACAAACTGCATTTTGGAATTCGTAGAAGTTTCTGTGAGCAAGTGCTCTCCTTGACTACTGACACGGAAACTGGCTACAAACAGAAACTCAACAGTGAAGTAGTTTTCGTTGACCTGTCAGCAGCGTATGATACGGTGCGACACGAGGGCCTGGGCCGCGGTGGTCTCGCGGTTCTAGGCGCGCAGTCCGCAACCGTGCGACTGCTACGGTCGCAGGTTCGAATCCTGCCTCGGGCATGGATGTGTGTGATGTCCTTAGGTTAGTTAGGTTTAAGTAGTTCTAAGTTCTAGGGGACTGATGACCATAGAAGTTGAGTACCATAGTGTTCAGAGCCATTTGAACCATTTTTTGAACCACGAGGGCCTGGTAACAAAATTTCTGTTAGCGATACCTTGCCAAACTCTAAGTAACCCCTTAAACAACATGTCGACCAATTGCCGGTCTAAAGTACACCGCGACGAAAGAGGAGCAGATGGCATGTACTCAGTGACGGGGTTGCCTCATGACCCTGTTCTTGCCCCGGTGTTATTCCGTCCCTACACAGTAGACCTGCCAAATCCGACCTGCAGGAAATTTCAATACCCCGATGATGTATCAATTTCATATCAGAGTGAAGGCCTTTCTGAAAGTGAGTAACACCTAACAAGCAACCTCACTGATCTTCATATTTTAAAACATGATGAATTTGTCCTAATGTTTCCCAAAAAAAAGGTCTTTTCGACGTCTCTAATCGTCTACCATCAGCAATAATCAGCCGACACTTTGGTCCTCTTGGCATACTCAGTTACAATGATAAGGTAAAATACCATGATGTCACATTAGACAGAATGCTAACATATCAGAAACAACTTTCTATCACAGCTAAAGAGGTAAAAACACGAAGGAACCTAATGAGGAAGCTGATAGGTGGTACATGGGGAACAAATACACCAGTTCGCCGTGGAGAATCCATTTCGTTGTTCGTATACTCTGCAGCAGAATACTGCACACCAACTTGGCTCCGCAGCGCTCATGTGAAGAAACCTGACGATCATTTGAATACAGTTACGAGAACCGTTAGTGGCATGGCAGATCATAACCTACATGCTCGCTGCCAATACTGTCTAATAGCAGTCCAGCCCACCTTCGTCGGAAGGCGGCTCTCCACGAACTTTGCCAGTAAGTTTCTAAAAATGAGTCTCTCCTTAACGAGGATTTACTGCCGCTGCCTAGGTGACACTTCAGATCCAGGAGTCCAAATGCTGTGCACTGGGCACTGGGATCAACCGGGATCCTGAACGCAAACCGAGTGGCAAGCCACGAAAATCGGACACCACGAATTTACTGACAACCCGACTTTTAAAGCTTCTGGCTTTAATATCCTAGGGAGGTATGGGTACTGCTTATCAAGTACTGAACTGGAGAAGGTATGAGGAAGCACAACATGCGTAACTGGGGCTTTTGCACTGACAGTACGTGTGACTATGGTGATATTCATATAATAAGCCACACTGCAAATGAGTGTCCTATCCGATATTTCCCTCTTGGGATCAAGAGTTACATGATGCATCAAGCAGGGCGCTCCAGGAGACTGAATAATCCGACATTCGTGTATAGTCTGGGCCGTTTAATGTTTGAATAATGTAAGCAATTGCACATGTGCAATTTTTGTTTAAATGTATATTGGATTTGTTGTTGTAACTCGTGCATACGATGATAATAATAATAATTCTCTGATCGTGCAAACAGAAAAGAACTCGGAGAAGTGTAATTGGCACTTCCGCACTGACGGTCCCGTTTTGTTTTGAGTCATCAATCTTCTGATTGGTTTGGTGCGGCCCGCCTACGTCCACAATTATTTGCTGTATGTATTCCAGACTCTGTTTCCTCTACAGTTTTTGCCCTCTATAGGTGTCTCTAGTACCATGGTTCCGGTTCCATACAGGCTTAATAGTTACAGCGCGGTGGAGCACGGAATCGAGGTTTTTAGCGGGAGGGGGGGGGGGGGGGGGGGGGGAACAGGGGTTAAAAAGTTTTTGGTTCGGTACGCATCAGTGGCCACAGTATATTAAGCAAGGTTTGAACGACGAACCAGAGCTGGACCTCAGGCAGATCTTGCGAATCGATTAATTACTTTTGCAAAAGATGTTAATCCGGCTGAAATTAATGCCAGTTTGGATTTTACGTGAAAATACATGCGAAAAGCACCTTTTTCTGGGAGGTTTTCGAAGCGCGCCACTTCTATACTTAAATTTATACGAATCGATTCAAACTTTGCACTAAGGTAGATAAATGGATAAGGTGAAAATGATATTTTTTTTATCGAATAGTCTTTGTCGGTTGGCGAGGTTCAATGGTTTAAAGTCGAGGTAAATGCAGCAAGTAAAAATGATCCTTAGGTGAACTGAATGCTCCGAAACGGTTTAAAGTGAGTCAAATAAATAAAAAATGCATTCACGCGATAAAGTTGAAAATCTAGCTTTCAAAAATCTATCTTTATTCTGCGTTTTTCGTGAAAAAAACCACTTTATTTGTGAGTTTTTTTTACGCGCTCCTCTTCTATTCCGTATGTTTCAAACTTGTGCGTAGCCACTTAAGTTTTGTAAGAACACAGAGAAATGCATGTAAGTAATAGATGTCCTGTTGTTTTTTGAAAAGCTTATCCGTTGCCACGATGTAGGCAATATGGTTGGAAATACAATAAAAAAACTTGTAGCGCATCAGTTGTCACCCTAGTCAACAAAAATCTACGTCGATTGCCAAGCTATGACGGCCTAATGTCAAAATTGTGGTAGAGTAAAAGTGGGGAACCAGAATCGAAAAATGCTCCTATCGTAGCACAAAAAAGGAGCACTGTTAGGGATGTAAAAGAAGGGATCTAGGTCTCTTAGCTGCACACCTGCATCTTGCTGTTTATAGGCTGAAGTCCCTGATCCTATGCACAAAGTCCAAGAGATTCACTGGCCATAGTGAACAATGTATAATATCATACGGCTGAAGAGCATGTAATAGCTAAAAACGTTTTTCTGATGATAATAAGATTTCTGAGGGTGAATTTTTCCTGAGGAGGGGGGGGGGGGGGGGGGGGGGAGTGATGGCACCATGTATCATATTACTTTCTTCAGACGATGCATTATATTACATGACATGGGTGCTAATGCTAAAAAGTAAAAAAAAAGCGCGAATATGTCAAGATGTTTTGATTTAAATGTCTTTGAAGGTGCCAGATAAGTTGAAAAGCTAGTTCCCTTCTTTTACAACCCTAACAGTGCTACTTTTTTTGTGCTACGATAGGAACATTTTTCGATTCTGCTTAGGTATATAGGTAGGTTTTGCTGAGCGAGTTTGCATGTTTAAAAATAGGTCGTTTAAATGGGCGTACCTTTTGATTGCATTAAAATAGAAGCTAAAATTTTCTACATCACCAAGAGAAAGTAGATCCTAGTGTTTGACACAAATTTCAGCTTTATACCTCTACCCATTACCGTGAAAAGGGGTCTTAACAAACTTACAGCAAAGTGACTCTATAAGGATTCTGCTTATACCGAATGAGTTACGGAACGTGACCATATCGCTAACGCAGTTGAAAAATGAATTCATAGAAAGTTGTTGTGTTTGCTTTCACCAGGTTGAGTGGTGTTTTCCAGTGCGACAGAGCTACCTCCGCTATTGCCAGGAGCTTTGATACGGAGCCAAGAGGGCAAATTAAGTCCAGTGCAGCGAGCAGGCAACTGCACGACGCGCAGACAGTGGCATAATGCCATCAGTCCCTCGCCGGAAACCTCAATGCGCATTCGGCTGCGGGCGCATCTCATATTCCGCAGCTGACGGGGGCCGACACTAACCTAATTGCAACGGAGGGCCGAGAGCAGTCTGCGACGATTCTGCCCCCTTGGGGCCCGTGGACGGAGAATTCGGCGCGGCTTGCGGCGTTATGTCGAACGTTGAGCAGAATGCCTCGGTAGTTGGCTTTAGATAGTCTGTGTGTTTTATTCTTCTTAATGCCCACCCAGGGCACGTGCTCTCCATATGGAAGTAAGTTTTCCTTGAATCTGTTCCTTATGTTTATTACCAGAAACCGCGTTGTAAATCTGCTAGATAAATTTTATGTTTTCTTAGGATTAATGCTATTTCGTCCTGTGAAGGTTATGTAATTCTTACAATATGGGAGATCGTTCAGTAGCTCCAGTTTGGGCGGCAATTAGCAGTTCGTTGCATGTCGTACTGACCGTGTAGGCGATACCTTATGATGTGGAATTGTTACTGAAATAGGAAGTTTTATATGGGTGTATGGGTTTGTATGAGTGTGTGTATTAGCGGTAACAGATTTACCACACGCACTTAAATTAATTTCAACAACATCGTAAATAAAAAGTCGTGCATTAAAATTGTGATATTACATACAACCCCTCTCATGCTAACGATTTTAAACAGTGGTGAAAATGAAGTTACCAGTGTGAAATTTTAGATTCATTTCCCAATGGTGAATAGAGTTCTCGTCATCGGTGTTAGGTGATAGCGAAAAAGAAGAGGCAGCGTACAGTGAGTGAAATGCAAAACGTTTGTGTATGAGCTAGCTTGATGGCTCCGCTGTTTTTGCAGAAATGATCCGATGACTTACTGAGTTTAACTTATTCGCGTATTCCAACTATCGCGTCAGAAATAGCGCTTCTGCTATACTGATCTACTTTGCAATAATACAACTCGTGCTAACTGTAGCGGGTTTATCGTTGAAACTTATAATCTAGTGAATAAAAAAAATGATAACGACGCTGGTGATGATATCTACCTAACTACAAAACAGGAAAACGACAATATTAACTGAATGGTAGTACTGACTGGATAATCGTCCGTGGCCATTAAGCTTTCGTAATAAATCTGGCGCTCAGGGCGTCTACTTGTTTAAGAGACTGTGACAAGTCCTTGACGTGTACCGGGTTACTGACGTACAATACTTGTTTACATCACGCACGTAATGGCGGAGCATCAGTTATTGTCAAATTCATTTTCAGTCCCATTCGCAACCTTTTGCAGAGCTCCCGTCAGCTTTGAAGAATCCTGTTGGTGGTTTAAACATCAAAGTCAATCACAGCTATAAACGTTTGCGATTGGGGCTGAAAATAAAATTTATGTTGTACAAAAGATCCTAAACGCTATGCAGTTACAACAGCTCAGCAAGGTCATTCGTGTCGATTTCAGCCTAAAAGGTTTCTCTTTTTGGATGGCATTTTTTAAGTATTTGGTTTTTCCCATTTTGTCACTTCCACATCTTGTCACAGTGAATGTTATCTGATGGAGTGAGTCATGTTACCTCACACAGCGGACTAGTCGTTAGCGAAGTGGAGGTCATTTGATTTTCACGACTCAGGTTACCCGGGAAGATCAGTCGGAAACCGGGGAAGCACGCACGGGAGATACACACTCATAAATATACAAGCAGAATAATATCTTCTGTTATTAACCGCTATAATCTTAAGCTGGTTTACTTAGTGTGCTTTCGTTCCATAATGTCAAGGGTAAGTACACAAATCCTCCGACACGTTGTTTAACTTAAACATCCATGCAGAGACCTCACTTTTGTAGACTAGTAATTCTTATTCTGATAGCATTTTAATTTATCAATTAACTATTACTGCAATAATGGTAGGGTTTGTCTGCGAGCCAAAAAGCGGGATTTTTAACAACCGGCTAAAATATCACGGCATGAGATTTACGTGATTTAAAATTGCTAAACTAATGGAAAACGTGGATTGAAGTCAGTTTTTGCGTATAGTGGGAAATTCACATATTCAGAACTAGCTTGGAAACTCTGCACTTTTCGTTGCTCTCAGTCCAGGAATTCTGCTTCTTTCGTTAAAAGACTGTAAAGCAAATTAGACGATAGACATATATTAACCTACGATACAAATGATCTCGGTTTGTTCCACTGTTCAGCTTTACTGAGTTCTGGGTTTGCTGACTTAGATGACAAATTAAGTAAACATTGCTTTACCTGTTTAAACTGGACTGAAGTATAGCTTAGCTGTCTTGTTAGTGCCCTTCTGACTCTTTTTTTTCGCGTATCCGTACGTGCTCCGACTGTAATTGCGTGGAAAATGAAGCCATGGAACATATTCAGACATAGTTCCGAGTACTTACTGAGAGACTGGCGGCAACTGTAGGCAACTGTTTCGATACCAGGAGAAAAATATTGGTGTAAATAGTTCGCGCTTGTCCTTCTTCGAAAAAAGATGTTGCTCAAGACTTCGCATTATGAAAATTTCTGTAACATTGTGTTTGACATAGCCAACCACTTGAAAATGGCCTCTTTCAATAATTCCTTTGGAATTCATCTTCACACTAAGTGAAACCTGCGCTCAAGCATAATTTCTGAATCGATGTCTGTGACGAAGGCTTGAGTAGTAGGTGCTGTGTTCCTGGTGTTGAGCCCCTGACTAACATGCCCTAGCGTAGAGGGCTCGTCGAATTAGGGCGTTTGACACGACTAATGGTCACCTGTCAGTCAGATAGGGGCGTTAAGCTCGGCGATGTACTTGGTGCTAATCGCGACGACTAAGCTATGCGCTGGTACCCTCACCTTTCGTCATCAACAATACATGCGCAATCTGTTCATCATAGTTAAGTGCATCACACAGATAAATTAAGCTGCAACATTCTCGTAAGCAGAAAAACGGTACCATCGTCTGTCAAAGAAGAAATGATTTCCAGTAAGGCGGCTGAATAACCCAATTGTGTTGTGTGACACTCTTAGTTTGCGCTGTAGGCAATTGAAGAGGGTGCAGACTGAAGGAGGAAATGTGTACCAGTCAGTAGATATTTCTCTGGCGGAACACAGTACGTCACAGCGGATGGCGACTGCTCGGCAGTAAGAAAAGTGATACCAGTTGTAATCCATTGAAGGATTGCTAATGATCTTAACAAATATGAGTGAAATATTAATTTGGTTGAGCAATACATTCAGATTTGCTCGCTGGCAGTGTGCTTGTCTACAGGAAATACACGGTCCAGTCACATTAACGTGACACTGCCTATGTTTAACGTTCAGTAACCAGTCACAGACGGCAGGTACAGCGCTATCAGTGGAGGCTACATAAAATTTGTCAGGGGGATGCGGAAAGCAGTACAGTCGTTACGTAATGCGCAAACGGAGAAATTTATCTGACGTCCAGAAGAGCTCGATCGTTGGCTTTCGGGCCAAGGCTGGAAGCAACTCCGGAAAGGCTAAGTCTGTAAACCGTTCGCGTACCGCCGTGTTTAAAGTGTACCGTACTTGACAAAATGGGGCTATCCAAAATCGGCGACGAAGCAACTGCGGTTCACCGCAGCCCATAAACGACAGGGGTGAACGACGGTAGGGGAGATGCGTACGGGCGAACCGACATGGAACTGTTGGGCAACTGACTGCCCAGATGAACCAAGGGGTTACCGACAGTGTCTCGTCAACGACCGTTCACCGAACGTTGCTACGTGTGGGCCTCCACAGCAGGCGCCTGGTTCATGATCCCCTGCTGACTTCATCGGCGACGAAGGCTGGAATTTGCACACCAGTTCCGCAACCGGACGTCCACTAAATAGCGACATGTGGGTTTTTCAGACGAATCACGTTTTACGCCCCATCACACAGATGGCTGTTGGCGTGAAACCAGAGAAAATGGAGCGTTTTGGTCTTGGGAACGTTTTCGTGGCATTCCCTGAGTAATATATTCATTCTGGAAGCCACAGTTTATCAACACAAGCATTCACCTATCCTTGGGAACTACACTACTGGCCATTAAAATGCAGATGATAAACGGGTATTCATTGGACAAATATATTGTACTAGAACTGACATGTGATTACATTTTCACGCAATATGCTTGCACAGATCCTGAGAAATGAGAACCCAGAACAATCACCTCTGGACGGTCTTGATGCGCCTGGGCATTGAGTCAAAGAGAACTTGGGTGGCGTGTACAGGTACAGCTGCCCATGCAGCTTCAACACGATACCACAGTTCATCAAGAGTAGCGACTGGCATATTGTGACGTGCCAGTTGCTCGGCCACCATTGACCAGACGTTTTCAGTTGGTGACATATCTGGAGAATGTGCTGGCCAGGGCAGCAGTCGAACATTTTCTGTATCCAGAAAGGCCCGTACAGGATCTGCAACATGCCGTCGTCCATTATCCTGCTGAAATGTAGAGGTTCGCAGTGATCGAATGAAAAGGTAGAGCCACGGGTCGTAACACATCTGAAATGTAACGTCCACTGTTCAAAGAGCCGTCAATGCGAACAAGAGGTGACCGAGACGTGTAACCAATGGCACCCCATGCCATCACGCCGGGTAATACACTAGTATAGCGATGACGAATACACCGCGACGTCGCCAAACACAGATGCGACCATCATGATGCTGTAAACAGAACCTGGATTCATCCGAAAAAAGGACGTTTTGCCATTCATGCAGCCAGGTTCGTCGTTGAGTACACCATCGCAGGCGCTCCCTTATGTGATGGAAAAAAAAAGTTTCAAATGCCTCTGAGCACTATGGAACGTGACATCTATGATCATCAGTCCCCTAGAGCTTAGAACCACTTAAAACTAACTAACTTAAGGACATCACACAACACCCAGTCATCACGAGGCACAGAAAATCCCTGACCCCGCCGGGAATCGAACCGGGGAACCAGGGCGTGGGAAGCGAGAACGCTACCGCACGACCACGAGCTACGGGCTTCTGTGATGCAGCGTCAAGGGTAACCGCAGTCATGGTCTCCGAGCTGATAGTCCATGCTGCTGCAAACGTCGACAAACTGTTTGTGCAGATGGTTGTTGTCTTGCAAACGTCTGTTGACTCAGGGATCGAGACGTGGCTGCACGATGCGTTACAGCCATGAGAATAAGATACCTGTCATCTCGACTGCTAGTGATGCGAGGCCGTTGGGATCCAGCACGCGTTCCGTATTATCCCCCTGAACCCACCGATGCTAATAGTCATTGGATCTCGACCAACGCGAGCAGCAATGTCGTGATACGATAAACCGCAATGCGAGAGGCTACAATCCGACCTTTAACAAAGTCGGAAACGTGATGGTACGCATTTCTCCTCATTACTCGAGGCTTCACAACAACGTTTCACCAGACAACGTCGGTCAACTGCTGTTTGTGTATCAGAAATCGGTTGGAAACTTTCCTCATGTCAGCACGTTGTAGGCGTAGCCACCGGCGCCAACCTTGTGTGAATGCTCTGAAAAGCTAATCGTTTGCATATCACAGCATCTTGTTCCTGTCGGTTAAATTTCGGGTCTGTAGCACGTCATCTTCGTGGTGTAGCAATTTTAATGGCCAGTACTGTATACCTACCACTATATACCATTTGCTTTTTCGCGGAACGATGGTACCTACCAGCAGCACAATGCAACATGTAACACAGCTCGCAGTGTACGTGAGTGGTTCGAAGAGAACCACGATGGATTAACCGCACTCTCGTGAACACCAAACTACTTGGGTTTAAATTCATGCGTGAATCTGTGGGACCACCTCTATCGGGCTGTTCGCGCCATGCAGAAACGCTTGCCGTGGTTTTGGAGACGGCATGGCTCCACGTGGCTTTCGGTACCGTCCAGAACTTCATTAACTCTCTTCCTGCACTTCTCGCAGCCGTCCATACTGCAGAAGGTGTTTTCTGAGGCTTTTGACCTGTGGTCACATTAACACATTAATGTGACTACAGTGTACAATGGAAAACGACCTAAACTATTTCCACCTAGTGAACGAAAAGTTAGCTGTCCGTAAATAGGGGCAAATGCAATGTAATGCACGTAAATGATAAAATCATCCGACAATACGAAACTACGGCATTAGTAATAAGCGTCCAGAGCCTGTTACATCGTTCAAGTAACCAGTATTTTGATCTTTGTCACGCTGATCTGACTGACGATTACGAAGGATTTCGAAGCTGCACTGTTCTGATCCTAACAGGATGGTGTAGCCCATAGTGAAGTGTAACACAGATGCTCAGGGAACTTAAATGGAAATTGTGCGAAAAAAAAGTATCTGTGTTGTCGGGAAACGCTATTTCAGAAATTTAGAGAACCCATATCTGGAGTTTCCATCACCTACCTCACGTAAGAACCGTGAGAAACAAGAGGACGCATGTAGCATACTCATCTTCCCTCGCTCTTTATTGAATGGAATAGGGCTGAAAGTGTTGGTTTAGATTTAATTTATCTGCACCATACTCTGGACTGAGGTTTGCGGATTGTAATTTCCGTTTACAACATTCTAGGATGTGTTGAGAGCTCTGATTACAGGACAATTTGAATACAAACCGGTGTCCGAAAAAGTTCAGTTTCCGTACCACGGCAACATAGATGTCAAAGGACACGATTCGCTCTACCGCATCTGCTCCCCATAGAGGAAGACAATTTTACGTAAGTGTCAAAACAATGACGAACGATAACCACGCCAGTGTTGTGAAACGAGTTGCAAACTATCAGTGAAATAAAAGACGCCGGGAGTGTAACTGAATATTGTATGTTGTACGTGTATTGTGACATTGAGCAGTGTTGTCATACTAGTTTCTTAGTTGCAGAGATAGTAATTACGTGGGTCGCAGTAAGACACTCTCCTTTTTTGCCTTGCATACGCGGTAAAATGGAAACGTATTTGTTTAGCCTTTGTTTCTGTGGCGCGAAAATGGTTCATTTCCAGGCACGGTTTCGTGAAGCCAGCATGTACCAGGTGCCATCTGAAAGTCCTGGACCACTTTTGTTAATGTTAGCTATTATATTGATGACAGTTTCTTGTGATCTCACTCTACACTAGATGGAATACCTTCTGGAAAACCGGGATATCGCGAGACGAGGAACTGACCGACCGCCTGTTATCCACATTCTGACAAATTTGATGTAATTTTTTCACGCTCTGGATACCATTTGTTGAGCGCCACTGTACCGTCACATTCCTGCGACTTTGGTTTGGAGAAAGATCACGGGGTAAGTAACGCGTGTCACGTAACTGAATAAAACTGCATGTACATTTCAGCACAGTTGAGCAGGTAGTTTACTGTTTGGCCTGCTTGCCCTCTGCTTGCGTAAAGGGAAATAGTTCATTCTTGTATATTGTTGCGCCTGGTTAGTCCAGCCAGGCAGTGTCGAAATCACTGCGTTACATAGAGGACGCCAACAGTGATGGATTAGCAAGGAGGCCCATGTCGGAGAGGACGTGTCTGACGTCGTGGGATGTCAGAGGCGTAACGCGACAGCGGCGTGCAACGCCGTTGATTAAATGACATTGCGCTAATGATGTCGGCTAATTAAAGGAGGCGACCATCAGGACAGTTCATCTGTCGGAAATTGAATCCGCGGAGACCGCGCGCCCGACGCCGTAATTTCATCACGCGTTTAAATTGCGGTCATTTCAGCATCCAGAGGCAGCGCTGCATGTGGCAGTTCTGCATCTCATGCGCCACTGCTGTCATTGCTGAAGGCCATTGCCGTCCTAAGTTTACAGGCATTTGTTAGTTTTTTAAATTGTTATTGCGTTACCGTTAGCTGTCATTTCTTTCTTTCCATTTTTTTCATGCTGCACCGAGTACTACAATAACGCAGCTCCATATCCAGTTATCTTACGTTTTTGAGTTGATATTGCTTACTTATGTCATATTCTACCTTATGTCAGTCCTCGTCCAAAAAGCTGCAAAAAGGCTTGTATCTCAAAGTCGCTCATTTATCGCGGAGGTAATGACGACGATCTTCGACGAGTTTCAGAGTCCTGTCTTACTTCATCAGTAGGAATATCTTGCCAACAAATTATATGCATTACTCACATGGGCATGTACATTATATACTGGTGTATGGAACTGAGTCTTAGTCAAGGCTCACCGCTTTGCGCCGTATAATACGAGGTTCGTTCATTAAGTAATACCCCACTTTTTTTTCTCAAACCATATTTATTGTTAAGAGGCAGAATTTGATGTCAATATAAATCAACATGTCTTGTCCATATCCTATTTTTCTACGTAGTCTCGATCACGTTCTATAGCCATACACCAACGTTGTGAAAGAGCATGTATTCCCTGCTAGTAAAAGCTCTTGTCCTGTATGCGTAGCCATGTTTTCACTGCATCACTGACACTCTCGTCATCTTCAAAATGTGTTCCCCGTAGAATATCTTTAAGTGGCCCAAAGAGATGGAAGTCCGAGGGTGTCAGGTGTGCACTGTAGGGTGGATGAGGCAACGATGTCCAGTGACTGTGACAGGACGTCCTGAGCGTGGTTGATCATGGAGCTCTGGTTCTGCATTTCCTGAGACTATAAACTTCTTTACCCATCGCCCAACTGTACTCTTATCAACTGCAGCATCGCCAAACACTGCGCACAAACGTTCATGGATGTTTAGCACGTTTTTTTTTCTCTGTACACAAGAATTCAATAACAGCACGATGCTTGTAACGCCATTTTGAGGCTGTACGACGGCTTTGCCATCTGCCAGAACGGTTCGAAACTTCACCAGCCACAGAACAAACATCAGATGTGAAGCAGCAACAAGGATGATTGTCTGTGTATATTAATGGCTTTTCAAAAAATGTGAGACATTGCTTATTGATCGACTCTCATAAATTTGGTAAGTTTGCGACATGCCCCTTTCTAAATTGAGGTCTCCTCTGTCGTTGCAGTACCCGGTTTTCGTCTCATAGTGTGTAACATAATATATTTGACAACCTCTGTGGTCTAGCGAATAGGAACACTGCTGACTTTGTACGCGGAAGTAGCCATTTCCATTCCCGGTGACACCTCAGTGTGCTCTGAGGCAAGAAAAATTGGTCTAGGCTCCACTCGCCTTCGTGAGGCTAACTGAGTCTTATGTAAATAAATAGCAGCGATATTCAAACTCTAAAAGGCCAGTTAGCGCCAAACAGCAAAAGACTACACCAGATTGAATCCATACATTTATCTGAGTTTGTCGCCGCTTCAATAACCACCGCAGAGTCCGCAGTTTCTGTTATCTTTCATCTATAGATCGTGGGTTGTACAAAAGAAATGTTTCACGAAACCATTCGCTGTGTATTGTGTTGTTGAACTTCGACCTTTCGCAACAAGGCATATATGAAAACCAGTCACACTGGCTGATATGTGTGTGCATATCTCATCTGCAAATGGTACGTTAGCATTGTGATTAGCTGCAGGGCATACTCATGGTGACCCACAATGTTCGGAATTGGCCGTCAGCGCGCACTCAATTTCCTGTCGCTGACCACTGCCTCATTCGGACTATAACTAGGCGCCCACTATCAGCGATAGCTTTTGCTTGAAATACGGCACGATGGGAGATGCGGCAGCAGTAGCGGACCGGCTCCTTTTCGTTTACGAGGTACTTCTACGATGACACCGACTTAGATTTTCTCTGGTTGTTCGCTGACTGTCTAAATTAGTATAGGCAGTCGCTACGACAATGCTTAGGGTATTACCAAGGTCGGTTCCTACAGCCAAATCAGAAATACGTGGTCAGTATCTCATATGAACTGGAAACCTTGCAGCTCACCTTATACTTCATCAGAGTGTTGTACTTTTCCTTCTGCAACACTTATCATCCAACATCAATGGTGCCGCCTCAAGTTCGAAAAAGTCAGGCGCGGTAAACAGGATCAGGCGAACAGAGTTAGATGTAATGAAATATTTTGTTGAATGTGTCACACATCAAACGCATACAAAGTTGTGGGCTTATAGGCGAATGAGATTTTAGATCGAAATGTATTAGGTTGGTGCATAAGTCCGTAGTGTTTTTGTTTTGCATGCTGACATTCCTTTTGCAATTGGTTTATTTATCGATTGTCATTTTTTGTACTGTAGTTACTATGCTATTTTAGTCGACATATAGTCATTTTTTTAAATTTCTGATAGTGAGTGGAGGTCTCAACACGAGAAATAAGGTGCCAAGTGAAGTAACTGGAACTTTTACGACATATTATGCTGTTTGAGTTTAGTAGAAAGATAAAAGCAACGTAGGCAGGCAGAAACATTTTCTTCATGTTCGGGGATAATGGCATTGGACAGCGCAATGCAAGAAAATGGCTTCCTCGATTTAAGGAGGGTCGTTTTGACATTAGTGTCTCTCCAAGTTCAGGAAGACCTTCGGGGTTTGAAGAGGATCGTATAAACGCATTAATCCACAATGATCCACGTCAGTGACTCAAAAGCTAACAAATGTGATGAACTGTGATCATTCCACCATCGCACGACATTTACATTCACTGGGGAAGGTTCAAAAACCGGGTGTATTGATACCGCATGCTCTAAGCCAAAATCACAGAAATCAAAGGGTAGCTGTACGTGCATTTCTGGTTGCTCGTCATCAGCTGGTTCGCGAACGCCGACCATCCTGCATCGTTACTGGTGACGAGAAATGATGTGTTTATGCTAACGTAAGGAAAAGAAAGGAATGGTTGAGCCCAAACAAAGCAGCAACTAGCCGTGCAAGGACCTGCGCGCATCCACAAAAGACGACGTTGTCCATCTGGTGGAACAGAGACGGCGTAGTGTCCTACGAGTTGCTTTGCCGAAGAGTAACCATCACTGCTGACATTTGTCGTCAACAAGTGAGACGTCTTTCAGACGGAGTCGAAGAACTACGACCAGGAAGACTGCCTGAAGTGATGCTATTCCACGACAACGCCAGCCCGCATTCTGCTACACGAAAAAAAGACCACTATACAGGTGTTGGGTTGGGAAGTCATTCCGCACCCACCTTATTCACATTATCTTGCACCCAGATTTTCACCGTTTCCGCTCTCTATCGAACAACCTTCAAGGAACTGTGTTTCCGGATGCGCTCAGAAGATAGCTCAACGGGTTCTTCGCCTCAAAACCACGTGATTTCTGCAGTCGTGGAATCGATAAGTTACCCCAGCGTTGGCAGACTTTTGTAAATAATGAAGGAGAATACGTTATTGATGACTAAAGCCTGTGTTATGTACATTGCTGTGTTTATTAAACTTATGGAAAAACGCTATGAACTTGTACACCGTCCTAATAAATGGGTGATAATGTACATGAATGTGAATACAGCACAGAATATTGGGTATGAATCGTTACTTTGTCTGCGGAGATTTTTCTCTCAGTTTCAAGAAAATCAGTACATACAGGAGATAGGAAATACGACATTAATTCAACCTAGGTTAGTGTACTGACGAACGTAAACGTCATCGCTGCAGCTTGCATTAGACTTCATCAGACTAGTGGGAAATTCAGAATTGAAAAAGGAATCCGATACGAAAACTGCATATCATCAAAACTGTTCCTGGGGCAAATTTTCAGACACCTCCATAGGTAAAAAGAAGGAATCAGCGTTAAGAGGATACGCCTGAACCACTTCCGCTTTGCCGATAACGCTGTAGGCTTACAGCATGTCTTTAACACAGCTAAAACTTCAACAACGAATGGAAGATCTTAGTAGAACACGTTTGGAATTACGCCCGAAATTCATTACAGCAGCACATAGCCCAACAGGACAGATTAAATGAAAACACAGAACTATATGAAGAGTTATCGTATGTAAGAAAATTACGCCAGAAAAAGAAATAAACAAAAGAGTAAATATAATCTGGAATACTTCTCGTAAAGAAAATAGCTTTCAAAACGAAAATTCTGCTGTATCTGAAACGGGAAGTTTTCAGTCCTTGTGTATTCCCATTTTTCACCAACAGCAGGAAAACATGAACTTCCAGTGCGAAAATCAAGCGAAACCTGAGGATTTCTCAGCGAGGAACGAATAGTTGCACGATGGGAATTACTAGAAGAGACCGTAAAATAAACAAATAGATCAGGGAAGTCTGGAAGAAAGGAGTAAATATGACTGAAGAAAATTAAATGGTGGTTGGAAAACATAGCGAGGCGGTAGTATGGCAGACGACCAAGAAGAACGTTGCTTTATTCCAGGAGGTAAGATAGGACGACGATTCAGTCGAAAGGAGGTCGACGACATTAAAAAATATACAGGAGTATCGTGGATGTTTATCGCTGAAGACTGTAATGTATGGATGCCTCTGGATAAGACCATTAACGGTGACAAGTGGTCATACTAATGAGTGATTCCAGTGGTTAAAGTGGATTTCAGGTGTGTACAACCAAGTTTCCCAGTTGATGGCGAAGTGCTTGCGTGACAAGTTGAAACGGTATGTTCAAAGTCTTTCTGCTTGATACGTATTCTTATTCTAGGTAAGCCACCCCCCCCCCCCCCCCCAACCCCGCCCTTCATCACACGCTCCTTCCTCCGCGGTATCTCATGCTCCCATTTAACCCTTTTGGTTCCCAACAACATAAAAAACTAATTTCAAAGTTTTTCACCAAATTTGACCTTCGTTGTTGTAATAAGCAACGAATACAAGAAGAAACTGGTAAAAACTAAACAGTCGGTTATTTTAAAGCGGTGCTTTCACTTTGAAATCACGAGAGCACACAGTTTTCAACCACCCAATTTTTTTCATGTCATATATTTGAAAGGAAATTCGTATTTTACCTAGACATAATCCCACATCTTGAAACTTCCATGATCTCATAATGCCTAAAACAAACTATAGTGCTAAATAAGTTTACCAAATCTGCGTCAAAAGTACATACTGCTTCAGAGGTTTCATTTCGTAACACAAAAAAGCAGTATACAAAATCAAAAATATTTTAAAATACCTTTAGATATAGTTATTTTCACTGCCCCGATCACCTCAATACTAACACTATAAAAAAAATCACATGTCACAGTCTCCTACAATCACATAGCACAATCTTCGCGCCGACTGTTGCTTTGAACTTTGTCTGCTACAGTGCACTACGTTCGTAGAAATATCTCATTGTATTCTTAAGTATCTCCGTCTCGATATAGTATAGGTGGTTTCATGCTAAAGGCAATGGCACTTAAAAAATGAAAATTGTGGCTTCGGGCAGACATAACAGGTTCTCAAAGGCTTAATAATGATAAAAGCGGGTGGAGAAATTCTTAAACGCAGGGGAATTGAAATTTCAGAGCAGTTTTGTGAACAAAATTCAGATCAAAGTTTCAGGATTTCTAAAATCGTTGATTAGCAGATGATTGACGTCTAACGTGCACGGTGCATTGGAATTTAGCATTGTGATCTTATCGAAGCACATGTATAGCAGTCCAAGTACATAGCTCAGAGCATAATTCCGTTTCTGAATCGTCTGTTGCACCTGCAACGTGGCAACCTATCTCCGAAACGTAAGACGTTCATTTGACGGAGTCTGGGGTGAATCTTGGTCATCAATCATTATGGTTTTCCTCAAACACAACCGCTCGATGTCCATTGATTGTCATTTCACAGTTTTTAGAGATAATGGGCGAGGTCCCGTACCCCTCTCTTTGGTCGCTATAAAGTAGTCAGTAGCATTTACGGAATATGAGGCTCCTCTAACTGCGTTATGGAAGGCAGCCGAAAGGAGGTTAAGGTCACCCGGTTTCTACTCCTGAGAATTAGAGACAGTTGTCTAGAACAATGACCTGTGCTGTTCAAAAATGGTTCAAATGGCTCTGAGCACTATGGGACTCAACTGCTGTGGTCATTAGTCCCCTAGAACTTAGAACTACTTAAACCTAACTAACCTAAGGACATCACACACATCCATGCCAGAGGCAGGATTCGAACCTGCGACCGTAGCAGTCGCACGGTTCCGGACTGCGCGCCTAGAACCGGGAGACCACCGCGGCCGGCTGTGCTGTTCTTGTAGGAAATTATACAAAGTTTCTTCCACCCTGATGTTTGAGAGTGTATCAAGTTTCACAACTTGCTTCAGTTGCCAATGTAACGCCAGAGGCAATCAGAAGTTGCGAGCGAGGAAGGCTAGCAGACTCGGCAGGAGATAAATCTTCTCAGCTGAAACTCATCAGGTGATAAGGGGCGTGCCCGCCTTCTCTACCTGCAGGGTACACAGAGGCGTGTTAAGCTCTACAAGTTGTGACAGCGTAAATGAAGCCGCTCCGATGTAGACTGCGGAAGCCGTAATTGGTAAGAGACCCAGTTGCTGCTCCGGCGTTAAGACTGCAGTGAAGGCGTCGCTTGGCTCGCTCCGTGTCTTACTTCTTCACTTTATTCCCTTACTGCTCAAGTTTCATTTGCATTTCGCTGAAGCTGTAAAGTCTTGCCCAGAAGCTTCCTGAGGATATCGTCAATCTATTAGTTTAATAGACTTCTAGTGTTTGCACTTCATTAGTTTCATACTTCTACTTTCCTTAATGGCGTCAAAGTCAAGCTTGCTTATATGATACTGAAGCTCAAAGTTCACCAGAGCAGGTCGCCAAAATGAAATCTACTTCAGTATACATGTGAATTACTTCACTTTCTTGCAGCGAGCAGAAAGCAGAGTTTGTTGAGTTTTGCTGGATCTGTAACCTGTTTTATATAGAGGATCGAACCAGTCTTTGTATGAGATCATCAAACCGGTTAGGGGGAAAGAGGCCAGCTTTGAAGTGACTCAGTGTGGAACAATATTAAAAAGGGGACTGTGGATGTCAATTTTGTACGTGTGCGTTCGAAGTAAAGTGAGCGATAACACGTCTTTCCGAGTGGAGAGACAGCAAGCCTGCCACATACTGCCTTCTAGTTCTGCCACAATTCGGTGCCAAACACAGACACAAAATAGTGCAATTTCACTTGGTGTTTATAACTGAGTCAAGTCAGTTCCTCGGCTGTTATTTCTATCTGTTAAAAACACCCTGGATCTTTAGTGTATATAAGGAGATTTGATATCTTCAATTGATCAGTATTCTGAGTTTTTAACATACGATAAAGTGAGAATGGGTATAGCTTTTGTTAGGTGGTGATGGAACAAGATTTTGGGGGAATCAGTAATCATAAAGCTAAATTTAAGATATCGAATTAATACTGGAAAGCACTCCACTTCCACCACCACCATCCATATGTTTTAATGTACGTAACAGCTGGCTTTGGAAGGTATCATTGCGCGTTTACGCAACTTTTTTCTGGGTAGACAGGTGGAGGAAGTAGAATAATTCTCCTGCAAACGTCTTGTAGATATTGTGGCTAAGTGATGTGATCATTATCTGGTGCTAAGGAGAGCAATTCACGTCTGATTGTGTGACAAATAAGAATATATACGTTCTTGCACAAAAGTCTTTATTGGTCATTGCATATACATATACACACAGAATATGGAAAAAAGTCCTGATATAAGTCAGGAATAAGGGATATCTGCATTTGCTGTACATTCTAATGAAAGGTGGCTGTATGCTAGTACGCTTGCAGAATTACTTTTTTTTTTAGATTTGATGGTATTTGCTATATCAGGGAATAAATGAAAACCACTATACCATACGTCTTAAAAAGACCCATTGAATGTTACTACTCCCATAAAAAATGTTATTCCTCAGCTCTTAGGAAAAGGAAGCAGTATATCGATTGATTAAGATCGATTTCCCAAGTAAAGAAATTGCTCCTCTAAGTGTAGGTAATGTGGAGAAACTGGAGACAGAATAGGTGTCTCCATAACTAATCGATAATATACCTTTCTCAAAGCTTTGAAATAATTTCATTCCAGTGGTCGATGATGTGCGCAGTCATAATCGTTCAAATATTTATTTGGAGTCGTCGCCGTAGAAGAGGTATTCTGGAGGTTGAATGCTAATTTTCGTATTCTGAATATCTCTGTCAAGTTTGCACTCTAAAGATGACCGACAGAGTCGCTGTAGTGCCATGTATTTATTCGATATTTATTAGCAGATTTCGTCAATGAAGAACATGATATGTATTTCACCACTTTGCTATGTCTCTTTTGTCTTTACGTCTCTGTTATCTACATTTATAATTTCACATGAGGTGTTTACAGAGAAATACAAAATCAGGAGCTGCATGTGACAATGGTTTGCTGCTGGACCATTATACACTCCTGGAAATGGAAAAAAGAACACATTGACACCGGTGTGTCAGACCCACCATACTTGCTCTGGACACTGCGAGAAGGCTGTACAAGCAATGATCACACGCACGGCACAGCGGACACACCAGGAACCTCGGTGTTGGCCGTCGAATGGCGCTAGCTGCGTAGCATTTGTGCACCGCCGCCGTCAGTGTCAGCCAGTTTGCCGTGGCATACGGAGCTCCATCGCAGTCTTTAACACTGGTAGCATGCCGCGACAGCGTGAACGTGAACCGTATGTGCAGTTGACAGACTTTGAGCGAGGGCGTATAGTGGGCATGCGGGAGGCCGGGTGGACGTACCGCCGAATTGCTCAACACGTGGGGCGTGAGGTCTCCACAGTACATCGATGTTGTCGCCAGTGGTCGGCGGAAGGTGCACGTGCCCGTCGACCTGGGACCGGACCGCAGCGACGCACGGATGCACGCCAAGACCGTAGGATCCTACGCAGTGCCGTAGGGGACCGCACCGCCACTTCCCAGCAAATTAGGGACACTGTTGCTCCTTGGGTATCGGCGAGGACCATTCGCAACCGTCTCCATGAAGCTGGGCTACGGTCCCACACACCGTTAGGCCGTCTTCCGCTCACGCCCCAACATCGTGCAGCCCGCCTCCAGTGGTGTCGCGACAGGCGTGAATGGAGGGACGAATGGAGACGTGTCGTCTTCAGCGATGAGAGTCGCTTCTGCCTTGGTGCCAATGATGGTCGTATGCGTGTTTGCCGCCGTGCAGGTGAGCGCCACAATCAGGACTGCATACGACCGAGGCACACAGGGCCAACACCCGGCATCATGGTGTGGGGAGCGATCTCCTACACTGGCCGTACACCTCTGGTGATCGTCGAGGGGACACTGAATAGTGCACGGTACATCCAAACCGTCATCGAACCCATCGTTCTACCATTCCTAGACCGGCAAGGGAACTTGCTGTTCCAACAGGTCAATGCACGTCCGCATGTATCCCGTGCCACCCAACGTGCTCTAGAAGGTGTAAGTCAACTATCCTGGCCAGCAAGATCTCCGGATCTGTCCCCCATTGAGCATGTTTGGGACTTGATGAAGCGTCGTCTCACGCGGTCTGCACGTCCAGCACGAACGCTGGTCCAACTGAGGCGCCAGGTGGAAATAGCATGGCAAGCCGTTCCACAGGACTACATCCAGCATCTCTACGATCGTCTCCATGGGAGAATAGCAGCCTGCATTGCTGCAAAAGGTGGATACACACTGTACTAGTGCCGACATTGTGCATGCTCTGTTGCCTGTGTCTATGTGCCTGGTGATCATGTGATGTATCTGACCCCAGGAATGTGTCAATAAAGTTTTCCCTTCCTGGGACAATGAATTCACGGTGTTCTTATTTCAATTTCCAGGAGTGTAGTATATAACAGAATGTAACCAGTTTTTCGTACATCATCATTATAAATTCGGCTATGCAAAGATTCTTGAAGTCATAGCTGTATCTGGTATTCTCGTTGTTGTCTATATTTCTGGTGTTCGTGAGTAATCCTTCACATGCAGCGTTTGGTAATTCGGTATCAGTTCCTCATTGAAGTTATACATATTGCTAACAGTCAGTTTTGAGAATTTCTGCGCACACACATCTGCTTTGTTACAATTTATTACATTTTTTGCTGAAGTGTGGGGCAAATTGTTACATTTTTTGCTGTAACATGAGGTCAATTACTTACAGTTTGTAGGGAAATTTGTTACATTTTTGGGACAATTTGTGACAGTCTGAGGGCAATTTGTTACAATTTGAGGGCAATTTATTACACCAGATGCCTAAGTTGCCATCTGTTGAATAATAATATTTGATTTTGGTCAGTTCATGACCCTCATTCATTTCTATTTTTAGCGTACAATCCACTTTTTCCTGTGTCAGAAAATTTGAAATAACAGCATTCCACCTCAGCACCCTGCTCAACTTGGCCACTGAGTAGGTTCGACTTGCTCACTTCCCCATCCCATTTCCTTTGACTGACATACCTTGGCAAGCTCCAGCTTGATCACCCTGATATAATATAATATAATGCAGTTTGATCTGTGGTACTCATTCCAGTTTCAGACTGCCGACTAGCACCGTAAAATTTGAACTGCTCATTTGGAGTGTGTGGTCGTGAGAGCACCGAGAGTGGTGATGATCATGTGATGATGATGATGGTGGAAGCTGTGGTTTGGGAGGCATTTTGTTACAGTCGGAGGACATTTTGATACAGCCTGCGAACGTATACATAGATGGTGTGATGTGAGCAGCAATATGTGTCTGCTTTCCTGATGGAACTGAGGATACATGATAACTTAGACAGAATTTCTATTTGGTGTAATGAAAGGCAGCTTTCTCTAAATGTAGAAAACTGGAAGTTGAATAAATAATATCAAAGATGTGATGAGAAGTATTAAGCTATTGACTACAAACTACTATAAACAGCAGCATTCGTAAATATTCAGAAGTAAGCATCTGCAGCGACCTAAAGTACAATGACTGCATGCAGCAAATAATTGAAAAGCTGATGCTGTACTGAGGGGGTCTTATCCACGAAAGAAACAGTCTGGGAGCCTGCATCTTTGAAATGGTGTGGTGATAAAACACCACGTTTGCTTCTGCCTTCCACATGATGTAAATGCTGCTGTAATCACATTATTCGACTCCGTTTTTGTGTTACATGTTACACTATGGTGAAACGCTAAGTAAAATGAAATATTACTAAACCCCAAGTTTTAACAACTAAATACCTCCCATAACTGGTACTTAAGTTCTGAGGTTAAGTGATTGAATAATAAACAAACATACGCTGAACAGGATTAGACTACAGTGGAAGTGGGAGAACACTTTAATAGAGACGTTGTAGGATGCTATGAAATGTATGTAATGCCCTCATTTATGAAATAAATTCTTCCAATGCGTTGGGGTGTCTTTTAGAGACACATGAGTCTGGCTGCAAGCAGTGTGCTACCGCAATGATATTGGCCAGCCGACATTACTTGCTTGAAATACAGACATACAGATGACATATCAAAGCTTACTGTACACGTCTTGCTCTGGAGAAAATGTGTCAGGGTGACGAGATACTAATAAAGTCTCATTTCTAGAATCATCTTGAACGATTGTGAAGCAAGCTTTGAGTGTGAGCATTAAGGCTAGTGGTTGCAGCAGTCCCTGCAGGAACAATCCACAGGCTGCATAATGACTCAGGAAAGAGGTGGGTGACATGCGATGGTAGTGTGCGGAGAGAGCACCCACACAAACAACCATACACACGCACGCACTTGTTCAGCAGTTGCATGGAGGACAGCACAGCATAGCAGAGGTGTCCAGATATTTTTAATCACACTACAAAGAACTAGAAGGGATGCAAATTAATGCATGGAAACTGCTCAAATACATTCTGTAATTGGAGGCGGTTTTTGTTATATCTTTCTATCAAGAATAAATATTTAAGGCACACACTTCCTCAGGTCGATCACTTCAGCTGCCAAGAAGAGGTTCTGTGTTCCAGGTGGGCATTGCAAATGTAACGTGAGTAAACATTTGCTGCTCAGTCCCCTCCCACCCTCATTGTGCTATTGGAGGCCATAGCTGGTGCCTGTATCTTCAGCTGCAAATCAACTGCAGTTGCAAGTGGACAGGATGTGCTGCAGTGGTGGTGGCAGGGTGTAGAGCTATATGCTGGGCAAGCAGTGGGGATATATCTGGCAGTTTTACTTTTTTTTTACATCTGGATGTAATTGCATCCCCCCATCATATCCCCGTATTAGCAGCACTTGTGTGGGGTAATAGTGACACATATACCTATCTATAAGATTGCCATGTGCAAGTCCACATTACTTCTATGGCTGTGTCCTCTTAGACAACCTGTTAGTTATGTCATTGTTTTTAATGCAGTAAAATTGCATGGTTAAGTTTCTTACAGTGAAATGTAGACTTAGCATCTAACAAGGACTTATTTGTTCCTAATTAATGCATTGCAGAAATTCTTTAAGATGGAATGTCCACATCATTTGTTAAATTATTGCATTCTGATGTTTTTTTACATTTACACTCCCACAGTTACATATCTTTCGAATACTGTATAAAATCGAAAAAACTGTAAATAACAGTGGAGGCATGTGGTGCGATTACAGAAGATACATAACAGGAGTGTATTTGTTGTTAAATAATACACTGAGGAAATTTTTAAACATCCACAGTCCCATATCTACATGGGTCTTCTTGAAAAATGGGGGGAGAATCAGTAAAATTACACCACAAGTATAAATAGTGTCAGTGATGCAGAAAATCGCATTGGGGACGATAATCTGTTGGAAACTGTGAAAATGAAGCCCCAAAACTGTAAATAGCTATAGAAGGCAGTAAATTTGCAGGAAGTACCAATTGGCCACACGAATGTCAAGTCCAGTCCCAGGACGCTGTCTACCCACAGCTCAGAGATGGTGGAGGACCACTACACCAGTGGGAAAGGGATTAGGCTAAAAGTATTTGGACACCTGTGTGAACATGAGTGTAACTGCATTACTTGGTGGAGAACTTAGGTTTTAAATTAAGGTAATGAAAATGAAAGTTGGGGCCATTAATTAGATCCTAAATAAACAACTAAGAGACCAAGCGAGAAGTTTGTTTACCTAAGAGAACAATGCCCCCCCTCCCCCCGCATTGAGGCAAAATTCGCCCAGTTCCACTACTACAACAGAGCCACCGGTATATAGTGGTTCTGATGCTCACTTAGTTTAGAAATAAGATTTGTGTTTTAAAAACATGAAAAACATCCAGTTTGTTCCTCTGGCGTCCATTGTCTTTAACAGTCCAAATAAACTCGCTTTGGTGTAGCTCCCAAAAATAGCAATTTCGTGATATGATGAAAGTCTTCGTTAAAAAAAGAATATTTCTGAGGGGGCAAAGGAAGCTTTTAACGTAATGGAAAATGTATTGAGATAAGGATCATATGACAGAAAACAGCAGTTACCGAATCCGAAAGTCCTTTAAAAAAGCTTTCACAACGATGAGTGTCACGTCTACAACATTATTGATTATTGGCTCGGTCCACCGTTACGAATTGGTGAAGTCACCAAACGGTTTTCAGAGACGAGTGATTGATGACACCAGGCTAATGGCACCGCAGAAATATATATGAAATCCACAGACAAAATCTCGGCGATTATTCAGGGATATTTTCTGTGTATTTTGTTATAACAGACCGTGGTCTCCGGTGGCTCGAAACAGAGTAAATGCATTTCGTTTGATTTCTTACCACCATTCATATTTGTATCTATATTGCATTGAAAATATCTGCATTACAGTGCAAATGTCGACAGGATGTGCTGTGTGTCTTGTTCGGAAACAAATTTGTTCCATTCATTCACAGAACTTGCTGTTAATGACTATAATGTCATATTTACTCTTCAGTCTCAAGCTTCCATTCCCAATTGCTCGGTTGTATCTCGGGTTCGTTCCAGCAGAGTTACTTACATTGATGTTCCAAAAAATTGTGACCACGTAGCAGCTTGTCTGTTGGTCTTTGGAACGAAATATATTACCGGTTCTGCGTATCAGGGATCCGACTGTTTTCTGGTAGGTTTGTGGAGGTATGTGGCATTAGATGTCTGCGCAAAGACATGTAACTCGAGTAAATAACGAGCCGTTGACTTTCGTACGTGGTAATGGCGCCCAATAGTGACCCAGATGGATTTCACAGGATTTGCATGAGGCGAATTTGGTCACCGAAACATCAACGTGAGTTCACTATAATGCTCCCCAAAGCATTGCAGCAGGCTGATGGCTCCGAGACACGGACAATTATACAATTCAAACACGACCGTCGGGGAAGAAATCAAACATGAAGGGATGCAGGTGGTTCGTAGTTGACAGCATGTCTTCGATTACTGCCATAGGACAATGCAAACAGAGGGGAATGTCTCACCACCAACCTGCGCCAGTGGCGCACTGCATGTTTCGAGCCGCAGTGCACAGCGATGAAGGCGTTTGTGGAGACGACCATCGACCTAGCGTAACAAAAATGTGATTCACCCGGAGACACGACACATTCCCATTGATCTACGATCGAATCCCTATGGCCCCGTGCCCATTGCAATCGTAATTGATGATATCGTTGGTTCAACATGTGAACACGTAGGGCTCGTTTGCTGCGGAGGTCCGTTTTCAACAATGTACAATGCACGGTGTGCTACGAAAAACATGTGCGTGCAGCAGCATTGTGGTCTTTCGGCACCCTCTATCCTACTTTACAGAGCAGACAAGCCTCTGAACACCACGTTCTGTGGATAGTTGTGGACGTCCAACCACTTGGCGCCTATTTGTAGTTTCACTGCCCATTTACCTGTTTCCGTAGATGCTCACAACAGTACCACGTGAACACTTACCAGCTTCGCGGCTTCCGAGATATTCGTTCACAAGCTCTGCCCTTTATCAAAGTCGCTTATCTCAGTGGATTTCCCTATTTGCCACCCATATCTTCACTAGGTTGATCCCTATCCGAGTCTGCTCCACTTACGCACTTTTTTTACTGCGTCACGTGTCCGCAGAGCCACCAGGCGCATTCAAAGTAGCGGTGGGCAGTGCTCATAATATTTTGGCTTATCAGTCTGTACGTTAGCAGTGACACGTAACACTGTTACTGATGAAGGGCTGGAACCTATGCATCTCGTGTATGGGTTCACTGAATGCAGTGAAAAAGCAGTGCAACCATGCTATGCTGATCTGTTGTTGCAGTTATGACGTACGTATCACAGTATTTTTGCGTCTGAGGGTCGTTAAATTACTCGGTGCTTTGAGTTGTACATTCTGGTGACTGGATATTACAAGCTGTTTCCATGTTGCTAAAGTATTTTCATAGAAATGATAGTAATTTGGGCAAGAGACCGAATACATCGTAATTATATAATTATTTTGTACTGGGCCTCCAGAGACCACAGGTTTCTTACACCGAGAGTGAGTCGCATAAGATGTAACAACAACTTTTTACTCTTTTATTGAGGAAATTGCGTTTTCTAGCTCTATATGATAAATCTGTATTGTTTTCTTTATTTTCACTGCAACATCCCCCTGTTTCGTGTTACAAATCGATAATTTTCGAATTAAACTTGAATTAAACTTTGACAATTTCAATCTTGTTGTAAATGCTGTTTACTTTTAAGTAACGACGGGTTGCTGTCATTGAGCAATGCAGCAGTGGTCATTTCTGGTGGTGTGCATTCTTCCTATTGCATCTATTACGGATCTACAAAGAATGCACTGATTTCAAAATAAAATTGGCTCGTAAGTTTTTACTATTTACGAGCCGTAGTAATTTAATACTAAAATCATTTCTGTGGGGTCTGTATCCGGCAGAAGCGATGGCAGCGGAATCACAGTTCGCCAGATCGTACGTAATTTGTGCTTGCTCTAAATGGCCGCAAGTCACTGTTAAATGATCCGCAAATAATCTCAGGGAGGTGCTTTGCTTACACCAGAATGAAATCAATGACTGAACGCGGCATTTGGCACATTTCGTACCTTTACCATGATCTGCTGAGTTTGCAGTTCCAACTGGCTTTTCTGAAACAAATATTACAAAAATCATAAATCATGTACCACTTAATAATTGCGAGGAGTATATTTCCTTTTAAGTGAAACGTAAATATAACCCTTTTTAACGTATTTCATTGCAAATCAAAACCAGTTCTAGTACAGAGAGACTTACATAAAATACCTTTGCTCATTTCGATGCAGACAATATAAAAGCGTACAGTTTACTTACAGCAGTTTCGCTCTTCGTTTACATTTTGTTGTAAAACATTAGAAAATAAAATTCCTCCGATTCGTTTCAGACACAGGATTATTTCTCTGACATCGTTGATCTGAATTCATGATTCATACACGTTTTATTACATTTTTCATAGACACCATGAAACATTTTCTCAAGAAAATCATTTTGAAGTATCTTTTATGTTTAAAACAGATTACTTTCTTCAACTAATGCTTCAAAGGACAAACATGTTCTTTAGATCACCAGGACCTTTATAGGGATGCAACACACCTAATGTACATGTAACGCACATACGATCTTGACTGAAAAAATGGTTCAAATGGCTCTGAGCACTATGGGACTTAACTTCTGAGGTCATCAGCCCCTAGAACTTAGAACTACTTAAACCTAACTAACTTAAGGACATCACGCACATCCATGCCCGAGGCAGGATTCGAACCTGCGATCGTAGCGGTCGCGTGGTTCCAGCGCCTAGAACCTCTCGGCCACTCCAGCCGGCGATCTTAACTGACCAAAGTTATTTGGAAAATATTTTGAAAGAAATAATCCACAGTGGCTGTAGAACACTTTTTATTGAAAGTCACTCCCAGTTTCGCCTCAATAGAAGACATGTTTACACGATAAAGATCGCCGAAAGGTAACTGGCTCGGAGCCGCTCCCCACCATTCACGTCTAGTTCTAAGCAAATACCGCGCTAAAAGCGGTAATTCATGTTTAGGACGAACGAGATAGCAGAACCATGCCACAAATAGGGAGGTGATTGAGCAGCAGCAGGAAAGACTGTACTGCCTGAAAGCTACCGTAGTCTATACTTATTTATGATAGTCTACAGTAGCACACGGTAGCTTTACAGCTCTTAGTCACACCTTCTGTCGATTGCACAGTTACTGTATCGCTCCACTACCTGGACCGCCAGTCATCAGTCGCTGCGGACAACAGCACTCTGTAACACAATTGTGATTTGTTCTTACGTGCTTTATTTCTCAGTGCGCTAATTTGTGAATCTAACAGTGAAATCGCTTGTTGTTGCTGTGGCCTTCAGTACTGAGACTGTCTTCTTGTCAAGTTGTGCCAGAAACTCCTCTTCTCCCCAATTCTATTCAATACCTCCTCATTACTTACGTGATCTTCAGCATTCTTCTGTAGCACCACATTTCGAAAGCTTCTATTCTCTTCTTGTCCAAACTATTTATCGTCCACGTTTCACTTCCATACATGGCTACACTCCCTACAAATAGTTTCAGAAACGACTTCTTGACACTTAAATCTATACTCGATGTTAACAAATTTCTCTTCTTCAAAAACGCTTTCCTTGCCATTGCCAGTCTACATTTTATATCCTCTCTACTTAGACCGTCATCGGTTATTTTGCTCCCAAATAGCAAAACTCCCTTAATACTTTAAGTGTCTCATTTCCTAAGCTAATTCCCTCAGTATCACCCGCTTTAATTCGACTACATTCCATTATCCTCGTTTTGCTTTTGTTGGTATTCATCTTATACCCTCCTTTCAAGACACTGTCCATTCTGTTCAACTGCTCTCCCAAGTCCTTTGCTGTCTCTGACAGAATTACAATGTCATCGGCGAACCTCAAAGTTTTTATTTCTTCTCCATGGATTTTAATACCTACACCGAATTTTTCTTTTGTTTCCTTCACTGCCTTCTCAATATACAGATTTAATAACATTGAGGAGAGGCTACAACCCTGTCTCACTCCCATCCCAACCACTGCTCCTCTTTCGTGCCCCTCGACTCTTAAAACTGCCGTCTGGTTTCTGTACATATTATAGCCTTTCGCTCCCTGTATTTTAGCCCTGCCACCTTTGGCTATTATGATTCTGCAAAGCGAGCTCAGTACTGCACGTAACGGGAGATGTACAGACATAGTTCGTTCGGAACTGCACAGCTGCCGCTAATAGAGCCGTATTGCATTTGCGCCTATCAGTGAACCGACAACATCCAGCCTCTCGGTGCTCGGCTGTCAATCACTTTCTCACCGAGATCCAGATACAGACCATTCATTTTGTTTCGCGTGAGGGCAAAGCGAAGCGGTGAGAGGCGGGAAGCGGCAGTGCGCAATCTGCCGGCCGGCCGGGCCGCGCGTGGGCGGGTGTCCCCTGGAGCTGGGTGTTGGCGCGCAGAGGCGAGGCCCGGAGGCGGCGGCGGCGGCGAGGCCCTGGCGCAGCTCCGCCCAGCAGCCAGCACCGCCAGCAGCCAGCGCCGGCCTGGCCGGGCTATTGATTTTGTTCCAGCTGTGTGCAAGACGCCCGCCGCCGCGCCCTGCAGCCCATACAGCCGGCCGCCGAGGGCAGGGGACCGAGCCGCAGGTGACCGCCGCCTTTGTTTGCACTGGCCCGCCCCCGTTGCGGCCGCTCCTCGCTCCGCAAAGAAATCTTACCGGCCCCAGCGCCGACAGGCTCTGCGGCCAGTCAGCGGGAAAGCGTTACGTCGTACTTGTCGCGCAATTTCTGTTTCCCACTCTCAGCTGTCTCAAGAGAAGGAAGAGTAGTCGCCGGCCCATTTGGCCGAGCGGTTGTGGGCGCTTCAGTCTGGAACAGCGCGACTGCTGCGTCGCAGGTTCGAATCCTGCCTCGGGCATGGATGTGTGTGATGTCCTTAGGTTAGTTAGGTTTAAGTAGTTCTAAGTTCTAGGTGCTGATGACCTCAGAAGTTAAGTCCCATAGTGCTCAGAGCCATTTGAACCATTTTGGAAGAGTAGTCTCGTCGACATCGTGGTCATTAGCGGCGGACCACGACATCGGATTAGGGAAGGATGGCAAAGGAAATTGGCCGTGCCCTTTCAAAGGAACCATCCCATCATTTGCCCCAAGCGAGTTAGAGAATTCACGGAAAATCTAAATGAGGATGACCGGCTGGGGATTCGAACCGTCGTGCTCCCGAGTACGATCACCAGTGTCCTAACCACTGTGCCACATTCAGCTGTCTCTGCTTCCGTAGCTCTTTATTTGGTAATATTATGGAGGACATGGTTGGTATAAATTGAGAAGGAAATCGGGGGGGGGGGGGGGGGGGGGCAGCCGGAGTGGCCGTGCTGTTCTAGGCGCTACAGTCTGGAACCGAGCGACCGCTACGGTCGCAGGTTCGAATCCTGCCTCGGGCATGGATGGGTGCGATGTCATTAGGTTAGTTAGGTTTAATTAGTTCTAAGTGATAGGCGACTCATGACCTTCGAAGTTAAGTCGCATAGTGCTCAGAGCCATTTCAACCATTTTTGAGCAATTTTTTTTCCAAACCGTGGGATGACAGTGTCTCTCTAAAGTTACAAAGAAACCACTGCATGTGACACATGAAATGTATCCGCAACTGCGAATGTGGACAGCTTGCAGCTGTGTAACGGAATGACGACATTGAAAACCTGTGCCTGACTGTGACTTGAACTGGGATTTTCCGGTTGTCGCGATGGAGTACAGACTCAGATCGTTAATGTCGATATGGAGCAGGATTTTAGAACATATATTGTGTTCGAACATAATGAATTACCTCGAAGAAAACGGTCTATTGACACACAGTCAACATGGGCTCTTCGGTTACACGATAAATCAGTCTAATCTAAAAGCGGTAAATTCAACAACCTAGGTATTACAATTACGAACAATTTAAATTGGAAGCAACACATAGCAAATGTTGTGGGGAAGGCTAACCAAAGACTGCGTTTTATTGGCAGGACACTTAGAAAATGTAACAGATCTACTAAGGAGACTGCCTACACTACGCTTGTCCGTCCTCTTTTAGAATACTGCTGCGCGATGTGAGATCCTTACTGATGGACTGATGGAGTACATGGAGTACATGGAAAAGGTTCAGAGAAAGGCAGCACGTTTTGTATTATCGCGAAATATGGGAGAGAGTGTCACAGAAATGATACAGGATTTGGGATGGACATCATTAAAAGAAAGGCGTTTTTCGTTGCCACGGAATCTTCTCATAAAATTCCAATCACGAACTTTCTCCTCCGAATGCGAAAATATTTTGTTGACACCGACTTACATAGGGAGGAACAATCACCAAGATAAATTAAGGGAAATCAGAGCTCGTACGGAAAGATATAGGTATTCATTATTTCCGCGCGCTATACGAGATTGGAATAATAGTGAAATGTGAAGGTGGTTCGATGAACACTCTGCCAGGCACTTAAATGTGATTTGCAGAGTATCCATGTTGATGTAGATCCATGTCGATGTAGATGGATCCCCTACCGAAAACGCTTCATAGCCAAACTCAGACTTCAGTTATGTGGCCGTCAAGCGTCTTCGAATAACCTATGTTGTTAAGACGACTTCTCGCGACAACCCAGGAAATCTGGGCTCGAGTCGCGGTCCGGCACAAATTTTAAGTGTCGTCATTCCGTAATACAGCTGAAGGTTGCCCATAATCGCAAATTCTAACGCATTTCATGTCTTTCATAACACGTGCAGTTGCTGCAGTGAGTGTTCCTTCGGACACGTGTGCACTGCAATGCCGTACTGCATAAGAGTTTTGTAAATAGCACTGCCTCATCTGCATCTGTACTCCGCAAGCCACTTTGTGTACCATTGTCGCTTCCCCCCTTTTCTGTTCCAGTATGCTGGAAGAAAGATTACCTGTAAGTCCCCGAGTGCGCTGGAAACTCTAATTTTACCTTTGTGGTCTTTTCGCGAGATACACGTAGGAGCAAGCAATATAGTTGTTGTCTCTTTCAGGAACGTACGATTATGGAACTTAAACAGAAGACTATACCGTGATGTAGAACGCATCTCTTGCAGAGCCTATTTTGAAGTTGACTGATCCTCTCTGTGATGCCTCCACGTTTACTAAATGAACCTGTAACGAAGTGCGCTGCTCTTCTTTGGATCTTATAAATTTCTGTATCTGGTACGGATCCTATACCCCATGTTATGGAACAGAAGTGTGGACACAGACAAAGAAAATGAAAGTGGTGTTTTGGAGAAGGTGTTACAACACCCATGTAATCGATACGATAAGTAAATTAAGCCGTACATTCATCACTGGTACAATAGATGGAAAGAAAATAATTGTAATTCTGCGGCCGTACGACACGTATGCTTGTTAACAGAGTACCTCAGAAAATGCCAGCTCGGATACCTCTGGAAAGGCGAAATGTAGGTACAGCTTACCTAGGGAGGAGTGGAATGAACGAAATGGACAGGCCATTCAGGAGAGACAGCTCAACAACACATTCGTATATATAAAGTTCCATGGAGTTTTAGCTGCCGTACATGACCAGTTATGAGGTAATATAAACACTCTTTGTTTGACAGTTCCTCTTACAGGCTTCTTTTCTATAGTGTAGAGGGGATGTCGTAGGTGAAGTTTTGTGTCCGCAAATGTAGCGTTTGGGTATAAAATAAACTTGAATGTCGGATCACTTTCAAATCTCCTGCCTCACGGCAACTGGGAAGAGGACGCCGTCGTATGTCCCTGTTGTGATAATGGCATCACATACCATTTTCGTCCGACCACAATAACGGCTGCGAGAAACTGGTATTTTCGCAACCGGGAAGGACGGATGTGGTGCTCCACGGACGCGCTGCACTCTCGACTTTGATGAGGATGTCCTTCGTCACGCAGCAGAAAACCCGTCTGTGAGTATTCGAAACTTACCATGGGTTCCTGTAGACATACAGATCAAAGCTCATTGTCACCGCTGAATTCGTATTCTGAAGCGGGAAATTTGAAAGTGATCCGATATTCAAACTTATTTTACATCCAAACGGTACATTTCCCGACTTGGGTTCCTTGCCAAATTTGTATCTACTAAGTTCCCTCTACAACTCCTAGAAGCCTGGAATACCAATTGCGAAGCATCGTGGATACAGAAGGGTGGTCAGTATTCAGGGATATGACAGGAACGTTCATTCGACGCGAAAAAGTGTAATAAAATGCATACGTTAAGAGCTATGAACACGTCTTCACCTTCGCAACTGTGAACACCTCTCTTCTACTTTTTCTTAATTTGCTCCATACTACCTCCTTCCAGAATAGGGGAAGCAAATAGCCTGCACTAGAAAAGATTTGTTTCACAATACTGAAGATGAGGAATTGCTCATAGTTCTTGAGGTGTACGTTTTAGAGCCCATATTTACTAGACTTTTTGCTTCGAATGATCGTTCCTGTCTGCATAAATTAATAATCAGGGAGAAAACATAAAAACTTCAAGGTTAGTCGATGACAACGTGCTTCTCTCAGAGACGGCAAAGACTTGAAAGTTCAGTTGAACGGAATGAGTAGTGTCTCAAAAGATGTTACAAGATCAACAAAGGTAAAACAAGGGTAACAGAACGTAGTGGTGTCCATGGGATTAGATTAGCGAATGAGACCTTGAAATTAGTAAAATCGAAGTGAAACGTCAATGATGAGCAGTTTAAACAAGGAAATTGATAGATAGCGTATTTAATGACGAGGTAGTGATCTAAATCGGGGAAAATAATGCCATAGCATGGCTAAATGAATAGTGTTTTGGTAGGACATGTCTTGAGGCGTAAAGGAATGATTAACATGGTAATGGAGGCAACTGTGTTTCAATCAAGCTAGGAAACTGTGTTTAAATCAAGCTAGGCCTTAATGACTGCTTTGATCACTTTCACTTGCAGGGATACGCTATAGTTTTCTTTATTTGAAATTTAGCTCCTTGCCCATTGAGCAATCTAACTTAAGTGAGTGTGGAAATATTGAGGGGCTTTGCAGTGAAAGAACTGTGCATTTGATGGATTGGCTGACTCGTGTATGTTTTAAATCGGAGTGCTCTCATTCAGAGTCCAGTGTGTGACAGTTTCGAACTATAGAGAGTAGGAAATTTGCCATTTGGGATGTCATGCTCTGACACACAGAAACTTGATGCAAACTGCTTCTGTTATTCATCTGAGCAAGGAAAAAGATGTTGTTCAAATTAACGCCCTGTTGGTAGGTAGGGCATTATGGGCATTATTTGCCACAAGTGAGTTGTGGAAAACGCGGAAAATCTAAATCAGGACGGTCGCACCGCCATTGTAACTGCTGATGATGTCTGCAAGAACCCTATATTCCGAATTCTGGTATATGTGTACAACTTTCTTTTCAGACTGTGTCGTACCTGACGTGAGTTGTTATATCTGAGGTGTAGGACAGGAAAAGCTAGAATGTTCCTCAAGTAAAAATAGAGACATGAAATCGCGTTAATGTGCTGTGTAGCGTCGGTCAACTCGTTTCGAACAAGACCACTGATAAAGTTCATCATTTTATTGTATTTCTAATGGATTTCTGAGGACAAGATTGTAGAAATACGTTTACAAGGTTAGTTTCCATATATTCAAAGAACTGCATTATATCCATCAGCTGTATAAATAAGCCTTTATTCTCTACCGGGGTCGGTCACTCAGACCACTGTCACTGGAAGAAAAGGCAAGTACATTAGAAGGAAAAGCAATTCATCTTTCTCCTAGATGTTTCGAAAGTCCTCAACGTTATATTGATTCCGCATGTCCATCTGTTATGCATCACGATCTTAAAAAGCAACAAATTGTCTTACAATAACACACGATCAAATGTAAAGAAATCTAACATAAGCCAACCAAACATAAACCAAATGTAAAGAAATCATACATAAAGAAACCATACATAAAGGAAACATACGTAATAGATAGGTATGTACAATAATTGTAACGCTGAGAACATTCGAAACATCTAAAGAAAGATGATTTGCATTTATACACCTAATGGCTAAAAACGCAGTTCTTTAAGTAACTGAGGGATGTAGAAAGTGAATTCACAAAAATATAAGTTTCCCTATATTTTAGTAAAACAAAGGAAATAACAGTAATGTAAGGCAAAACATCTGCACGCGTTGTTACTTATCTCTCTCTCTCTCTCTCTCTCTCTCTCTCTCTCTCACACACACACACACACACACACACACACACACACACTCTTTAGGGTGGAGTGCATAAACCTTTTAGCTAAAATTACTTTTGTCTCGTTATAGATGCTTGAACTCTTTATTTTTTTTTCACCTAGGCGGCTAGTGATCAGGGGATAATGATGCTAGACCAGCATGTTCACGTATATTCGTTAAACACCAATATACATCCATTTACTTTATGTGTTTTTTTAATGGAAGTCTGATATTTTTGCGCCGGTGTATCTTAATGAGAAACGTCCAGTGATGTAGCTCTTCTGTGCGTCCACAAAGAAAACACGGAGCAAAAAAATATCGAATACGGGGATTTTTGTGCTGTCGTTGTATCCGTTTGAAAGAGACACGTCTCAGAAATTTTTCCCCCTCTTCACAGAAACCAGCGCAACGGCACTCGATGTTTACCCCACTCTCGATGAAAACCTGCATCATTAGGCCATAGATAGTACGTGAGGCTATAAATCAGACTGAGTGACGTTTTATCGTTGTCTTTGGTAGAAAATGTGTAGGCTCAAGCGTGGCAGTGCTTTTCAACAAAACGGCTCAAGTTTCAGTGAAGACGGAAGTTAAATAGACGCAACAACAACATGGAAATCCCCATATTCACTCTACTTTCGCAACTAAATTATGAACTTGCGAGAATATGATGGTCTCTATTTCATATGTTTGTCGGTTATGGTACACTTACGTGGTATGGACCACCGCACACTTGATGCGAGCCGAAAGCAACTTTTATTTTCTTAGTTCCATTAGCCTCATATTGTTATTCTCAGTGTACGTAAGCGAATGCTTGTGCAGTGTATCCGCTAAAGTTGGGGAGCCTTAGATGAAAGGGGACTTTTATGGGCTGCGCTTCTAATTTATTTGGCGGCGGGCGGCGGCCGCTTAGCTGAGATGGGACGGGCCGATCGCGGCATTGGTCGGGGCGATACGGCGCTGCTGTTTATGCCTCCTCTTTCCTCGCTTTGCTCTGTATCGCTCCGCCTTTCCTGCCCGTGTTCGCCTGTTTCCCGTTCCATTCCGAACGAGGCTTATTCAATAAAAGGATATAAGGAAGCTGCGGGCGGCGCCATCAATCTCCACTTTATTGATGTAGACATATCGTCGTAGGTCATTCTGGTCTCGTTTTACGGCGCGCCGGCAAACCTTATTACTTCTTTTACTGCTTCTCATTAGAGTGCACATCCTGCGGTTCCGGATTTGAGCTAAGAGATCGTCATAGCTCGGCAGTGCAGCAAAACAGCAGCGTCGAGTGGAACTCCTTCCTTTACTGGCCTGTCCTCGCCCGCACATCCTTTACACGGAGTGTCTGACCGTATAGATCCTATTCGATTCCCCAGCTTATTCCTTATACCCTAACATCATATGTTATCGTTCATCTTCACCGAAAATTGTTTTAAAAGCTCGAAAATGTCCTTCCCTAATTCTCATAAATAATGTAGCGAATGAAAATCGTATGAAAATCAGAAAATCACAAACAATATCCTAAAAGACGTTGCTTCATTGGATTACCTCTCTGGGGCGTCGAAGTGTAAATATATACAGCAGAGAAATTATTTTGAGTAGTTGTAACTGTATATTATTGGCTTTTTTCCTCGCATTTGCATATAAATATTATGTTTGGTGATCTGGTCTGCCTTAAGCGAAACACAGTTCTGTTTCTTTTCGCTCGAGAGCATTTCGCCGCTGCTACGACGTCGTCAGTGGATATACTGTTCATTCAGTTGCATAGTAATAAGGCACGGAAGGTTGATTAGCATCACAACACTGTAATGGACCTATCAGACCATTCCACTATGCAGCGGGTGGGCAACCGGTCCGCAGAAGAAATACTCGTACATGGGACAGAAAGCGAGGCGCTCGCTGTCTGGGAGTGCAAGCTACTGTTGAAACTGAACGTAATTTAAAGTGATCAGCCAGAACATATGGATCATCGACCTACTATCGATATAAACCCGACCAGGCGATAGCAACGTCAGCTGGCGAGGAGTGACTGCTAGTCAGACACACCCACGGTGGATGTAGTCATCAATGAGCGTAATGTCCTTGTGTAGAGTGGGAAAGGCACGCAATCTGTCTGAGTTGGACCGGGGACAGAACGTGATGGCCCAGAGGCTCGGCACGAGCATTTCGGAAACTACAAGAATTTTGGGGTGTTCGAGGAATGCTGTGGTGAGTGCCTTCAGTATGTGGCGAAACCAAGATGAAACCACATTCACACATCGTGATGGTTGTGTGGCCATCCCTCGTAACAGATGTCAGACGTCGTAGGCTGGGCAGGCTGGTAAAACAGGACTGGCAGCGAACTATGGTGGAACTAACATCAGACTTTAATGCTGGGCAGATTACAAATGCGTCTGAACACACAGTGCACCGACCACTCCTAACGATGAGCCTCGGCAATGTTAACACCACGACATCGGAAGCTACGACTCAACCGGGCACGAGTCTATCGCCACTGAACGTTGTCGCAGTGGCAGAGCGTTGCGTTGTCTCATGAATCACGATACCTTCTTCATCGTGCCGACAGGAGGATGCGAATTCGTCGTCTTCCAGGGCAACAGCTCCTTGATGCCTGTACTGCTGGACGGAGACAAGATGGCAGCGACTCCATTATGCCCTGGCGAATATTCACGTGGGGATCCATGGGTCCAGTGGAGCTCGTGCAAGGCACCACGACGACCAAGGTGTACCGTACACTGGTTGCAGGTCACGTACATCCTTCCATGACGATCATGTTTCCCGACGCCAGTAGCATTTTTCAACTAGGTAATGCGCCTGGTCACAAGGTTAGGAGTTGATGGAATGGTTCGTGCAAAACATTGGCGAGTCCAACTCGCCAGATCTGAACCCGATCGAACACATCTGGCATGTGAACATGGCTTCAGAGCTCATCGCCCCTCTTCCCGGAATTTACGGGATTTAGGTGACTATTAGGTAGGTAGGTGGTTATAACGTTATTGCTGATCAGTGTATAATGAATTGGATGTAACTAGTCGCTTTTCAATCATTACTGAGGAATCATTGTTTTACGTACAAGATACAGCCAATACGTCAGAAGTGGATGAGTCCCAGCAAATTAGCTTAGTCCCCAATAACGTACTGTAATAAAAAAAAAAAAAATCCCATGTGCCACCGCCACTTTGGTCTATACAGTTAAAAAAATTTAAACAAAGTTCAATCGTTTTCAGACGTTGGAGATATGCGACGCACTAAAAGTCCTTAATTGAAAGGGTCACTCAATACTGGTAAAGCAGAAGTAATAGTCTTACTGTACAAATGTCTTCAATAGCATCCTTCAAAAGAATGGTCTCTGTTTTACTATTTCAGGGTAGATCTTCTCAAAATCACGGGCGAATTTTCTCTGTAAGTACATGTTTCTTCCGCTATCCATTACTAGTGTCTGTTACCTCAAATGCAGTGCTCTTGTGACATTACCTCGATCAAGGCCAAACTCTCACCTGTGCACAACCATAAAATACTAACAACTCAATTACATGAGAGAGTGCTACAAGAACCTCTAGCAATACTCCGCTATTATAAATCAAAAACTCACAATCGCGAACAATTACACTTGATCCTTACAGCCCTTAGACATAGTATTACAACAATAAATAATTACTCAGGCCCGTTAAACATTAACTCGTTAAAGAATAGCCCCCTTTACCATACGAATCGTTAGGTGAAACGTAACCCTGTTAACGCCGACAATAGAAACATATTCCTCCAAAAATTTATCCTGGAAGGAAGTGGAGATGTGCTCAGTGGACAATTAAAGGTAAAAAAAAGAATCGTGCGATTGCAACTTGGCACAGGACACGTAACTACATACATTACGTAATGTGAATGAGATGATAGAGGTCACCTGTTACAAAATAGTTAAGTGAAGTGTAAAACGCAGAATATAAAAGAATGCTGAAAACTTGGAAAAGAGTGAATCGTTTTCCATCGTACGACAATTCTAGGCACCCGAAAAATTATTTAAAACACCTACAGAATTACGATGTATGTGGTGTGAAATATGTGAAATAAATGTGTATAGTAGGGAAAAGCCTGCATAAGATGCGTTTTCTTTTTCTAAATGGAAAACCAACGTAATAGCGTCGCCGTAGGTGTATCATTATGTAACAGAGGCGTCAGGCGGCGTACGAGCTAGCATCAATGCGAGCCGCCTGCAACTTTTCCCACCTTGACAGGTGCGCGCCGCGGTGTAAACATTACGCGCCTGCTTGCCCGTGCGTGCCGCCGCTCGGCCGACCACGCCATTCGCCGATCCCCAGCTGCCTCTTACCAGCACCTCCCTGTCACCACGTAGGGGCTCTTCTTTGTCCTATCAACGAATTCACTCATACGGCACAACGCTAGAGTCATTAGGTCCCATAACCATGCGGAACAATAAAATATTAATGTAGGTTGATTGTTACAAAGAAGAAAACAGCAACCATACTGCTATTTATCTAAGTAAGTAGCGCTATTTACTTAAATAAATAGCAGTATTAATAGTGGCTGGTTGCTGTTTTCTTCTTTGTAAGATTCAACCTACATTAATTGTATACAGCCACGGTCTCACCATGTCAGTTTTAGACAAAATAAAATATTAATCAACACTGTGAGACGTCATACGAACACCGTGTAGCACCGTCTTTCTCCGTGATGGTGGCGTCAGTTTGGCGAGGAATAGAGACCACGAAATTCTTCAGGAGTGCTAAATACCGGCTGATCAAAAAGTCAGTATAAATTTGAAAACTTAATAAACCACTGAATAATGTAGATAGAGAGGTAAAAATTGACACATATGCTTGGAATGACATGGGATTTTAAGAGAACAAAAAAAAAAGTTCACAAAATGTCTGACGGATCTCTTGCGCGCGTCGTTTGGTGATGACCGTTTGCTCAGCAGCCACTTCCGTCATGCTTGGCCTCTCAGGTCCCCAGACCTCAGTCCGTGCGATTATTGGCTTTGGGGTTACCTGAAGTCGCAAGTGTATCGTGATCAACCGACATCTCTAGGGATGCTGAAAGACAACATCCGACGCCAGTGCCTCATCATAACTCCGGACATGCTTTACAGTGTGTTCACAACATTATTCCTCGACTACAACTATTGTTGAGGAATGATGGTGAACATATTGAGCATTTCCTGTAAAGAACATCATCTTTGCCTTGTCTTACTTTGTTATGCTAATTATTGCTATTCTTTCAGATGAAGCGCCATCTGTCGGACATTTTTTGAACTTTTGTATTTTTTTATTCTAATAAAACCCCATGTCATTCCAAGCATGTGTGTCAATTTTTACCTCTCTATCTACATTATTCCGTGATTTATTCAGTTTTCAAATTTATACTGTCTTTTTGATCACCCGGTATATCTAAAGCCAGTTAGTGACAATTATAACTTGTATAGCTACCAAATCGCGGAGATGTACATCACTTTCGCTGTTCCATTTACAAGGTGTCTCATACATTCTGGGTTAAGTAGGAACAGGTGACAGTGTGTCCACAATGGATTATTTTGAGGCCGGAACCAACTGTCTGAACTGCGTATTTGTTGTGTTATGGTTATAAGAAGTATACAGCACGTAACAACTACTTAGCTCATAGTAGTTGTTCAAAGTGAGGCAGCAAATAATGTCCTATTAGCTGATTTTGTACTATGCCCGCCAATACGTTGACAGAGAATCGTTGCTGGTGGCCACTGACGTGGGCGGTGTGAGGATTGTCTTCATTGCACACAAACTGTACGAAGTTTGTCACTCCAGCACGTCTGTGAATAATCCATTACCAGAGGTGAGCGCGATGCTCAAAATCCGTTGGTCCCAGTCCTTGCACACATTATTTTTGATAGGGGTGTAATACTTGTTCCACGTCTTAAGCTGATGTGTCTACCAGGTAGCATGACGCCTATTGGAAAAGCGTTCCTTGAACATTCTATACATTCGTGCTGCTTTACGGGCGCTACATCTTGCACCAGCTTTCCTGACGAGTAACGTTCCTCCTTTGACTACACGTCATGCACCTCATCACGGGCACATCACAAGCTGTCTGATGTAAAGGACAACTGGCACCAGGGATAGTAGTGTATGTGCGGCGCAGGTTAATGCGCCTGTATCATGCATGCGGTCGTCACAAGACGCATGTGCTATGAACTAACACCCAAACATCCAGATGTCAGACACTGAGATTGGTACCAAACGTTGTGTCTTGATAGAGTATCAACGGAAACACCGATTTAGTTCGTGCTGTGTGCTGTCGTCCAGTAGAACATGTATAAACGGCAATGAAAAGTAACACAAGGACTGCGGAGCAGCGGAAAAGCGTTTTGGAGATCCCGTGTAGGTGAGCTGGTAGAGCGCGAGGTCGTAGTAACATGGATCCCCCGCATTAAAACCCCATTGATGACCATTTACGCGTGAAATTGTTATACGGAAGAACATTTTCCTGACATATACAAGGACTTTTCAGAGTTTGTAGTAATGTTCTTTGAACAGTTCGCTTTCGCTTCGGTAGTTGAAAGCAGCAAATCTATAGGGCACATTTGCATAGGTAGGTGTGGTGTCCTGTCGAACATGTGCGGCAGAACACCTTTCAATATAAATGTACTCTATAGGTTTGTTACTTTAAACTAACGAAGCGAAAGCAGACTCTATCGACACACGACGTTTGGTACCGATCTGAGTATCTGACAACTGGTGGTTTGGGTGTAAGCTGTGTACACTGTGTCTGTGAGGTGGTCGTGCGTGTACGCTGGTTATCACACTCTGCCTATAACAGTGTACAACAGACACACGGGATCTTTGCGAGAGTGCGGCAGAACTGCATGCGGTGTTGCAATACATGCACCGAGACTGGTAATCGTCGTGTTGAGTGATATAGCGACCCAGTCCAAGTGCGATAGAGAGCTGTTGTCGTCTTGGATAAACTGAATGAGAGGGCGCAAGTCCTGACACGAAAACCACCCCCAAAACATCGCAGAACCACTTCTAGCCTGAATTAAAAGGAATACTAGGTGTAACGTCCCATCGATGTTGACGTCATTAGAAGTCACAAGATAAGAGCGTGTCAAAGATGGGGAAGGCAGTCGGCACTGCCCAACGTTTCCCTGGAACGATTTAGGCAAATCACGAAAACATAAATCTGGATGGCCGGGCGCGGGTTTGAACCGTCGTCCTCCCGAATGCGAGTCCAATGTGCTAACCACATCACATTGCGGATTAAACGCCTCATTGGGCTGTCGGTGAACTCGACACCCAGCATCATTTAAAAAAAGGCTAAATCGTACATCCACATACGTATTCCACAAGCCACGATACGATGCGTCGCAGAGGGTACCTTGTACCGCTATTAGCCATCCCCCCCCCCCCCGCCCCCCTCTCCTGTTCCACTCACATTTGGAGCGAGAGAAGATTGACTGTGTATTTGTTTCCGTACGTGGCCCGATAGCTCTATGATGTCTTCGCAGTCCTTACGCGAGATGTGTTTTGGTAGCAGTAGGGTCGTTTTGTAGTCTGCCGCGAATCTCGGTTCTCTAGACTCAAGGGTGTTCCGAGAGAAGAACGTCTCCTTTCCTCCATACGTTTCCATTTGAGTTCACGGACATTTCCCTAACGTCGCGAATTGACCAGATCTGGCAGCACGCCTTTGAATTGCTTCGGTGTCTTTCTTCAATTCGACTTGGCGGGGATCCCAATCACTAATAGTACACTTGAACAAATAAACGCCAAGCTATTGCACTTGAGGTCTAGTGCATTTTGCACTTAGAGAGTGCGCGTTGAGAACAGACGGGAACTCGGCAGTATGCGTAATAAAGCGCATATGCCCTGGGATAACACAGAAAATGGGAATTTGAATGTCTAATACTTACCTTTGGGCTGTCTTATTTGATCTCTCCTAATTTACCAGAGGCTCTAAAACATCCCCGAAGCAGAAATAGCGCCCAATCTGTAAACCAGAACTGCCATTCGCGTCTTACTGAGGATGCGCCCACTAGAGGTCGCTTGCAGAACAAAACGCGAAACGCTACCTGGCGTCGGTGGGCGTAAGCTCCATCCAAAGCGCTCCCGGACACAGGCGCGGTTGATAAATTTCCATTTACGCTGCAGCGCGATTTCCAATTAAAACAAAAGGGCACCGGAGAGTGGAAATAATGAACAGGGGAAGTCGAGGTGCGATTCGCTTCCCATCCCTGGCTCTCGCCGTGTGGCTGACCCCTCTATCCATGACATCACAGCTGGGGAAGGGGAGAGGAACTGGCTTTGCAACACTGAGGGGGAGCACAACGGAGTTCCACCAATTCTGTTTCCGACGTCGTTGACTTGATATATGGGATCTCACGCCAAATATAAGCTTTTGAAGATACTTTGTCATTACCTAATGAAAAAGTATTCACTTAATACACATGCTACCAATTAGTTGGACGACAGCGTAGACTGTAAAGGAGTGTGCGATAAAATGTACACAGGGATTACGCAGTTGTATGGAAATCACATAAAGGATTGCTACAATCCCCCTCAACTTTATAAGAACCGGATTGCGCAAAAGCAAAGGTGGCAGATCATCTGGCGAAGGCTTGTTGTAAGGGTGGGAGAGACCATTTCCCATTGTTCGTCTCCCATTTGTGTGGTGTAGTGGAAAACAGCTGCCAGCTTTGCTATCTGTAATAGCCAGGTTAGATGCTGGTCGATCCATCCCAAATATTCTTCATTTAGGGAAAAAATAAACAATGGAAGAAAACAGTACGGTTGCGAAGTAGCGTTCAGTTCATGTAACTGTAATGCTTGGAAGCTTGACACCGCAGCCTACCATTCCATCAAGAAATGCATTAATCTCTAAACGAATTTGAAATTTAGTTGTAAGCGGAAAATAACTTCTCAAAAGAGGAAAACAAAAGTCTAACCGCCCAAAAACTGAGTGTTGCTTTAAACATCGCAGTGCGCATGGGCATATTGGATGCGGCATGTCTTTGCTTTGTTCAGATCTTTGAGCTGACTTATCCAGCCAGTTATAGGTAGACTACTAGTTAACATGTCTCCAAACCGCGCTGCAAAGCGGAATTTTTACATATACAAATCAATAACTGAGATTAAAAAAGTGAAAGAAATATCCTAGGATCAACCGAGCGTTAATAAAACAACAAGAGAAAAACTGTGAAATTTTGCGGTGGCATAAGTTGAGGGCGACATTGCTTCTCAAACCTGGCAAATTACAGTGGCGTATTAAGTTGGTCGTCGTCTTTTATTAAGAAATGGATAGTGCGATAACATTATATCGTGTGTTTGTGAACATATTTTAACCATTGCCATCACGTCTCTTAGGGTGATGAAAAATTGATTTGCATATATAATTTTGTACAATTTCAGCGTCACTCAATCACTTGATCGTGCGGTTAGGAATTATCATCATTTCGCATGTTTTGGTAAGAAGTTATAGTCATCCCAGACATGCACATAAACCGAACTTCGCTCTAGGAGACCATAAACTTTTTAACAGTAAACGCTCCCTAATGATTACTGCAAGCAAAGAGCACGAAGTGTTCCAGACGACCTTTTATGGAAAGAGTTCAGTATCGTTTGTGGTTTTGTTAGCCGAATGAAAACGATGGGTATGCCCGCTGTAGGAGAATAAGCGGTTTGACAATCTACGCATGTATATCACAAGAAAATAATCGTTGGTAACAAAAAGGCCGTGAGACAATCATAAGGCACGAAGCAGTTAGTGCATAATTAAATGTTTTTGTAGCAGTTGAAGAGGCAGCTTGGTATCCTCATCGCACGGGAATCTTAAGAGGAAGAGAACAATGTCTGTTTACGGTGTATAAATTGTTGAACTTTCTGTCACTGTCAGAATCTATAAAGCAAGTTTTCCCTAATGCCGTCTCCACGAAGCAGCCCTTTATTATGCGGTATTAGTATAAAAGGTAGGATTTGTGAAGGACGAGGGGAAGAAATGTCGGAGTTTCTTTGAGCATGTCTGCTTCTTATACGAAAGCAGCCGGAATAATCAAACACTTCGCCACCGAGGAAGCAGAATATGGCAAAGCACGTTAAGTTCAGCTTATCAACTACTGCTACTTTCGGAGAAAACCTCTGAGAAAATATTTTTTAGATAGAAACCAGCTTCATCTAGTTACTTTCCACATCCCCCCCTTTTTAAATTCAATTACTGGTACACTACGGACTTCAAGGTGAGCAATCACGTCAAAATAGAGAACGCATTACATAATTCCGCTTAAAGTAGTCACATAAAAAGAGTAAAACCTCTACCATATTTTATTGGAATGAAACGAAACTCAGTAAGGATGCTACATAGGTGCTGAAACGTGTATGCGTAGCAAATACGAATAATGAAATTGGGTCTTTTGCGGAATGCTATGTAGTAAGCCATATTCCTTTCGCAAGCAGAGTTAAAAACTATTTAAAAAATTTAAAAGTCAACCAGATGCTAACAGCGATAAATTATAATGACGATTAACTTTTGAGTGTCAGTAATAAAAGGGGTGTAGAAGAAATTGACTGGAGACTTGCTTTATTCATACTCATTATATTGGGTTTCCGAACGAGGTAGACGTTTAATGGCGTCCAATACACCATAATAATAAGACTTTTCCACACAGATCCATTGAGACTTGTTATTTTTTTCAGTTTATAAGTTTATGGTTCGTAAGTGCCGTGTTGTACCCATCTTTAGACACACAAACACACCGGTTTTTTGAAGCATCAGAAAGAATTCTAATTCTGTGACTGTAATTAGCAGAGGAAGCTGTATCAGGGGAAAGAAAACGGCAAAATACTGAAATTATGATCATCGTTTGGTTCTGTAGCTCTACCAACAACCTTGTTTGCAAGCTAAATTAAGAGAATTCAGTGCCACCTGTTACGCAACCAACGTTCTTTTTAAATGCCGAAACATGTTTCGGCACCTTTGTGTAACCGTGAGAGGATATTTTTTGTAATTCTTATTCTCTTGCATGTTGGCTTCCGGAGGACCTTCTTTCCATATTGTCCTCCGTCAGTCCAAAACGTTTCGAGACTGGTTTAATCAAATTAAAGAAAAGTTAAGATGGGGGTTTTAATGCTTCAGGTTTTCTACAAAGTCTTCCCCTACTTGAGTACAACGCACAGTCGTACAGAATATTCACACAGCCATGTGAAACAGTCAAAGAAGTCCTTCTTTGGGCTGTTGTCCAGTTGACGCGTTATATTAGCTTGAATGTTGGTTATGCCTTCAAAGCGCTGGTCCTTCAAGTGATATTCCGCACTCTGTCGTTTTATAGTAGGTAGATACGTATTGAAACTCCGAGCCCCTCTACTCGTGATTATTTTTCTTTTTCTTTCAGAAAAGAACTGTCCGTGTTTTGCGTTTCAATCTAGTTGCGGAAGGCGACGACGCCTCGTTCCATTTTTTTAAACTGATTTAGAGATGTCCAGTCTTTTGCTCCATTGCGATTTGTGAACCAACAAGTCCAGTGCCTACCCTAACACAACTGAAGCCTGTGTTAGGGAGGGCATTGGATTAGAGCAGTCCGTGCAACGGTGTCAGCTACAGTGCCAGCGAGGGTGACGCAGTGGACTGCACATCTGCCTAGTAGGAGACCCGGGTTCAAGTCCCAAACTTGGTGTAAGTTTTAATTCATTGCTTCTGCTTATATCCTCGTGGAAGACGGATGACGACGTTTTTATTGCTGGTGCGTGTCTGGTTTCTTTGGAAGTGAACTTAGCACAAAGGTGATGAAAGATGTTTGGATATTTGAAAGAACAATCATCTGCATAACAGTCGGACCTGAATTGCCATAACCGAAATGATGGTGTTTCTTCGTAGGAGGTAAGTGCCATGTTTGCCGCTCTCAGAAATATAACAGGCACGATCATTTGCCCGCGCGTTCTCTGCTCGTCTTCTAGCGAAAGGTGGCACACGCCTCTGACGACCGTGTTCCGCAGCTGCACAGACCACGCTCACTTCCTTCTAGCAGTGCAGGTTACATACCTAGGATTAAGGCCGGCGTTCAGGGGCGCGCGATTTTGAGAGGCCTGGGACGGCGCACGGCGGTGTACACGGCGCGGTGCGGCGCGGACAGGTATTAATATTAATGAGCGGCGACAACGGAGGACGCGACGGGAGCGTCGGCAAATTAACATGGCGGCCGCTGCATAGCGTGGCGTGACGCGCCGCTCCACGTGGCGCCCGAAACGCCGCCGCCTCCTCTGCTCGTCTGGCAGTGAGTAAACTCGCCGCTCTTGCGTGTGCCGGCCGCCGTTGCAGCTTCGACATAAATTACTCCTTTCTCGTGTCGGCCACTTAAATGTTCTGCGTTTAGAACATTCCATTATTTCGCGCGGAGTGCCAGGATTATTGCTGCTCCTAAAAACTCGTTAATGAACAGCGAGGGGCACTCGATAAGGTCTTGCAGTCGTAACCGTGTAATGTGATGGAGGGTTACGCAAGGCAACGAACAGTAACCTATACCCTGGGAGAAATTAAAATGTTTTCACTTCGGTTTAAATCATACTGCTAAATACAGGGTGACCGAAAAATATACACCAAAGACAAAAGAAGGTGCACCGCAAAGAAATTATCCGAATGGAACGGAAGTTGTTATATGTGATGTGCATGTACAGATGAAAAAATGAATGCAGTTTCTGAAAATTTATGTGATTTATTCAAGAGAAATCGCTTCACAAATTGAATAAGTGAGAAACGCGTTGCTCCACCTCTGGCCCTCGTGCACGCAGTTACTCAGCTTAGCACTGATTGGCAGAACTGTGGGACGTCCCCCTGAGGTATATCGTGCCAAATTCTGTCCAATTGGCGCGTCACATTGTCAAAACCCAAGCTGATTGTCAAAACCCAAGCTGGCTGGAGGACCCTGCCGATAATGCTCCAAACGTTGGGAACTGAGCAGAGATCTGGCGACCTTATTGGATAATGTAGGATTTAACAATGGCGAAGACAGGCAGTAGAAACTCTCGCCCTATGTGGGCGGGAATTATTTTGCTGAAATGTAAGCCCAGGACGGCTTGCCGTGAAAGGCAACAAAACGGGGAACGTAATATCGTTGGCGTACAGCTGTGCCGTAAGAGTGCCGTGTATGACAACTAAAGACGTCATACTATGAAAAGAAATGGCACACCAGACCTTCACTCCTTGTTGTAAGGTCGTATGAAGGGTGACAGTGAGGTTGGTATTCTTCGGCCTGGAATTTCATTGATTGGGCTAGAAATGTCTGCTGTGATGAGTCTCGCTTCGAATTCATCCCCTGTCGCCTGCGAAGACGTATCTGGAGACGCCCCACAAAGCGGAAGGATACCAACCTGACTGCCGCCCGCCATACAGCCCGACAACAAGGAGTGATTGCTTGGGGTGCTATTTCATTTCACAGCAGGACACCTCTGGCTTCCTTACAACACATCAGTACGTGCCCTGTTTTGTTTCTCTTCATGGCAAGCCGTACTGGGCTTATATTTCAGCAAGATGGCGCACGGCGACAGTTTCTACCGCCTGTCTTCATGCTTGCCAAACGGTACCTTTGACAGCAAGGTCGCCGAGTCTCTCCCCTACTGAGAACGTTTGGAGCATTACGAACAGGGCTCGCGAACGACCTCGGGGTGTTGACGGTCTAACGCACCAATTGGGTAGAACTTGGCACGATATCTTTCAGGAGTGCATTCAACAACTGTATCCACCAATGCCAAGCCAAACAACTGCTTGCATAAGGGCCAGAGGTGGATCAACGCGTTATTGACTTTTTCAATTTTTGAAGCTCTACCGCTACTATCGCAGGTTCGAATCGTGCCTCGGGCATGGCTGTGTGTGATGTCCTTATGTTAGTTAGGTTTAAGTAGTTCTAAGTTCTAGGGGACTGATGACCTCACATGTTAAGTCCCATAGTGCTCAGACCCATTTGAACCATTTTTGTGAAGCTCGAATAAATCAGCCAATTTTTCTAAAGTTGTGATCAATATTTGTCTGTGCATGTACATCACATGTACCAAATTTTCTTCCCATTCGGATCAACCGATTTCCGTCCCATGCGGATCACTGCTTCGTGGTGTGTCTTTTGCTTCTTTTTATATTTCGTTTTGTTTTAAAGTGTATTTGATTCCCTAAAGGAAGACATTCGTGACCATCGACTTGCTTCGAACAAAGAGATCCACGCATGGGTGCCATCAAGAGTACGTAGGCACCCGCAAAAATTTTTCCATGGAGGCATTAGCCGTCTTGTCGGACAGTGGAATGAATGTTTTAAGAGTTATGGGGATTACTTTTGAAATAATAAACAGTTTACTTGCTTTTCTTTTTTTGCCTCGTTTTGATTATTGCCCATTATGGATCCATCATGTCATTTACTAATTATCCTGGAGAAATATGGCTTATGTTTATAACTTTACACTTGAAAATTTTAATGTATGGAAGACATAATTAGGATACACGCAAGATCTGCAGAATCATGAATATTCAGTTGTTCAGTTGCAATTGTTTCTCGAGTCATAAAGAAATTGTGGGTCCTGACGTTGATGGAGAGACGTCCGAGGTTCATTACGGATGAACTGCGACGCATTCAGTTCTTTGTATCGGCTTTAGAAGAAGATGGTAATATTATTCGTGTTGGTAAGCTTCGTAGATAAATGAGCTTCCCGATGATGACAAAAAGCTATTTAGAAATAGCGGACGAAATCTGGAATCGTTTTTAAATGCTCTTTTCTATTTCTAATTCAGAAAAATGGGAAGAATCTTGCCATCATTTTAATGCTTCCTGCGCAGAAGTAAAAATTTCGGAGAATTCTTTAGGATATTCTTCCTTTAGATTCGCGTAGTGCGCACATAATTACGGGCACTGCGGCAGACGTACGAAGACAAATACTGGTACTTCAGGGAGGATGTAGGGAATCGGCTACAGGCGTATCCCAGACGGCCGAGAGCCCAGGGAAGAGCAAACAACTGGGACAGCGACTCGCTAGCTGCGGTAGAAGGAGCGCTGAAATATGATAGGCGCTAATCCCCGGCCTGTTTGCCGAGCCGCGCCCTGCTCCCCGCGGACTTAAACCCGCGCTCTCTGCCACTTACAGCGCTCACACACGCGCGCGCATGCGCTGCCGGCGGTGCGCCGGGCGCGACGCCGCCGTAAGGGCGGTTCGGTCCTCCGAGAACTGAACTAACACGAAAGTGCTCAGCGAATGATAAACAAAGGAATCAGAAGGTACAATCACAGTACTTCTGTTCGCCTTTAAAATAAGTGTGTTGGCCTCAATACACATCGAAATTGGCAGTGAAGGCGTCTTTTAGAATCGATCGAAGCATTGATGCAGTGGTATCGTCCATAGATCGCGGTGCCGCACCAAAGCCTGCAACACTCATCGATACGATAGACACTAGGGAGGACACTCTGCAACCCGCAACAACCAGTGGGAGACACTCCAGAAGACACGTTCTCTCTCTCAGTATAGCAGCACTCTCACACTGAAATCAGTGTAACGTCGAGTATGCAAAAGTTTGCCCCAATTTGAGGCCTCAGCTGCAGGAGTCAACATCATCCTCTGGAACAGTGACCATTAAACTTTCTGTCTACATGTACTTTCGTAAGTGTTCCGTTTCGCACTGCGAGACAGCGGTTTGTTAATCTGTGCATCAAGTGATGCTTTTATAGTCAATAACAGTTGTAAAACATCAAGTACTCCTGTGTCAAAGAAATGTGTAAAAGCTAAATAAATATTTTATTTATCTGTTTAATAAAGTGAACTAATATTTCATATATTCAAATATGATGAACCTTCTCCCAGAGCAACAAAAGAACTCACAGTTATGGCCGGACTATTGACACTTTTTGGTCATAACAGATGACATCCAAATACGTTTGAATGTGCGTCGAAATATGTTGCACTGTGTAACTTACTTTGAATATACACTACTGGCCATTAAAATCGCTACACCACGAAGATCACGTGCCACAGACGGGAAATTTAACTGACACGAAAAAGATGCTGTGATATGCAAATGATTAGCTTTTCAGGGCTTTCACACAACGCCGGTGGCGACACCCTCAACGTGCTGATCCAACCCATTTCTCATACACAAACAGCAGTTGACCGGCGTTGACTGGTGAAACGTTGTTGTGATGCCTTGTGTAAGGAGGAGAAATGCGTACCATCACGTTTCCAACTTTGATAAAGGTCGGATTGTAGCCTTTCGCGATTGCGGTTTATCGTATCGCGAATTGCTGCTCGCGTTGGTCGATATCCAATGACTGTTAGCAGAATAGGGAATCAGTGGGTTCAAGAGGGTAATACGGAACGCCGTGCTGGATCTCTATGGCCTCGTATCACTAGCAGTCGAGATGACAGGCATCTTATCGGCACGGCTGTAACGGATCGTGCAGTCACGTCTCGATCTCTGAATCAACAGATAGGGACGTTCGCAAGACAAAAACCATCTGCACGAACAGTTCGACGGCGTTTGCAGCACCATGGACTAACAGCTCGGAGACTATGGCTGCAGTTACCCTTGACGATGCATCACAGACCGGAGAACCTGCGATGGTGTACTCAACTAAGGACCTGGGTGCACGAATGCCAAAACGTCATTTTTTCGGATGAATCCAGGTTCTGTTTACAGCATCATGATGGTCGCATCCGTATTTGAAGACATCGCGGTGAACGCACAATGCACATTGGAAGCGTGTATTCGTCATCGCCATACTGGCGTATCAACCGGCGTGATGGTATGGGGTGACATTGGTTACAAGTCTTGGTCGCCTCTTGTTCGCACTGACGGCACTTTGAACAGTGGACGTTACATTTCAGACGTGTTACGACCCGTGGCTCTACCCTTCATTCAGTCCCTGCGAAACCCTACATTTCAGCAGGATAATGCACGACCGCATGTTGCAGGTCCTGTACGGGCCTTTCTGCATACAGAAAATGTTCGACTGCTGCCCTGGCCGGCACATTCTCCAGATCTCTCACAATTGAAAACGTCTGGTCAATGGTGGCCGAGCAACTGGCTCGTCACAAAACGCCAGTCACTACTCTTGATGAACTCAGGTATCGTGTTGATGCTGCATGGACAGCTGTACCTGTACACGCCATCCAAGCTCTGTTTGACTCAATGCCCAGGCGCATCAAGGCCGTTATTAGGGCCAGAGGTGGTTGTTCTGGGTACTGACTTCTCAGGATCTACGCACCCAAATTTCATGAAAATGTAATCACATGTCAGTTCTAGTATAATGTATTTTTCCAATGAATACCCATTTATCATCTGCATTTCTTCTTGGTGTAGAAATTTTAATGGCTAGTAGTGTATCTTCTAGCGCCGTATTTGATTTCCTGCGGTGATGTATTTAATTTAAAAATGATTCCAGTATATGTGTTCATGACATATCACAGCAGTATCAATCCTCGTTGCCCCCTACTCGTCAGTCAAATATTGTGACAACATGAATATATTTTTGTAGGCCAATTCAAGTGACTGATAACGTTAAATCGTTCTGTGCTGATTCCGAATTCGTCCGTCGTTATGCTTGTTACAATTGACCCGTATGTGGTGCATCATCGGAAGTTTATCTCCATTCGAATGAGCAGTAAATAAATTATATCCTTGCGGCTTTTGCAAACTCGCATCAGAATCACTTGCGTTTCTCTCGTAATTTTACTCAGTTTGTACTGATCTTGACGCATTGCTCCATTGCTATGAAAGTCTTTTCATGGGCATCCGCAGTCTTTTTTTTCGGTCTGTGTGGACACCACCTAGTCCACCGAACACTTTATACTCACATTCCAAATTGTTCTGAAATCATGAAAGCTTGTAACGAACAATTTCTTTGGTTTTATTGTATTGGAGGAACTTATGCTAAGGCAGTGACGAGAAATGAAGATCGAAGGAAGATCCACGATGCCTCCATGAGACAAATAATACACTAAACGATAGTAATTTTAGCAATAGTAGAGTCGTTAGCTAAATAACGTCGTCAGTATATAAGGTTAATGGAGAAAATATGAGAAATAAGAAGAGACGGCACAAGGAGTATTCCGCGTAATGTGAAAGCTCATCATGTTTCATGATCAGTTTAAGATATGGACGGACTCGCTATACGTTATGGTTCAAATGGCTCTGAGCACTGTGGAACTTAAGATCTGTGGTCATCAGTCCCCTAGAACTTAGAACTACATAAACATAACTAACCTAAGGACGCCACACACATCCATGCCCGAGGCAGGATTCGAACCTGCGACCGTAGCAGTCGCGCGGTTCCGGACTGAGCGCCTGAACCGCTAGACCACCGCGGCCGGCTATACGTTACGAACTACATATTAAACAGAAGGAGCCCGGTTTCGATTCCCGGCCGACTGGGACGTTTTCTCCGCTCGGGGGGCTGGATTTTATTTTGTACTTGCATTTGTATCGTCATTACTGACACGAAAGTTGCCTCAAACACACTGTCATATGGTCTTGCCACTGCGGAGATGGATCTACGGGCACGAACTGAAAAACAGTAAGGGAAAAAACTAGATATTAAGATAATGGCTATTCAGGTCTTCCAGTTAACAGCCTATCCGTTCTCCTCCACAGCTCGGTACATGTGTGTACCACAGGATATGTTTGCTCAGTGTCGGAATTCTTAACTGGTCCATAATGAAACTAGCAACCATTGGTCTCTCCATGTTAAGGGCTTCTCTTGGTTCAAGAAACAGCCGTTAGATCTGAAAGTATCGTGAGAGATATATCAAGTAGCGTGATGACGTCGCCAAGAAAAGGAAATGGTATGTTGCAGTGACGCTTTTAGTGATAACCTCTTAAAATAAGAAGCTGTCAAGTGTACGGTTCGGTCCAATTTTCAGTTCTCAATTTCTTAGTAAAAACTACGTGAATCCTTGACGAATGTATCACTCTTTCGCATTAAGCCGCGGTAGAATTGAGTTCAGACGTGTGTACCGTTCTAATTTCTCAGATCAGTCGAATTTTTCGTATAACCTTTCTCAGCTGCAGAATAATCGTTCTCCCTTGGTATCTCGAGTCACGCCAAGCAAATGGCCCACAGTGTCTCATTCAACTGTTATACGCCTTGATGTTCTTCTACGAGTGACAACCACTATACGGATCACGGATTAACTAGAGCAATTTCACGCAACGTTCGTGATATTAAATTTGTTTAGCTTACGTCAGTTGCTATAGTTTTCTACCTTCTTCAACAAAGCTAAAAACTCGTTTGCGACAGATGTACAAGGCAGTTGGTGCGTTAAATTAGTCGACGCCAGTAGTATATGTTTAGTTCTGATGCTGTAATTAAACTCTGTGAAACACGTCGTCGCTGAGGAAGATCAGCTTTCCGCCTCTCGTACTTCGCCCCGCGTCGGTTCCCCACAGGCCTCTGCTGTGTATTACGGGAACCAAAAGTTAAACGCCCGCGTTAGGTGTCTGGGGAAGCCTTGTGTGAGCTGTCGACAACTTTTCTACTTAGAATTTAAGATGAAAACTTGAGGAAGTTAAAAAGTAATTAATCTGTGTAATTACGCCACTGCTTTCAGCCAGCACATAACTTAATTCGCGGTTGGAAAGTCATGTTCCAGAAGGTTCTCGGATGGGGACCTTTTAGCGGTGGGCTTGCTAAGCGGAGAAACTTGAGGTACCTGAACTACCTGCCTTAACTTTTCACTTCACGCAATCTGTTATAGAACACTCTGCTCATTTTTATGTCAGCTCAGTTGTAAAATCGTTTGAAATAAAGACGAAAAGGCCATCCGCTTTTGACAAGCATCTTTTATAAGCAAGATGTACGTTCTTATATTTCACAAAGATACATGATGCGTTGAGACAAGTGTGTATTGCTCCGATACCTTACTTAATGAACGTTGTTGGACATGTGGTGACCTGACTACACAACACATTAGACTTGAATTCGGGAGGAGCGGTCTTTTAATCCACATAAATGTACTTGATTAATGTTTACAGGGGTTTCTCTATAGCATACTAGATAAATGTGCCGGAATATAATGTGCTTGAGCATTCTCCAGCAAAATGATGGCCAGGTCGTGCAGAAAGTGTCATCACTTCTGTCTCTGTGCTGTTCATTTCTGGAACACAACCTACGACCAGGCTAGGGACAGAAGTGATGACACTTTCTGCAGGACCTGACCATCATTTTGTAGGACAATGCTCATGCACGCACAGTGCAAGCTGTTATTGGTTGGTTTGACTGATTGTCCGCAGCTCGTGGTCGTGCGGTAGGGTTCTTGCTTCCCGCGCCCGGGTTCCCGGGTTCGATTCCCGGCGGGGTCAGGGATTTTTCTCTGTCTCGTGACGACTGAGTGTTGTGTGATGTCCTTAGGTTAGTTAGGTTTAAGTAGTTCTAAGTTCTAGGGGACTGATGACCATAGCTGTTAAGTCCCATAGTGCTCAGAACCATTTTTGTTTGACTAATGGGACTGCTGAGTACTATACCACCTACTGCACTCCCCTGACTTAGGCCCTCGTGAGTTCAACTCAATTTATAAACTAAAGGAAACACTTCACGGCGTTCGCTTCAGAACTGCTACAACTTCGTCGGGCAATAGACCACGCCGCTCGAACTGTCAACACAACTGGCACTGCTAAGAGCATCCTACGACCTCCATATCGATGGAAACGGGTTGTGCACACTGCTTGTGACTACTTTGAAGTTCAGCAAAACTTTGAAACATGTTTCTATTTTGTACGAGTTGTAAATAAATAGTTGCCACTATTAAAGTTCCAATACTCGTATCTAGGCACAGGCATAAAAGTAAAAACTATATTTTACCATTGTCTTATTTTACTCATGTTGATTAAAATTTGATCTTGTGTGGGAAACTAGATGTCTGCGTCAAGGTATTTTTACATCCTGTTTCGATTAAGATAGTTCAGGTGCTTCAAAAGGCTGTTTCCAAAATACATTGTAAATCAAAGTGATGTAGTATAATAGGTTGTTAGGTGAAATAGCTCATCGACGCTGAGGTCTAACTGGACGCTTTGTTCTGCTGGAGCAAACATGCGATAGTAGTTTCGTGACCGTAAGACAGAAAGCGCCTGAGATTTTACTTGGAAAGGAGTATACGAGATATGTTGTGTGACGGTATGGAGATTCCTCTCCATTCCATTCATTTCATACCCAAAGAGCATTTGTGTGGATGTTTTGTGTGTGTAGGTGCGCTAGAAAAAAATTGACAACTAAATGCTTCATTTCAAAATCGGTCGATAAATGAGCATTTTGAGTTTAACTATTGTGCCTAGTGTAGTACATGGAAAAACTTTTTGTTAAATGTAGTCTTATCGTTATGGTTCACGAATATATATTCTGTTTTTAGGTTAGCTGTTAAAAAAACATGGTATCATGATAAATAAAATGTCTGGTAATGCAGAAATTTACTTGAAAATCAAAATTATAAAACACCTCAAGATTTTTGAAAGTAAAATATAATACTGTTTCCACGTTATCAAAAAGTCCTATATAAAAAAATCCTCTACAGTAAACAACAACTATAAATGAGACAATAATTTTGAATATTAATTAGTTTATTTTGAAATAGTATGCTTGAAAAACGTTTACGGAGTGGCAAACCAAATTATATTATACAAAACGATGCCCAAATTCGAACGTTAAATGCCTCTGCAACTGGACTAAGAATCTGTATTTAAACTACATTGCCTCTTGCAGTTAGTAGCTTCTTCTGATGATTAATTTTCGTGAAATAGCGATTCGGAGTCAGTTCGCCGTGTTATTTGTACGCCAGTTCCATGTAAACGGTATTACACTTCGTTTCGCTTCAAGTGCTTGCAAGAACTGCTGAAACGAACCTCCTCTCAAGGTTTTTTGGGTTTATTTGTATTAGTTCCACTATTTGTTGAGTGTTTCACTATACTTTCATGCCTTGTTCTGTATAAGATTAATTTCTGTATGTTTCTTTATTCATCTTTTTCTTTTTTTCCACTTTTCCTACCATTTTTAGTGCATAGTCACTATCAAAGCGCACAGAAGATTTGCCATTACGAAGCGTTGGATATGTTTCTTTATATACGACAAAGGAAGTCCTCTTTATTTATTTTTCTGGCATCTTAACAGCCACTTTCAAGTGGTAAAAGCGTTCGGTTACTTCGAATCTTATATTCGACGTTATTTTACTGCTGACATGCGCCCAATAACTTACACTTACTAGAACGCTTTCTATCGAAATGTATTTATATGGATAGCGGCTAGGGAGAAGGTACCAGAGCTCGATGCCGAGAGCACGGAATATGAATACCAAAGTAAGTCCGTCGTAAGATTTCTTCTTTCCCGTCTGCGGTACGCCTCGCCGCCGCGGAGACAAGCGAAGTAGCCGTTAGTGGGCGTGGCGAAGAGGGAGGAAGAGAGAGAGGAGCAGCCAGAGAGAGTAACACAGCGGGGCGTGGCGGAGGGGGAGACGTCGATGAAACAAAGATTTTGCAAGTGTAAGGCGGCGCGCGCCGGCGTCACAAAAGCCCCGGGACGCCTTCTTAGGTGGAGCGGAGCAGTCAAGTGCGCCGAACAATGCCGGCCAAACAAAAGCGCGCTGCGCCGCTATTTACGTCCCGCAGCTGCGCCCTGCGCCCTGCACTGCGCCACCACCCGCACTCAAACAAAATGACTAACTACTGTGCGCCCACCGTCGTCTCACCTAGCTTGTATTTCCATCAGCGTTGGAAAGCATCGTCTGTCGCGGGAGGTGTGACACCACACGCGGCCTTCATCTTCAGTCGCTTCCCAGGGTAGCTAAGAAAGCTTTGATCAGCGTAATGAACTGGGACGTCAACTCCGCTTCTTTGAAGCACTGGAGTTGTACTCTGCAACCACCGCCGATGTTCGGCAGGGGGTGTTTAGTGTACTAGGATCATTCATCTCCACAGCCACTTCCTATTAGAGCAGTGGTCAGCACACTGGACTCGCATTCGGGAATCCGACGGTTCAATCCGCGTTCGGCCATCCTGATTTGTTTTTTCCGTAACTTCCCTCAATCGCTTAAGGCTAATGTCGGTATTGTTCCATTGACAAGCACGACTGATTTGCTTCCCCATCTTCCCCTAAGCTGAGCCTATGCTACGTCTCTAATGACCTCGTTGTCGACTGGACGTTAAACACTAATCTTCTTCCTCCTTCCTCCCATTTCCTGCCGAGAAAAACCTTTGTGGGTATTCCTCTTTGTAAGGAGGATTTTCTGTGATTTTACGTAAGAGGTATGTAGTACAAAGCTCATTGTAACGTGAAATCTCAGAATTTTCACAATAAAACCATTCCGAGCAGGTCTTCTATAAATCTTTCTCTCTCTCTCTCTGCCGGCCGCGGTGGTCTCGCGGTTCTAGGCGCGCAGTCCGGAACCGTGCGACTGCTACGGTCGCAGGTTCGAATCCTGCCTCGGGCATGGATGTGTGTGATGTCCTTAGGTTAGTGAGGTTTAAGTAGTTCTAAGTTCTAGGGGACTGATGACCACAGCAGTTGAGTCCCATAGTGCTCAGAACCATTTGAATTTGAAATCTCTCTCTCTCTCTCTCTCTCTCTCTCTCTCTCTCTCTCTCTCTCACACACACACACACACACACACACACACACACACATAAGGTCTCGTTAACAGAACTTCGTCAGTGTCACATCATCGTCGATCAGTATTCAAAAACAGACCGAACGATAATTCTGATGCTTCGTTGACGAACTACACTATCTTAGAAGTCTTGCACTAAATCCAAGTTAGATGTATGAATTTTTTATGTAAATACACTTAATGCTTTTCAAATAAATCAAATGTTCATCATTCTGCAAATTTACTGTTCGTCTCTACATTTTAGCAGCCCTCTGCCACTAGAGGGCTCCGAATTGTAGCGTGAAACATGGCAGTGTGTAACATAACTACGTTGGTGTAATCGAGTTGCGAATTCGAAGCATTCGTCCACAAATGGAGTACCCTCTCCTTCGCTATGACAATGCCAGACTACACGCGTGAGTTGCGACATCGGCAACAATCCGACGCCTTCACTGTCATCGATCATCTTCCGACTTGGCCCCATGCGATTGTCATATATTTGCAAAACTTAAAGAACATCTTTGAGGATATAACTTTGATAGTGATGACGCTAAATATGTGAGAACAACAAAGTTGTAAAATTTTAATAGCGTTTGTTTTATTTAGAGAGCTTTAAGGAGTTTTCACATAAGAAAATTCAGAGCCGTTACTTTTCTGAAAGCCCTCAGCCCTTCAGTCACTCCGAATAGATACTCTTATATACTTGACGGCTGATGGTGATTCCATTAACTCATTGTACACCGTGTAGCCGCATTTACACGTATTACATTGCATTTGTGTACGTGGAGGGGCGACTGCGAGTCTTTCATTAAATGCAGACCAAATGCATGTCATCCTGAACCGCGCGGGGTAGCCGCGCGGTCTGAGGCGTCTTGTCACGGTCCCCCAAGTAGGAGGTTCGAGTCCTACCTCGGGCATGGATGTGTGTGGTGTCCATATCGTAGGTTAAAATTAGATTAAGCACTGTGTAGGCTTAGGGACCGATGACCTCAGCAGTTTGGTCCCATAAGACGTTACCACAAATTTCCTATTTCATCCCGCATTTTGTAAACAAAAATTATAACGACGAGCTCTCTATCTACAACTGCCCGGAGATATGTATACTTTCACTGACTGGCAGTTCATATATATAAGTGCGGTCTTTTTGCTTTTTGAGGCCCCTCTGCTGCAGTCACAGTTTTACAAGTGATATGGGAATCACGCCGTCTTTTGCGACCGTGTAAAGTCTCATGTGGACCAAACGCGGTTCGCTTTGTTTAAAGCATCATCAGCTGTCCAGCATTATTTCCGTGTCTTCTCCCCCCTGTTCCACTGCCCCAAGCGCGGCGCGGCGGCCTGTGGAGGGGTGTGGGCAGGAGCACACATTTATGAATTGTGCTACTGAAGGGATGAACAGACCGAGTGGAACAACGCAGCATTGCCAGATCGCTCGCAGTGTTATTAATCTCACTACTTTTCTCACACACCTCGTATATTGTCAGTAACGTAGTAAGCGATGTTGCCTGCTACGATCCATTTTTACCCCTTTTATGAGATTTTCTTCCAGCAGCTCGTTGTCGGTCCTTTGTTTATGCGGTACTCAAGCGAGAAACTGCTGACTTTGAACGTTTACGTTTGTCGAATTGCTGGCGGGACCATAGCTTACTAGTTACATCTACATCTGCATCTGCATCTACATAGATACTCCGCAAGCTACTGTACGGAGCGTGGCGGAGGTTACCCTGTACCACTAACAGTCATTTCATGTCCTTTTCCACTCGCGGAAGAGCGAGGAAGAGACGATTTTCTATATCGTTCCATATGAGCCCTAATTTCTCGTATCTCATGTAGTGATCCTTAGGCGCATTGTACGTTGGCGGCAGTAGAAAAGTACGGCAGTCAGCTTCAAACGCCGGTTCTCTAAATTTTCTCACTAGTGTTTCTCGAACAGAACGCCTCCTTCCCTCCTAGAATTGCCATTTGTGTTCCCGATGCACCTTTGTAACATCTACGAGTTGTTCGAACCTACCAGTAACAAACCTAACAGCTAGTCTCGCAATTGTTTGGTTGTCTTCCTTTAATCCGACCTGATACTGATCCTCAACAGTCGAGCAGTAGTCGAGAACAGGTCGCACCAGCGTCTTATATGTGGCCCCCTTTACATATTTCCCAATAATCCGAAGTCAGCCATCCTCACATGCTCCGTCTATTTCATACCGCTTTGGAGTTACGCGTGATATACGTTTGTGGGTAGTCTTCAGCTGTCGACTGCACCTCCAGTACCATGTGTAGTGCTCGTTGACAACAGAGACCCAGCTACCAGCGTTTTCCCGTCCCCCACCGCGCCGTCTGCGGAGGTAGGGGCCCAGTTATTTTGCGCGCAATATACACGAGGAGATGCGCGAGCGCGGAGGCGGGATGTGTGGCAGCGCAGGACGTGTGCGATCGGCCTCGGCTAATGTGCTGCCCCTGCGGCCGGCCGGCCGCCCGGCGCGCTATCGACCGCCGGGCGACAGTCCCCGGCGCTGTTTGATTACGCAGATGCCACAGTGACACGTGTCCTTCACGGGGGCGCGGGCAGCCGGCAAGCGGCCGCTCGATGCAGCGCTCCGCCGCTCGCTCACTCTCTCCGGCCCTCTCCCACTCAGATGTGCTCTAGCTGCACTCCACTAAAAGACCGGCCCAAGTACAAGCACGTGGCACTGAATCGGCTAGGATGTTTTTCTGGAGGCGACAAATACGGTGATTTTGATGGTCCGACACTGAAGTGGACGTCGGACTGTGGCTGATCATTAACTTGTAGAAACAGAAAATCTCAACAGCCGTGCTTTTATAAAATATATTAATTGCGCGACTAGTCCTGACACTACATTAGTGTCACCTTCAGGCCCCAATTGAAACTGAATTGTGATATCCCACCCTCGGTGCGTTACGACTGGTACCTTGTAAATTAACTGATCCCCTGGATTTCTATTTGCACGATGTGTGCATCCTAGCCATGTCTGCCCTCCTGATTTCGCAGCGGCTCTGCTTTCGAGGTTTCATTAATGATATGTTTCAACAAGACAACACATGACCGCATATTACCTCTGCTGCCCCCATCTACCTAACTACAGATGTTGATCGACTACTACCAGTTCTGTTACGCATTGACAGCATCTGGCATTGGATTGCCGAGGACTCGCACGCGTGCCGCGCAGAGCGGCCGCGCTGTTTGAGGCGTCCTGTCACGGACTGCCGCGGCCCTCCCGCCGGAGGTTCGAGTCCGTTCTCGGCATGGGTGTGTGTGTGTTGTTCTTAGCATAAGTTAGTTTAAATAGTATGTAAGTCTAGGGACCGATGACCCAAGCAGTTTGGTCCCTTAGGAATTCACACACATTTGAACATTTTGACTCGCACTCCACATTTCGTCAGTCAACACCACGGCTGGAGTGCACACATCGCGTGAATAGAAATCCATGAGAGCAGTGAATATACATGGTAGCTGTTCAAATGCACCGAGGGCTTGATATGACTACTCAGTTTGGCATAGGGGCCTCACGATGACACGAATGTAATGTCGAAAGTGGTCGCGTAACTGACATATTTTATAAAAAGTATCAGTCGGAATGTATTCAGAAATAGAACATGAATACAGGACACAATTGCAGTGTTGACCATTAAAATTGCAACACAAGTTAGGACAACAAGCAATTAATTTCTACTTATTGTGCGTAATTTTACTTATTGTGCGTAGGAAGATTATGTGATCAAACATGCCGGTAAAAGGTAAAGTCGTATGGCATGACTGGATAGGAGACGACGATGGGCAGCTTCAGCCGCCTAACTGGAACGGTTGTCACTGCCCTCCGCGCACGCTGGCACCTTTCCTTCGCGGAGTGTGAGAGTTGTGAGTTTAAGTGTACCTGGTATATGTAGATGACTATAGTGCGTGTGTGCGGAGTGCGGTGTTATGTTTGTGTTGGACGACGATGAGAGGAGAGAGCGTGAAACCCGTTGCCAGCACATAGCGTACTCCTCTCAAATAGTATTAAGGGGGTTGCCGCTGATCTTAACATCCCCATCCTATAAACAGTGCCGCATGCCCTCACTTCATGGGGCACTCTGGACAGGTCTGGAATTTAATCCAGAAAACTGGTGCAAAGACGTGATCAGGGTCTTTACTCCACCAGTTCTTGTAAGTAGAAGGGAAAGCAGCCAACAGCACGTGGCGTTATCGGACGGTTACCCATCTAATTACTGGCCATGGCCAACGCTACTTAAATTAGGTGATCTGACGAGAACCGGTGTATTCAACGACGCACGGCCCATCGCTGATTTGTAGGTGATTTGAGAGTATACAGGGTGCCTAATTTACATGGGTCCTCGAAGATATTCTTAATGTACTGGAAACAGATATTCATAGTTGCTTACAGAATGACTACGGAGACCTGGCACTGGACAAAAGCACGGTGAGTCGTTGGAGGAAGCGACTGTCATCATCGCAACAACGTCGTGCAAACCTGTCCGATATTCTGCGTGTCTGCCGACTGCACACAGCTGTGACTCCTGCAATTTTGGAACATGCAGACCCTCTCACTGGAGGAGATCGAGAGGTCACAATCAAATGCCTGGCTGCACAACTAGACTTCGCTGTTGGTGGTACTGACACACTCCTCCACCTCTTGGGGTACACACAGGTGTACGGCCTGGATCTAACACCTTCCGACTTCCATCTGTCTGGCCCATTGAAGACTCAAGGAAGCAGTACGTGGGTAATGGGGAGGTTATTGATGCAGCAAGACGTTGGCCCCTACATCGACCAGCAGAGTGGTACCACGCGGGAATATAGGCCCTCCAAGTAAGGTGGCGTAGGCCGTCGCATTGAACGGAGAATATCTTCAAAATTACAGTTTTGTAGTCAGAAGAGCGGCGAATAATATGGGAAATTGGAATCTTGAATATAACCAACCTACTTGCAGGAAAAAATGCGTTTCATTGCTTACTGAATGCCCCTCGTATTTAGTTAGCAGGCAACTGCGCAGAATTGTGTCTAAGGCTCTGTGGCTTTCTCGAAGTCAAGAAGCACCGCATTACCTTTCCATCCGTTAAATGCTGCCTTTTTGGATGTCAAAAATAAATAGTGGAAACTGGGTTCAGTAAAATCGGTGTTTGTGAGAAACATGTTGATTCCGAGATATCAGTAGTTCGGTATCCAGAAAAATCATCATGCGAGACTACGCTGTATGTGCCACAATTCTGCAAGAAATTGACGTTTGTGAGACAGGCCCACAGTTCTGGGCGTCCACCTTACGACCCTTCTTATATACATGAACTACCACTCCAGTTTTCCTGGTGGCTTGGCAAGCTCCGTTGATCGAGAAACCTACGGTAAAGTGATGAATGCAGAGCTACAGAAACGATATAGTAGTGCTCCAACAACGGAACAAATGTAAGGGAAAGTTGGGGAAATTATTATTTTGACAAATTCATAATAAGTTCCACAAAACCAACAGTGTGTGCGATAGCTGTAGTTTCTCTAATTACTATACACTTAATTAATTTAAATGTAAACAGTAGTGGAACGAAGTTTAACAGTAGATGTCATAAAGATGGGATTGCGCTCGATTCCCCGCTCCCATGCGATATTTATCCGCAGAGGCTGAGGAATCGTGCGATCGAGGACAGCTTACATTAAAAATATATGAGTAAAAATAATCACCATACTGAAATATATTTAAAACATTGGAAGAATAAAGTCTTGGAATTCGCGCATCGGGGGCTACACTCTTTTTCTCCCCCTCCCCGTTGATAGGTACGTGGTTGCTACCCCAACAGCGAATCTTTCCAGACAGTAAGTGATATGTATACCAAGTTTCGTTGAAATCGGCTCAGTGGTTTAGGAGGAGGTATGGAACGTATATACATACCTACATACATATGTAAGTACATTTTTATAACATGTGTGAATTTTGTGTGAGAGTTACGTAATCCTGTGCAAACTGAGTTCACAAAAAAGCTGCACTATTCCAAGTAGACAATATTTTACTCTCTTTTGCCTTAGGGGGCAGGCATACGGTTGAAGCACGAGGAAGAAACCAGCTTTCGAGCACAAGAATACACAGTGAAAGGCTAACACGGCACTTTGACAGTACACTAGATGGTGCTGCAGCTCTATTTTAATACCGAGAACGTACTCACTTTTTCTAATTTTTTGTCCTTCTGCTTCTACACTTTATAACTACTCCTCGATGATGGAACATGAGAAACACTCTGGGCTGGGAAATGGCAGCAAGGGAAACGCGACAAATCAAAGTAAGAAACCGTGACATACCATTGATAATGAGATCGCTAAACCGTAGCAGTATCATAGTATTTTCCATAACCCGCAATACCAAGGTGGGAGCAAGTACTTTATGCCCACCCCAAAAAAATTAAAAAAGCAGGATTGGTTAAATGCTGTTGAAATATGTTAACTACATAGTTTTTAAAGGGGTACTGGTGTGTAGATAGGGTTCAGAACCCGAAAATACCTTTTAGCACAATATTAGCAAATATCAACGTACTTCCAGTACCTACTGACTTAAGTGTAACTGAAAAAATGAATACATAAATGGAATCGGGTAGAAGAATTCACTAAAAACAACATTTTGTTTCAAAATTTAGAATGTAAAATAACTGACTAGATTACAATATTTTAAAAAGCTGGGCATATAATACCCTCCCCCCTGGTATTGCGAGGGTTAATGAAAGAGCATTAGGAAGGAGGGTTTATCCTATTACAGAAATCCTTAAATTAAACATAAAATCGGTGGGAGCCAGTCTGTATGGACGAGTGGGTTTCGGAACACTTTACTCCCGAATGCGAGTGCAGTGCCTTAGTTATTGCACCAACCTCCCGTAGTAAAAGTACCTTCACATCGCAGGTGCAGACAACTTAATGCCGCCATCTCTATCACGAATCACTATTCCTGGTATTACACGCGTTTACACACGACTTGCAAGTCATTTCGTTATTGCTTGTGTTTACTCGAATGTATGCAGCTGACGTGTACTATCAGAGAGAGGCATTCGAAGGTCTGTGCGTGTTTTCGAACATCTAGTATTGCCCGTCGATTACATATTCATGAATCAATATCGCGTACCAGACCGATAATAACTGTCCCGTATAGTTAGCATACTATCTGCCGCAGGTGGTTATGTTCTCGGGACGATCCCATCAAGTCTCTGTATTAGCTCCATTGACCAGAATGGCTGTACTGCTTCAGGGTGCTCTTTGACATTTCGTGGCGGATGCTACAGCAATGAGCGCGATGTTGCAGTAATGAAACATTCCAGAGCATCCTTGTTCTAATCCCTTTTCGACAATTTTGGCTAAGCTTTATATAAATTCTCATGTTTCACTCCTGTCCTCCAACAGGACGTTGTCCTTTTCTAGTCAAATTCCTTTTTCTTCTAATGATCGCACTACGAGTAGAATGTACGATGAAACATTCGAAACCAAGTATTAACTTCACTTCATACGTGCCTGGTGATGAAATACTAGTATTGATCCTATGTATGTACTGGTTAAGCTTGTCATATGGTTAAATTCGAGGTAACTGGCCTACGGAATTATCTTTTTTTTGCGACCATGTGGTACCAAGAATGTTTACGTTCACTGAGCCATCTTCCGACTTCTTATCAAGAATTTTTTTGGAACCTTCCTGTATTCTTTTCATGTTTCCGCGCATGCGCTTCGTGTCTGTATTTTATACACGGTCATGTATAGTCAGAGAACGACAACGTCATTTTTTGAAGAAACAAAAGATTCGGAGTACATCATGGCAAAGTTTGTAATGCACCTCATTCCTGCATGCTTGATACATAAGTTGAAATGAGAAAAAAAGACAGACGTTGTGGCAAATATTTGGAGCAGTAACACACGTATGCAATGTAAAAAGTTCTCACGCTTATACACATCGATGGGAGGCATGAGAAATCTTTACTTGAGTGTTCTTGCAAAGTGGTGCTCCACAGTTGTAATGTGTTTAATTAAGTTTATTCAAGAACTGATGGTGTTTAAAAACATGTCTTTCATCTACTGAAGGAAATATATAGAACAATAGAAAAGAAACTTCACCAAGCAGGTTAGCGTGTACGTATTTTAGCTGCAACAACGTAGCAGCTGGTATGCTGAATTTCAAAAACGCCATTGCAATGTTTGAAGACCAAGTTTCGATAAACAGTTTCGGGTGCCAAATCGATAGCCTAAAAAGGAAACGACTAACTGTATTGACAAGACTCCACGGGTATTTGGAAGAAAACACAGTTGTCATCCTACGGTCGCAGAAATAGAAATGAAGAGGCCGCAACCAATTGCTCCAGACGGAAAAGATAAAATAATAAGGACAGCAGATACAGAGTACGAAACAGGAATCTAAGAGACACTGACTACAGTATCCGAGTACCTATTCGCAGGCCTATAAAAGCGTCACTTCCTATAAAACACCAGCGCCGCAGCAGTCACAGTTGACGAAATGCTAATGCAGAAAGGATTTCGTGGCGAGCCGCTTTGCGCCAGTCAAATAATGGATGACTGCGAAAATCATGTTGGTAAGTGGCGTAGTAGAACGATCATATACACAAGAGATTACGCTTGGTAGTATAGGAAGAGGAAGCATTTAATAGAACAGTGGTTGAACGCTTGAAAACTACAAGAAATATTTGACTCGTGGATCACCTTATATGTGAAGCTGCAAGTTTTGTTTTTGATTAGATTTAAGCTGCTTACTTGCGACAGCAGTGAGCTTAAGGTGAACTTTCCATTTTGACAAGGAGAAATGCGGAAAATCGCTTAATAAATTGTTCGGAGGTGCAAGATTCTTGCTTTTAATCTTCCGCGTGGCGAAACGGAACCTCTTTGGCTCCTTTAGTGTTGAGCTTTTGAGTTTCGTGTAGAACTTAAAAGTGAGTTCAGTAACCTGTTGGATAATCTGCAATTCGCGAGGTGTATCGACCAGAAACAATATAGAGATAGAGCTTATGTATTCGTTGCACAATTATGTAACAACAGCGTTGCTTTTTACTAAGGTTTTCGCAATAACTAAGGATATTTCCCAATGTCTTATGTTTAATTCTCTGACTATTGAAACGCGATATTGCGGGAGCAGTTTTATGAAATGTTTTTTAGCAAGGTAAAAACAAACTTGTGATGAGAGTAGTTTGTAATTCATAAACCGTTTCATTTTACAAAAAGCTTAATACATTAAAAGATTCTGCACTTTGAACCATGAAGGGTCACTTTATTACTTTTAGTGGGATCTCAAGAAAAGTTCGGTAGCACACCTCTTGTGTGTCGCATGCACAGTGTGCACCTCGTTTTTTCCACGAGGAGAAGGAAACACGAATCAGTACTTAGTAACTCTGTCTTTTATGTTAATTGATATATTAGTGATATGTAAATATCGGAGGTTTCTCAGCGGGAGTTCGTACACCAGTTTGCTGAAAAGTTCGTCGCTATGTTTAGTTCTACTTTCGGGAACGGATTCCTAGGTAAGCGACTCCCTCTGGACTTCACAATTAATGCGGTGATACTGTCGCCTGATTTTATATTTTGCAGAGAAGATATTTCTCAGGGCACAAGGAGCGTGGACTACTTGCTTTCACAAGCGGATATTACGAACTGCTCTAACCTTTTCAGTTTCCTTCAGGAACATAACCTGAAGATCAGTGTCCAGACACCAGTTCCCTAAAATCGAATAACATCGCCTTTGGATATCAGTCGATTTTCGACCGCTGTTAACTACAAAACATTTACGTCTCGTGAACATAGTTCCTAGAAGCTAATACGCGTGATTTCGTTAATTCGAATCTCATTAGTAACAATCATTTTTTGTTGCTTTTATTCAGATTCCATATTTATTGAAGATTGAAATGTTAATTAACAAATGTTAAATCATAATTTTTAAATAAAAATAACATACTTTATTTCTAATTACTAATAGCATAATAGTTAATTGAAATTTGATTGACATGCAAAATGATTTATTGTGAAATAAAAATGCTCTATAAATCAATGATAATATTCACTTTTTAGAAATAAGGAAGTATATTATCTTCTGTTAGATGTCTCGCATTTCCACCAAATTTTAATATATTATGAAATCTCGCAATTGCAATAAATTAGTTATTAAAAATTGAAAGATATTTTTGCTAAAACAATATTTGTTAATTAATATTCCTATTTTCATTGTTAATAAAAGCGTAATTAAAAGAAAAGTAAAAAAAATTGCTCCCATCGTCTTTACGGTTGCTAGATTTTTGAGCTAAGCACTCATCAACCGGCAACTACGTTAAAAACTTGAAATATTTTGTACTTTTCTGTAATTTTTTAATTTTTAAAGGCTTTTTTTTAAGTTTAAGAACTCCTTTAGAAAATTGTTGTCAGGGCACTGAGCTCTAAAGAAGGAAATCGAACAGAACCACTTCGTAAGGTCCCCTCATCAATACTAGGAACACTCCTTTGCCTTAAATCTACATTCACCTGGCTGGCTAAAGGTCGAACTAGACCACTGACTGAGTACCTTTGAAGATGAAGCAATAAGGTGTGACATTAAATCCCGCCATTAGTTATTCTGCACCAGAGGCTACATGACGTCTTAACGGAAGGTAGGTCAGTGTACGCTGTTAGATCGAAACGGGGCCTAACCGCACCAACTTCGTCCCGCGACTGCTGGTTACCGCTCCCAACTCCGGCTGCGTCCCTCCCCGGGCACGCGCTCTATAACCGTATCGCACCCTCCGGCGTTTTGCATTTGAATGGTGTCGTTCACCGCCAGGATACTGTCATTCCTAGCAGCCACTGGCGATTGCTCGAATGTGCTTGCTTTCTGTTAGGGCGCTTTACTATCCCGTCACGCTCCCCTCGGGAGCGCAGTGCGGCGTGTAATTCCGCGATTACTCTTAACGGCTTAATTTGAGCACCAGTTCCTCGCTCCGTTTAACACTAGCGGTCGCCGTCTAGGGGCTTGTCATTTTGAACTAACCAGCACATATGATGCGTGCCAGTGTTGAATCGTTAAGAGCACCTGTTTTGATGGTTCTTGCTTTCCCCTCGCTATTCAAGAAGAGATTTAATTTAGACGCGCATTCACTTTCTGTTCCGATCTTTTTACACAAATGTTCATGAAAATTTCACATCACGTTAGAAAATTCTCACAGAAATGAAGTTCATACTACAGATTTGGTACATAAGAGTACACTAATAGGATTACAGAACTACACGCAATCTCAGTTGTGACCTGGCGAAACTACTTTCGCTCAGCCAGAACGGTGGTGTCTTCGATAGCTGGGTGAAGTACACAAGAAATTTTTGTTAACCTTTGTTACATAAATGAATAAAAGATTTGCCACACTTATTTGCCACAGGAGTGTTAGATAATTTACAACTATCATGGACTTGCAAATCATCACTTGAGACACTAATTAACAAGCTCTTCCCTCCAGTACAATGTTCCACAATTTAATGAAAAAGACCATTAGAAACTTTAGCTGTCACGTTGGCCCTACAGCATGATGTTGACTGCTTCCGATGAGGTCACGAATTGGGGGGGAGCTTTTCCTAACTCGACACTATATTGACATCAGTGTCAGGACGCGGCTGTGCTGAGAGGTGAGGTGCGGTCTTCCATACGTCGTTGCGGATCTCAGCGAGCCCTCGCTAATGTCTGTGGTAGCGATTCTCCTTGCCTACTCTGGTGTGGCAACACGATATCTGTACGACACCACAGTCTCTGCCTCTGGGAACTGAACATGGTGCGAACGAGAAGTCAAGGGAAGCAATGATAACAGTGTTGGAAGAAGGGTGGGCGAGCGTTATCCTGCTGGAGGAGTAGAATTTCTCAGATTCTAAGACCTTTATCTTTGGTTAGTTCAATACTTAGGAATCGAGGTCTAATCTTGTATCCAATGGCGCCGCTAACACTCACACCTGGCGTTTGTCCAACACATCACTCAACAAAGTAAGGCCCAAGAATTCTGGCATTACGGTAGCAACCAACTGTTATGCACACAGTACTGCAACTCAAATAGAAGTGCAACTCATCCGGAAAAGGAAAAAGAGAACAATACAATTAACACACCATAGATGAACTTCAGTAGGCCTTTGTAGGAAAATTATTTATTGATTAAAGTTTTCTGGGCAATGGGAGTCAATGCAACGGCACAATACCCAGTCGCCTCTTCCACTGATACGCATCGTATCACTCTCGTAGCAGCAGGCCATGTGCGAGCTGAATTGTCACGGTGGGAGTCTTAATCCATTCGCCACAGATCGGTTGTTCTGTCCCGGATGAAGTGATTCATATGGTGCTGCTTCTTTGTTTGGCGTCTTTGAGGCATAATGATATGTGCTTTACCGTTTTCACTTCATTTGACTACTCTTCATTGCAGGGGCGCTCGTAAGAGTGGGGGATGGGGGGGGGGGGCAGGAGCGATTAGGGGTAAGGGGGGTTGGCTGGAGGTGTTTCGCACCCCCTCCCCCATCTTCCCCTTCCTCTTAGGTCAGCAAAGCCAAAATTTTTTATGATGATGTAAAAAACTCTGATCCTTCTAGACATTGATGACACTGCACTTCATTCAAATCCACCGAAATGCAGTTCACAGATGAGTAAACAAGTATCTTAGCGAAGCATTTCACTGCTGATAGAGGCATAAACTTTCTTTGTGGTGCACCATCCAAACTACCATATGTACAGCAAATCTCTGTTTAAAACACACTTCTGTTCCATAATTTCTTGTCAGACCTACTAATTGGTTATACGATCGAATTTCTAACACCATGAACATTTTTCTCTCGTTGTTTGTTTGTTTGCGACTTCATTATTTCAGTTACTTATATTTAGTATCAGCAAAGAGAAAGACAGGCGGACACAGAGACAGAATATAAGAAATGAATTCGGAGGATTAACTACTAAATAATTTCCCTACAAATAAGCGCAATCTTCAATTTGATTTTGTGACATTGGTGTAATTACCGTTTCCTAATACATAATTTTCACTAAAACTTGATTACGTCTTTAATTTTGCAGTTCTGTTGTAGCTTCCACGTCACTAGAAAAAGGGCACGAAACTTAAACGAGCTTAGAAGCTAGTTGTTGGTAGCATCCAACATTTACTACTAAATTTCAGTGATAATTCTTATTATCAGCTACAGCATTTGCTCTTTCAATAATTTTATCTGAATAAATGTGTCGAATGCAACAGAAATTTGAATTCTCGATGTAATTCGCAAAATAAATATAGTCCTAGTTACTTAATTGCTATTTGTCAAAAGGTATCAATATTTTTGCTAAGTTTCAGCTTTTATATCTTAAGAAATTTTGATATCCTCCCATTGTTAATTTAATCATATGAGCGCCATGCTTCATTGGGTGTATTTACAATTTCAGTTACAAAAGGGAGGGCGTCGCTGAGACTACGTGTACATCACCCTTAACCAATCCTAACTTTCTATTACTGTTACGCTGTTGTTCATACACTACGACTATGAAGTTATTGGGACCATTTTTTTATGGCTATTGAAACTTTCAAAATTGTCACTGCATGTTTTGAACTAAGGAGCGACGAGTGTATGTAAAATGTTCTTTTTTTTCTCAGAACAAAACTATGCAGAGGTAACAAAGGGAACAATTTTTAAAATAAGCTAATAATTTGTAATCGTAATCGTAGTGTGTGGACTGATATTTTATTCCGCTGCCATTTAAATTAACCTGACATCTGTGAATTAGGTGGTTATACTTACCACGCCGATTACGTGGATAAGACTACATAACAAATAAAAAATCTTGTGTTCGATCACAGTTGCGTATTAGCAATTTAATTTGATTTTCGTCTGTGTGAAGTGTTTGCGTAGGTGAAAAAACGAATGTAAATCACAATTCGTGTTCCACTTTTAATTGCAGGTCCTCTGTATATGGCTAGGTTACTCGTGTCTTAGATCGGTGGGAGGCTAGAGCACACCATCTGCAGGAGGATCATGAAAAGCAAAGCACTGCTGTGTTCAAAGCGACTTTCGAGGTGACGGCTACGTTTGTATCGTTTACCACGCAGGATCTGATTTTCCGAGACAGTTCGTGATAGGACGAAGAAAGCAAATGCTGAATAGTTGTTCCTACTTCCAGATTGCGCCTTAGATGCTCTTGTCGTAATAAAAAGCATATACAAAAGTTTAGAGTAATTTATGAAGTCTTTGCAATTTGCGTGTTTGAATGACTATATGCGCAAAAAAGAAAAAGAAATGGACAAAAGATTTCTGGAATAGCTATCCAAGTACACTCCTGGAAATGGAAAAATGAACACATTGACACCGGTGTGTCAGACCCACCATACTTGCTCCGGACACTGCGAGAGGGCTGTACAAGCAATGATCACACGCACGGCACAGCGGACACACCAGGAACCGCGGTGGTGGCCGTCGAATGGCGCTAGCTGCGCCGCATTTGTGCACCGCCGCCGTCAGTGTCAGCCAGTTTGCCGTGGCATACGGAGCTCCATCGCAGTCTTTAATACTGGTAGCATGCCGCGACAGCGTGGACGTGAACCGTATGTGCAGTTGACGGACTTTGAGCGAGGGCGTATAGTGGGCATGCGGGAGGCCGGGTGGACGTACCGCCGAATTGCTCAACACGTGGGGCGTGAGGTCTCCACAGTACATCGATGTTGTCGCCAGTGGTCGGCGGAAGGTGCACGTGCCCGTCGACCTGGGACCGGAGCGCAGCGACGCACGGATGCACGCCAAGACCGTAGGATCCTACGCAGTGCCGTAGGGGACCGCACCGCCACTTCCCAGCAAATTAGGGACACTGTTGCTCCTGGGGTATCGGCGAGGACCATTCGCATCCGTCTCCATGAAGCTGGGCTACGGTCCCGCACACTGTTAGGCCGTCTTCCGCTCACGCCCCAACATCGTGCAGCCCGCCTCCAGTGGTGTCGCGACAGGCGTGAATGGAAGGACGAATGGAGACGTGTCGTCTTCAGCGATGAGAGTCGCTTCTGCCTTGGTGTCAATGATGGTCGTATGCGTGTTTGGCGCCGTGCAGGTGAGCGCCACAATCAGGACTGCATACGTCCGAGGCACACAGGGCCAACACCCGGCATCATGGTGTGGGGAGCGATCTCCTACACTGGCCGTACACCTCTGGTGATCGTCGAGGGGCACTGAATAGTGCACGGTACATCCAAACCGTCATCGAACCCATCGTTCTACCATTCCTAGATCGGCAAGGGAACTTGCTGTTCCAACAGGACAATGCACGTCCGCATGTATCCCGTGCCACCCAACGTGCTCTAGAAGGTGTAAGTCAACTACCCTGGCCAGCAAGATCTCCGGATCTGTCCCCCATTGAGCATGTTTGGGACTTGATGAAGCGTCGTCTCACGCGGTCTGCACGTCCAGCACGAACGCTGGTCCAACTGAGGCGCCAGGTGGAAATAGCATGGCAAGCCGTTTCACAGGACTACATCCAGCATCTCTACGATCGTCTCCATGGGAGAATAGGAGCCTGCATTGCTGCGAAAGGTGGATATACACTGTTCTAGTGCTGACATTGTGCATGCTCTGTTGCGTGTGTCTATGTGCCTGTGGTTCTGTCAGTGTGATCATGTGATGTATCTGACCCCAGGAATGTGTCAAAAAAGTTTCCCCTTCCTGGGACAATGAATTCACGGTGTTCTTATTTCAATTTCCAGGAGTGTATTTATGTGAATACGTAGATTTATTGAAAGTAAACGAATTTCTATAAAAGAAGCCTGTACGTTTCATTTAAATATACAGTATGATATTTTAATTTTGCGGAGGTGCTTGTCAAAAAAAATTCACCTCTTTTACGTTAGGATCTTTGCTGAAGATAGGGAAAATTAGGTTTTATCATCCCGTCGACGAACCATCCCGGCATTTTCCTGAAGCGTTTTAAGGAAAACACGAAAATCGTAATTCTAAATTATCAGACGGAGATTTGAAGCATAAGCCCTCCCGAACAATAATCCAGTGTCCTACCACTGCGCCGCCTCGTTTGGTGGGTTCTTTGCTGCTACGATATTTTTGTTCCACTGATACTGCATTTAAAAACATATGAAAATAATTTTGAAGATGTTGTAAGTGAAATTCGATGATATTTACAACTGTAACAGGAATGTGCGCCAAACGAATATATTGGTTCACTGATACGTGCAGAAATAAATACTCTGTTGACAACGTTGAACTACGTTACATGTGACGCAGCGGGCCGCCAATTACGTTGTTGTAGCTGGCTAAATGCATAATCATAGCTTTAATGGGGAGTTTTGTGCTGTTGCAGTTCTACGTGACACCGGTGTTGGCAGGTCAGGTCGCGCGCGTCTCGCGCAACGTCGATGGGGCGGTGAGCATTTGTTTAAGCGTCTCCTAGCAACTGCGGCTGCCAGCCGCTCCCGAGCTGCGCTTTCCGGCTGCAGGCTCCCGTCATCAGACAATACATCCATGTGATCGAGGGGTAAGAAAATGAGACACCTACAGCCGTTCTTATGATATCATTTATTGTATGGCTACCAGTTTCGGTGCTTCGGTGCACCATCTTCAGGCCTTAGTGATGCTGAAGGGGTAGTTGATGGTTGGAGAGACAGCACCACAGTTACAGGTAATCTGTGTAAACCAGTTACGTTGACCACTGATGCATAGTGTCTACAGATGGTGTTAACCCCTTTAGCATCAGCTAAGGCTTGAAAATTGTACACTGAAGCACCGAAGCTGGTAGCCACACAATAAATGACATCATTAGGACGGCTGTAGGTGATTCATTTTCTTAGACAATGCAAAATAAGTGCGCCAGCTTCTCTTTCTTTCTCATATGGATTTATTATTTCTTCCAGTAGTGAGCAGTTAACGAAGCAGATTTACGGCGCCTATCATTACAGTCTCTGAAAAATGCACAGCTATTCCAAAAAGTATTCGTCGGCCATAGCGTGTATAACATAGTCACAACCGTAAAAATATAGCTAAGAAACGAACAGTAACTGTTCCCTTAGTATCTACATATAGAATTAAAATGCTTTTTGGGTTCATATGTTGCTTAATTTCTGAACAGACCCACGTTATTTAAAATCATGTCCCAGTTGATATCGAACAAGTATTCGTCTACTAACCAAGATCCCAAACATGCTGCCACACCCTCTACATTTTCTTGTGCAGTCGTGTTTCATTCACTGTAGTGCATACTAGTATATTCCCTCTCCGTTTTCGAAGTAGTAGTGATATTTAAGTAATATGGTTCGAATAAAAAAGGAGAGAAATCTGCGTCAGATTGTTTCGAAAAGGAAAATCTTTTCAAGAAATCGAAGAAACCATTGGCAGACCTACCATAAGAGTGAAGACAAAACAAACAGCACTAAATGTACGAAACCCACTCATGAAACGGTCGTCTTGCAGTTATATCAGAGTTAGACAAATGACACTGCAATTCAGATGCATAAAAGACAGTCTATTGCAGTAGAGACTCTAAGAAATGTGCTTTATGAAGCTAGGTATGGAGGCTAAACAGCCCGCAGAAAGCCACACACCATAAAATTAGCAGAAGGAAGCGAGTTGCATTTGCAAGAGAACGTAAACCCAATAGGTTTGATTTCTGGAAAAAGGTTTTTTTCTGACGAGAGGTGATTTCAGCTGTTTAAATGAGCAAGTAAACGAATTGTAAACATGATAAGAGAATATAACACCCACAATTAAACGTGGAGGAGGTTCAGTATTTGTCTGGAGTAGCGTAAGTGCAAATGATGTGGGGTATTGATGGAAATATAGAATACGAGGATTATATTTTCACACAAGATAATGATCCAAAAATAATTATCTAAAACTAAGGCTCTAGAAACAAGGCTGTGGCTGTTGTACAGCACTCCTCGCTGGATGCTGACTCCACCACAATCCCCAAACATTAATCCAACAGACAATTCGTGAAATGAACTCGACAACATGCGAAGAAGCATCTAATATCCAACAGAAATAATCTACGATTTAAAGTACGCTCTATCAGGGGGATGGCGTAAAATCACAGTGCAAACAACAGAATCTCTGGTGAAATACATGTCGAGGGGATAGAATCTCTTGTGAAATACATTTCGAGGAGAATGCAAGAGATTATAAAGAGGGAAGGAGGGCCTGCTAAGTGCTAACCATTACATTCTATGTTCAGACTGTCATTTTCAGTATGGTAGACGAATAATTACCTTGCATCCTTAATTGACTATATTTACTTTTTAATGTTTAAATGTGTTTATGTTCATAGAAGCCTGTGTTTCTTCGTTGTATTCTCCTTTCCGCTGATTAATAAACAAGTCCTTGTCCCACGTGTGCTTCACTCTGACAATTTTTCACTATCTGTACACCCTTAAACTTAAACTCATGCATTAAACGAATACTTTTTGGGGTACATATATTCTGCTGACGTTATACGCCAAATGCGCAGCTGCAGATGCAAACTAATTTTGAACCATCCTTGTTTTACGCTGTTAAAAATGATGGCAAGTTTTCCTAAGTTTTAAATGGCAGACACCACCATAATCAGCGGATGACTTTTACCACGCACATGTACATATCTATCTTATCTTTCCCACCATGATCAGCGATATGACTTTTACCACGCACATGTACAGACCTATCTTATCTTCAGGATTTGACATGTAAGCGTTTTAGTGATCGAGGAGCGTATTTCAGACTTTTAGGGAACGCCAGTTATTTAATTAGATGCAGAATTTGGTCGCTTTTATGAAGAATGAGCGAAGTATGCTTCTTAATACTATAAATATACGACAGCTGTTGCTTACAAAGTACTGAGCTGTAACCACTATATTAATTTATGCTTGTACGCGACCCATGATCGCGGATAATTCATGTTAATTGGATTTTTTTACTGTTGTAGATTGGCAATAATTAATGAGGAAGGGAAGCTGTAGTTACATCTGACTGAAAGAACTGTATTTTAAATACTTTATGCATAAATGGTATTGTTTTCCTAAGTATGTAACAGATCTGCCTTCATAGAACTGAATAGTCGTTCGAAAAGAAGTACTGTGTTCTCGGCTATTAACTGCACGGTACAACTCATAGTTCGGATTTCAATATTTATCGTGACAGAAATACCGCCAGCGTACAATCGATAATGTGGAAACCAACACCTGCGTTGGAAGAGAGGGTTCAAATAATGAAATACTGTACTTAGAAGCTACAGTGTAATCTTAATTTAACCATACGCTGAAAGAAGTTTGGAAGCCTAGAAACACGCTACATAAGGAACTGTCCATACGGATTAAATTTATGTGTCATATCGGTACGGCAACGCTGATCCATGTTTTTGGTGCTCAGTGCCGACTAATCGCGCTTGTATCAAGGCCCACTTCACAGTGTTAATCTGATAGCATCTCTTCCTATTTCCCACGTATTAGTGTATTGGTATAAAATATAAGAATGCAGTTTGAAGGATAAAAGCGTTTTTCACACAGACTGTGAGTGCCTGTTTCTAGACAACCGGTCAGTCGTTATGTATATTCATGTAGATGTACAAAATTACCTAGAGCATTTTGTACTACATAATTTTAAGAAGGCAGTTTAGTTACCGCGGCGATTTTAAGTCCCGCCGGATGTGAAGGGAAATGCATGACTCTGTATTTGCAGTGCAAGGATATCTCATCATTTGGCGTTAATAAAGGACTTAGTGTACTTCATGGCAAAAATTTTGAAATGCTCTTGAGTTTGAGAGCAGACGTTGTGAGGTTCAGACATTGCGTTAGAGAAGAGAGGGGGAGGGGAACTCTGACATCTTTTGATGACTGATGATCCTTCCTCCAGTTTATTCCAGGTACTCTCGAATATTCAGTTATGTTTAGGGATGTAGGTATCTGCATGAGGAGGAACTAAGTAAAATAGTTCTAGATGCGATAAATGCTTCGGTGTTGAAAGCAACAGTGCGCAAGAGCAGCTGAAAGTATATGGCAAGTTATAAATAATCTCATTCTATGACCATTCTAGCAAATGTCTTTTTGTGAGGAAAGGCTCTTTATTCTACGAATGACGCTCGACTGTCTGGGAATATCTGCAACATTTTAATGCGTCCGTAACGAAGAAAGAAGTTAGTGTACGTTGTGTAAGTGCGGAACAGAGAGCTGAGTGCAGTATACCCGGGAGAATGTTTTTAAGTAAAGCAGAAATTTTCCACTGTGTACGAGAGAAAAATTTGTCTGTTTTCTCTTAGTTACGGTTTTCGAAGCACCACGGTGGGCGGGATATCCTCTAAGTTTAGGTCTTCCGCCTGCAGTGGCCTCTCTCGCTTTTTCTCCTTCGACCTTATATCTGAGGAAACTGAGTTAGGGCCCCTTGATTCGGGAGTAAACGTTGGTTTCTTCTCCTTCGCCTGGCCTCCCCGGCTGCACGCTCTTCCTTTTCCGTCTGGCGGCTGCGACCAGTGCCTCTCCGGACGTTCGACCAACGGGGACGTGACCGCCAGGCGCCGGGTTCACGTACCCCGCGCCGGCGGACAGCTTCCCCATCGACTTGTTGCACCAAACTAGCACCTCAGTGTTCCTGGAAAACCACTACCTTAAACGAAACCTGTGTGATGCTGAGAGACATCTGCGGGCTTTCAACCGTCAGCATCAGCATACGTACTCCGCAGTCAATGCCGGACCGCCCTTTCTACCACTACTGTTGCGGGGTCAGCGCTGCCGGTTGCTAACACAAGGGACACGGGATCGACTCCCGGCTGGGTCGAAGATTTTTTCCGTTCGAGGACCGGGTGTTGTGTTTTCCTTTTCGTTTGTACACCTCAGACTTGATCGAACCCAAGAAACAAAAAACTACTGTTGCAAGGTCTGCCAATGTTGGTGGCCAGTTAATTGTACTACCACGACCAATCCACAGATTAGCAAAAGTGCGATTTAGCTGTTCCCTCGTATGTCTGCAAAAATATAGAGGGGCTGGAAGTATACTGTAGCCTGCATGGCCAAAGGAAAGTCCGCAACGTGTTCAATAAACGAATTTTCCAAAACTTGCAAGTATGACGTCAAACAAGTTGGATGGGTAAGACAATACGTGCGCGTCGTTAGCCCAAAACCAAATGTACATTTAATATGTTCTATATCCCAAACTATTCCGAATAGCGTATTTATCCATACAAAGTTTTTTTGCTTCATATAAGAGTTCCTCTCATATTCCTGAATACTGACGACTCCTCCTGGGGCACCAAGTACTTTCATGACAGTTTTGGTCCTGAGTTGCGGAATTATTAATTAATTACTTTTTGGGTTTACTTTGTGTAACCTCTTGGTTGCTATGTATATGAAACCATACACATGTCACGTTTTATTTCCAAAAACGTCTTTGCACGATAATTGTAAATTATTGTCTATTTTGTTGGTGTTTTAGAACGGAATTTTTCATGAAACTGAAGTCTTTTTATAAAAATTGACTTAAAAATCATCTTCAAAATTATTTATTTAAAAGTCGGCTTACAGCATCACCGGTTTCGGGCAATAAAAATGATTATCTGTTGAAGCCGCGTGTAGCGCTCTGTTACGGGTACGATACGGTACAGTTGGTAGGGAATACGATATACTCGTTCAGTTACATTAATGGCACCACCTCCTATGTTCGACGTCAGTATGCAATAACTACTCACAAACGCCAGGTGGAAACACAAGAAGTGGAGGGTATGTAATGGGTGCCGCGAGGGTGGTGGTGGGGGGTGGAGAGGGGAGGGGAGGGGTGGGGGGGTTGTCTGCGGACAGCAGACAGCAGAGGAGAAGCGGAGCGTCTCATCTGATGTCTCTCTCGGGCCAAAGGTGGAAGCATTTCCGAAAAGCTAAGTCTGCTAATTGTTAGCGTGGAGACTTGGTTAAAGTATACCGTGCGTGGCAAAATGGCTCTGTCCAAAACCGGCGTGAGCAACGGCTGCGGAGACGCGTACGAGGGAACCGACGTTTAACTGTTGAGCGACTGACCTCCATGATAAACCAAGAGTCTCTCAACAGTGTCTCGTCATTCACGGTTCAGTGAATGTTGTAGCTTATGGGCCACTGCAGCATCCGCCTGATTGATGCACCCATGCTAATTGCTGCTCATCGGCGACGAAGACTGCAATTTGTACGCCAGTACCACAGCTTGACGTCGCCTTGGCGGCAAGTGGATGAATCAAGTTTTAAGCTCCTTTGGACAGATGGCCGTTAGCGTGTGCGGCGTTGAACGTCTGAGAGCAAACACCCTACAACAAACAACAAACATCAAATGGGTCCAGATCGAGGGAGGAGCGTCATGGTCTGGGGAATGTTTTCGTGGTGTTTTATCCGTGATCTCGTCAGTTTGGAAGGCACAGTGGATCAAGAAAAGTATGCATCTATCATTGGCGACCTACATACAGTTGGTGTCTGCCAGCAGGACAATGTAACTTGTCACACAACCCGTAATGTACGTGAGTGGTTCGTACAGCACTACAATGAGTTTATCGTACTCCCCTGGTCACCAAACTCCTCGGATTTGAACCCAATCGAGAATATGTGGAACCGCCTCGATCGGTCTTTTCGCTCCACGGATCCGCAACCGGGAAACCGAGCCCACAGGCCAGGCCCTCGTGCCGGCAAGGGTCCCACATCACTGTCGGTACCTTCCACAACACGTCTCGCTGAGGTCCGTGCTGAAAAGGATGTTTCTTCAGGCATTTGACAGATAACGTTAATGAGACTGGACAGTGTATGATTAAGAGACGATAAATTGTACGAAATCAGTAGTCCTCGGTTTAAAAATTCTGTTTGCATGTCACTGAACGACTACTGCTACTGTAAGACGAAATCATTGTGTAGTAAGATAACTTGTTCATGGTTGCTGTGCGTATACAGATATAAAAGAACATGTAGCATGCACTGTTCTCACTTAATGGACACCATACGTTTGTTAAACTCGCAGCATATTCTCCGGTTCTGGTCTCGCGGTTAAGGCGCTCAGTCCGGAACCGCGTGACTGCTACGGTCGCAGGTTCGAAATCTGCCTCGAGCATGGATGTGTGTGATGTCCTTAGGTTAGTTAGGTTTAAGTAGTTCTAAGTCCTAGGGGACTGATGACCACAGATGTTAAGTCCCATAGTGCTCAGAGCCATTTGAACCTTTTTTTCTCCGGTTCTGGCTAGGAGAAAACTCAGCATTCACAAACATTCTGATGCAAGTTTTGGTGTTGTATCCACATTAATTTCTGAAAATTTGAAGTGAAAGTATTTTTGATCAAAATATTGAGTCCCTGAAGTCAGTACGGTATATCAGTCTAAGGCGAAAAAGGGGATGTATCTAAAATTAATATGGACAGCCGGTAGTGGTCTGTACTGCGGAGCGCGGCGTGACTGAAGCAGTTCTTCCTTAGGCCGAACAGCGCTCACATAGTGTAATAGTCGGTAACCGCGCAGCACAGGTGCGCTGAAAGCGCGACGCTTTAATCTGCGGGATAAGGCGCTCGACAAAGGAGCACGTGCCCGCATCCGTCGATAGAGCCGTGCAGGGGTGTCGGTGGGGCGGGCTTTGTGGCGGAGGCGGAAGCGATGACGTCCGTATTGGGTCGTCATCCGGCTCTCCAGATTGAGGAGGGCGCCCGGGCTGGGGAGTGAGTGGGCTTCTGACTGCCTGGCTGGCGCGGAGGGAGCCTGCCGGCGGCGAATCCACATCGGCTCATCGACATCGGCTTGTGAGGCACTGCCCTCACAAAATGTGGCTCCTCTAAACTCGGCGCAGTCACCACTGCTGTGATCGAGTGACTGAGAATGTACAGTGAGGTTCAGCTGCCCCTACCTGTCATTTTTATGCAACCCGCAACACCTCCAGAAACCACGCGCACTATTTTCATATTCTCCCGCTCGCTAACCGCAGACTGTTACTCCTGCAGAAAAAATGAACAAGACCTTACTCTAGGAAATTTAATATAGTTAAATTTTTTACGGGAATGCGTTTTCGCTAGATGCCACGGTTTTCGAGTTATCTGAGAAAAATTTGTCTGAAGGTAATTTTTGTTCGATTTTCTTGAATAATTACAAAATTACGTACTCTAGCGAAAACCTATGCAAGTTCAGAATTTAACTACCTTAAATTTCCTACAAAAAGGTCCGGTTCATTTTTTTATACCAATATCGTGGGCGTAAGAAGCGAGATAATACAAAAATTTTGTGCGTGGCATTTGAAGACATTGCGGGTTTTATGAAACGCAGTGGTAGGCAGTTGGATCACTCAGTATAATCTGGTTTAAATTACATAGCATCTAACTCTTTAGGTCCATTGTTGTGTCGGTATCACGACAGGTTCTGACTGCACGGAGCCATCAAAGCGCTCTGCTCCCTGCAGCGAAAAAAAGGCCGCTTTAAAATCTGAAATTGACGTATAGTATAGATTACTACATTAAATAAAGGCCGGAAACATTCTTTGGGAAGTATATCGCGTAAAATAATTTGTATGACTTTGTAAAAGACTTTGTATGTCGTCCCATTTGTATTGAGAATGAAGCCTAATTACATCTGTACCTATGACTCCACTGAGCAACTGTACTGCACTTCGTGCGACCGGATCTTGAAAGCAAAGCTCGGTTTTGCAAGCCACATCCGAGCCCACCGCAATACGGACTAAACGACTGATGGAGTCGCTGTCGCCGGACATGGCGAGGAGGAAATGATGATGATGATGACTGAGAATGAAGTACACGCGAGCCGCCTGGTTGGTTTAACTGCTCTGAGTAAAATGCATGGGGTTGCTGATAAAGTTCACCAACCTGCAGCCTTCTATAGATGACCCTGCGCAGAAAATAGCACGCGCACGTAGGTCGTATATTCGTTGTACTGCGACAGTAATGAACTATTAGCGAGGAAATGATACTACTTAAAGGACTGATTCTTTCACTTTTTTGGAGTGCCATTCGTATTTTTTCTAGCAGAACGCGAGAAAGTGCGAATTACAATCTGAACTGAAATAAAACCGACCGCACCAGACAACGCGTGTGTGCCTCAGCCGGCGGGAGTGGCCGAGCAGTTCTAGGCGCTACGGTCCGAAACCGCGCGACCGCTACGGTCGCAAGTTCGAATCCTGCCTCGGGCATGGATGTGTGTGATGTCCTTAGGTTAGTTAAGTTTAAGTAGTTCTAAGTTCTAGGGGACTGATGACCTCAGAAGTTAAGTCCCCTAGTGTTCAGAGCCATTTTTTTTATGTGCCTCATGACTGCTCGTTCCGGTGCGATTAGTAATCAGTACAGTCCACTCTGCTTGGGTGCTCAGTTTAGCCAGGACCCGAATACACCCGAAGACCTTCGTCTGCACTTTTTTCTAACTTTTGTTGTTAGTTTTGCTTGTGATTATGACTTTTAAATAAGTGGGCGATAGGCTGTTATTAAGAGATGCCTGTATTTGAAGGCCAAGGAAATTTAATGCATAGTTTTTACAATATTAATGATAGAAAAATAGCGTTTTGGTGCGCCGCTTCCGTAGACAGGAGTTACTCACACTGATGCACTACAATTTAGATTTGGGAGGTCTTTCCCGAGAAAGGGGTACTAGTCATATCATCTGCTACTGGTACCGCACACTTCTTATTACGCCTTCTGCTTAATGCTGCAATATCTCTGAGGAGAGAATCTTGGAGCTAGATATGGCGGCTGCTAAGGTCAGAAACATTGTAGTCCTGGAAGTGAATAAACATCTAGCATATAGTCAACATTTAATATTAACTGCCAAACACAGCTCATCACTTCTCTCGCCTAAACCTCACGCAAGCCCTACATTGCTCCAGTTGTGCCTAAACTGTCTGTCGCATTCTGTTTCTTCAGTTTCCCTGTATCTCTTTATTCATTTGTTTATATCTGCTTCATGTAGACTTTGTTTTATTTTACGTAGATCTTCCCAACCATAGGAGATAATTCTTCGTAACACTGATATGTAATTTAGCTTACAGTTGTCAATTCTATTTTATATACTGTTTTTGCATCACCTTAGACAGGTATAACATCTATTGATTCTCCAATACTCTCGTCTCATGTTAATTTTATTTTATTGTTCTAGTTAATTTAACTCGAATCGTTGTGTAGGATGCTATGTTGTTTTGCCAGATGTAAATACACAGTTTTTTATGTTTAGCCTTAATGTGCCCTGATTTGTTCGCTTTACATTTATTTACTGTTTCACTTCAACGTTTTCAATTACGTTACCATTGTACTGTCAAAGTTACTCTGTGTTTGCACTCTCTCTCTTCGTGTAACATCTTCTGCATTGTTGTGTAGTATTGCGTCCTCTTTGACGACAACAATCAGTTAATACATATAATGTATTAGCAGATGCGAATACGAGTAACCATCAACTGTATAGGGGAATGACGACAGTGAAAATTTGTGTCGGGTCGGGCCTCTAACTCGGATTTCTAGCTTTACACGAGCGGTTATCTTAACAGCTTTCGCTATCCGCGCACGATTCACGGCCAGATTCAAATTTCCTTATGTCGTCGTTCCTATGTCGCAACCTCTACACGTACACACCTTATGTAATTCCCGTATAGGGGAGGACATTTTAATTGAAAGTCGCTGCCTCGCACCGGCGAATGCAGTGTCTTTGTTGTTAAGAAGAACGATGAAATGTTCCTTCGCACATGCATGCAACAGTTGAAGTCTGATGATGGCCATATAAACCGATAACCTTTTAACGAAACAGGCTGATACTGTAAAACATCAACAGTTTAGTGCCTTTCCCTATAGAGTCTCTAAGCATGTTTAAACTATGTTCTTATTTTTAACTAGCCAGACTTCCGACAATGTTTTTGTTACGAGAGAAATTTTCTCGTCTGGTATTTACGTTGTATCTTGAATCCTACGGAACTCACTGAAATACTCTTTGTTCCGTTGATCAGGAAAATATCTCGCTCGGTAACGGATTTATCCAATGTTGCAATACGCATTGCGTTTGCGGTATATAAGTTTTATAAATGAATTCTTCGAAAATAAACCGCAAACAGCTGTTGTGTGATCCTTTGATACCACCAACGGTTTCACAACCTTAGAGGTGGATCATCAGGTACATCTAAATAAAGAAGAATAGCACAGGAGGGATTTAGGATTAAAAACTTTTTTTTTTTTTTGCAATGGTAAGAATCTAGGGAGAAGAAAGTAACACATATATGATACGTAACTGACAAAATGAAATTTAAATATAGTTGTCAAGTTACTTTTTTTCAGGTCATCTACATAAAAAAGTTGAGCGCATCCGACGTCCCATCATTCCCAGTCAGGCTATCATAAATTCGCCTAAATAGTGTCGACAGTCAGAATTTAAACCAGGCGCAATGAAAGAGACAGTCGTAAAAGCAGGTCAGCTCTAAAAGGAAGAATGAAGTTTAAAACCAGGAAATGAAGGAAGAACAGTGATATTATATAGAAGTAGTGAAAAAACAAAAAGAGGGACCATAGAATAAAATTAGACTGAATAAAGGAACGGTAAAGAGAGGCAAAACAAATTAAACAAGTCTTACCAGAATGGATCTGATGCATGTCGGTAACTAAACTGAGGGGCGGCTTACCCGGAACTGGTGGACAGCGCGTAAAATTGTAAATACTCTGAATAACAATTTTGAGAGGAGCCATTAAAATAGAGATATAACTTTGAGAGCTATTGACTATTGAGATGTAAAAACGATCTATTAGTTACACTGTAGACAATCAGAGTTGGAGGGTATATCCCAATACTTCAACTCAGTTTGGCTGTTTAGTATACATTCTGTATGATCAGAATGTAAGTTTCATATCAGCGCACACTCCGCTGCAGAGTGAAAATCTCATTCTGGAAACATCCCCCAGGCTGTGGCTAAACCATGTCTCCGCTATATCCTTTCTTTCTGGAGTGCTAGTTCTGCAAGTTTCGCAGAAGAGCTTCTGTAAAGTTTGGAAGGTAGGAGACGAGATACTGGCAGAAGTAAAGCTGTGAGTACCGGGCGTGAGTCGTGCTTCGGTAGCTCAGTTGGTAGAGCACTTGCCCGCGGAAGGCAAAGGTCCCGAGTTCGAGTCTCAGTCGGGCACACAGTTTTAATCTGCCAGGAAGTTTCATTCTGTATGATAATTCCTATTTCGCTAAATCTCAATTTCTTCCAATATATCTAAATTGAGGGCTTTATTCCTGGCGATGTAAAATTTTTAAGTTAGATGACAAATTAATATCATGGTATTCTTCTCGTAAACGGGTACTTAACGATGATCTGGAAATTGAAAAATTTAGGTGTTCTCGGAATCTAATCTCGAAACTCCTACCAGTCTGACATAGGAGGTCCGATCGATGCCAAGTATTCGACAATTTCATAGAATTCAGAGCATCGGTAGCACGAGAAATGAATGGTGCTGGCGGATGATAATTCGTCTTTCACTGCTAGTATAATGAGGATTGATATAAACGCAGTATTCATGTAGTATACAGGATGCACAAGAGTAATGTTGAAAATTACATACCGTGTGCAGTCTATAATAAACATTAAGGTTGAGAGGCAGCATATAGGAGTAACGTTAAGTATGTACTCAGTACCTTGGAAACTATGGTCGAATACTGATTTTAAACTCTTAGTTGTTTCAGGGAAACAGAGTACAATCGCTTTATTTGGATTGTGCTCAAAACGAGTACTTTTAGTTTTAAAAAACGCGAAGTAAATGTGGACTTTAGTGTAAAAGAAAGGCTTGGAATGGTGCACTCAGATAATGGCAGGTATGGGGAGAATGTCAAGGCAGATGTTTCGTTTGCCGTTGGAATATTTTTCCTTTACTCTTTACTTTTGCGTCTGAGAAGATACCCAGACAGGTTCATGACAACAGCACAATTTCCATATTCCGTATTATATTCAAAATAAGTTCTTTTGTGTTCATGAAATGATTTAAAACAGTAATGAATACCTTGTTAAAAGTTCGTTACCGGAACTTTTGTTCCGATGTTATCTATGTATCAAAATTTTAGGTATTAGTATCGATACCAAATATCTTATCGAATCTGATGCCGGAGTGTCCTTAGGTGCAGAAATACTTAGTGGATCTAAACGGTCTACGCGTCGGCAACAACTCTTAAATGTGGATCGATGCCACATAACGCAAAGATTAGCGTTCTAGGCCAATCGGGACCGGCCATCTGGCGTGTCACCCTGGGTCAGCACGCCGCTAACCTGGTCGTTGTCGGGCTTCTGGGCCTAATCAGTCGAGTAGCCTCTTATTTGGCCTCACAAAACTGACTGTACCCTTACCAGTCCCCCCACCAAGGAAAAATACCTGGCAGTACTGGGAATCGAATCCGGGTCCCCCGCATGGCATCATTAGCGCTGACCACTCACCTGCGAAGGCGGATGATAGCTGCTATGCAATGGTCGTAAAGTAGACGGCTTTCAATTAGAACGCTAGTGACAAACTTCTGGAGACCATCCTACTGTCAAAATAATGACGAGTATCAGTACGAAGCGATATGAATTGGGATCAGAAGCTGGCCAGAAGACTGGAAGACTTAGATTTATTGTAAAGGATGTGCATCTGTTAAACAAGCTGCATACAGCGTTCCATTGAGAACTTATCCAGAAAACAGCTCAAGACTTCTCGGATGCAATAAGGTGTGAAAGGTGGCGTACATAAAATTACGTTTTCCTTGCCCCCTACACTAATGAAACAAGACAGTGAGAGCAATAAAAAGTACCTACTGTCATGTACTTAACAATGGCTTGCTGATAATATGTGTTTATAAGCGTGGTCTCGAACTTCACTTCGAGGCGACTTTGTATTATCAGATAACGTCGTTTCTAATTTTGCACCTGAAAGACTCCGCCGAAACGAAGCTCATCTACAACTTTTCGTGCTTTAAAAGCAGTTATGAAGGCGGGTTCATTTGGGTAAAGACCACTTTAGAAATCCGAAGGTGGAGATGGGGGAAAGGAAAGGTACTAATGATATCAGCTGCATGGGACTTGCTGCGGAATCAGGGGCTACGAGTGAAAATGTGTGTCGGACCGGCACTGCAACGCGGAATCGCCTGATTACTAGGCAGGTGCGTTAACTACTGTGCCAACCGGGCACAGTGTTTATTGCAACTCTGCGGAATTTCTCGGTACGCTCCCCAGCTGACCCACACTCCCACCTAGCGTCACCTATCCACAGCTCCTGTCCATGGCTTCCGTGCTCGTTTATTTTCGATTATAATTGGAGGTCGGAAGTAAATGTGCATCTGCACTCAAGGTTGTGGATTAATTGCCCATCGAAGCAAATAAATTATATGAATGCGTGGTGACTGTTTTTTCGAACACGTCCGAAAGAAGAGACACAGCATTTATATTCATATATATCAGTAGTTTCGTCCAGATATTTGTAAGCATGCACTATACTTTCTGAAAGGAACTGAATTTCCAAAACTCCGTATGCGGTATTGATTCTTTTGAATAAATAAAATATATGGCGTTTCACTTTTCAGAATTGCTTCTGCTATAAGTACATATACTAGTCAAAAACTATGCGGTTCGTGTTTCCTTTGATTCTCGTCGAGGACACACTTGTTAAAGGTGGAACAAAAGCTAGCTCCCTATGAGGAAAGATAAGAAAGGATACAGACCGTATGCTGTTCAGAGGAATTGTCACAGCATTTGCCATAAGCGATTGAGGGCAATATCGAAAAACGTAAATCTGGGTTTGAACAAAGATCCTCCAGAATTCGAGCCCAGAATCTCACCACTACAGCAGCTGACTCGATTTTAATGGCACCACTTATCTGCCTAGTCATATTGTACACCTTTAGAAATTTGGTAATTGAAGAGTTGCTGTTTAAAACGTACAACTCGAGCCAAGTATTTACATACCATAATCACTCGGAAGTGCTGTCCGGACAGGTACACTCTTCATAAACGGTATGTTTGCTTTTAATGTTTGTAGAGAATTAATTTTTTTTCTAATTTACTGGTGAAGGATAAATGATTCTGAGCCTGCTACAGATCTCTCAGGTTTTACTGCCGGCAAAGCTCAGTTTAGTAATCTTGCAGACTCAAATTACGGTTCGAGTAAATCGTTGACGGAGCGTCTCCCGTCTTCTGCAGTGGTGTGTCGTACAGGACGAGCAAAGAGGTCACTGAGTTGGCAGTACTCGTTGGCGCAAAGGATCGGGAAACTCCGCGCCGGTTGGTGCTCTCAAGCCGTGCCCAACTTGCCCTGCTTATTTTGAATAATGACGGGCGCGCTGCTTATCTTGCACAAAGGACAATCCATTAAAGCCATGTTTTGCTCGTGTCACTCAGCCTCAAACTTGCTTAGTTCTGATAAATTGAATGTGCGACGCAGTCTTCTAAGTTTCCGCGCCCTGCTTCAACGAAATTTCCGTCCTCTTGCACTCTGCTTTCTGTCACTACTCGGCTCGGCATAGGCTAAAGAAAAGTGCGCTTCACAGGCGTAATGTTTCTTGCTACTTCGCCGGCAATTTAAATGCGGGGACTGCTTTCTGAAACTACCTACCTGAGCAACTTGATTTTTTTCCCTCTGTTTCCCGTCCTTGTTTTTCGGGGGCCCTGGCAATTTCTTCAGATCCTTTTTCTTGCTAATGGAAGGGTGAATGCTTTAAATGGCTTTTCTTAGTCGTAGCACCTTTAAAATTGTAAACGAGGGAAACTGAGAGAAACTTCTCTACTGCACAAAGAATTTAACGAGTTCATTTCCCGAATACAACGATTTGCGCTCATTTAGTTTGTCCTAGTTGTTTTAAAGGTGATTTCGACTTTCGGAAAAAGGAAAAATTACCGATATTGACTATTATTAGTATGAGTTCACGATTTCATCTTACGTTTGTGGTGAGATAGACAGGAATGAGGAAATAAGAGACCATTCTGATTTTCACTAGCAACTATTTAACAAGTATCTGACGTACCCCTCTCTTGGTGGTTGGATCAGAATGTGAACAGAGCTTCGAAGATATCAATAGTTTGTCATTGCGTCATATCGTTTGCTGCACATAGTGCCAGAAAATACGTGCCTAATTCTTGATTTCCTTCTGCCCACGTTGTTACAACCTCCATGACTTGGTCTGCTGGGCTAATTGGCTAAGATATTGCGAGTGTAGAAAGTAGCTGAGTGGAATCGTATTGATGAAGAGATTTACAGCATCGGATCCTGGTCTAGAAGTGGAGGAAAGGGCCCATACATTTATTGATCATTAAGTAGTGTGTAGTGTCAAATTCAAAAATTCTCAGTAACGCGTCTTGAACTGAGTGTCCACCAGAACACTGGTGGCGATGCGTCGATGGATGGTCATAATGATTTCGTTGTAATACATAGTTTTCTTGTAGTGATCAGTGAGCTTCTGCTAGGACCTTGGCAAGAGATCGATTTGTGGTGACTATACAGGTACAAGACGAGATCAATTATTGCGCAGTCACCTTTTACATATGAATGACACGGTAAGCCTCTCACAAAATAACTCACATTATTTTTAACAAAATGCATTTCTTACTCTGATGGTAGTTACCATTATTTTTTGTTTCGTAGTGGAGTTGGCGACAGTATGTACATAAAAATAATGTCTAATGGGATATTAGGACCCCTCAACTTCCTGATATGAATTATCAGAGTTTCAGTACATGCAATCGTCTGGAGAATGGCGAAGATTAATTTATCGAACTTGGTACAATAAACATGTACTGTGGTGTTCTGCCATTTGCTAAATAGATTTCTTCACAGGTACAAGGTATTACGAAGGCAAGATAATGTTTGCTGCAGTTTACGTCTTTCGGTCAGTGTAACATAAAACGACCACAAAACGTTCTTTATAGTTTCAAAATATATGTGTTTTGTAGTAAGTACACCATTAGTGTTTCAATTTCAGAATTTGATTACGGAGTGCAAAGGAGGGTTGAAATTCAGGACAATAATGAAGTGCAAGATAGGGTAGGAAAAGTAACAGACAGTATTTTAAAAATTACGTTCTTTGTCCATGTACTCCTCATGAAAGATGAAAGGCTGTCAATAACGATCTTGATTCTATGTTGGGAGGTTAAAGTGATAACGTAGATAGCACAAGAATGTAGTCGAAGATTTAATGTTGAGTGGGGAGGCAGAACAAAATGCTCTGGATAGAAATATGTTGAAACAGAAAGTCGAATACTGCAAGATACCAGCAGTTGAGTTCACGTCTGACGGCCAACAACTGCGGACTAAAAAAAATTGGCCAGGTGCGAGTAGGCTTCGCGTAGTGAGGGTTCCGTACAAACTTAATAACGTCTGTCTTTTCGTGTGATAGTCTTATAAGTTAAAAAGTTTCTAATTTTTTCCCCTTTTATTGTACTGTTAAGCCTTGCTTCCTGACAAATATCACGATTTTGCCTCAGCCGGTACTACCCTATAGCTCTTAATGAGAGAGTTTTCGAGTGTCAAAATTTGTGTCATAAGTGGTGTATCTTTTCATTCTATTGACAGAAGGTTAACTTTTTTTACACTACCAAAGGACCATAGACCTTAATATGTGACGTAAATTTCAACTTGTTACGCCTACCCGTTCCTGAGAAAAGGGGTTTAAGGCAGGTAGATCGACTGACAACAAAGTGATCCCATAAAAGAACCGTTTTTACCGATTTAGGTACGGAACCCTAAAAGAAAGAAATTCTCTCGTTAAAATGCTTGGAGCTTACTCAGTGAATATCTTACTGGGATAGGAAAACATGTAGAGTGTTAATGTAAAGGGAATTGTGTTTTTTCAACGGTGCAGTCCCATAGTAAATAATATATGGAAATATTATTTCTGGCACGTAATATGAATGTTCACCATTCTCGGGCTTACATCAGCTTGATGAGAATTTTGAACTACGTCTTGGCGTTCCGGACTGATCTCTTTGTCACACTTCCTGGAAATCGCAACTTTATGAGGACTGAGTACGAAATAACGGTTGAAGGGCACACGGTCTAACATTGTAAAAAATGTGATAAAGGTACCCCAGCACACCGTGAAAGATTTCATAAAAGATATTCGACGAAGATTGTATTCAGTACAAGGTGGTCTTCAGGAAGTACAGGAATTACGAAAATTTAGTGTCGCTTTATTTCAGCAAAAGAAGTATGAGATACGCAAGATGAACATGAATTATGCTTTCTGTGATTCCCACCCACCTCTGTTGAATCTGTTATTGTCAGTGTGACATTTTAGTGCAGTGCGTGTAGAACTTCGACCTATTGTAGCTAGCGCACGAAACATGCATGTGCGTGTTTTTGAGATGCAGTTTGTAAAATCTATTAACAGACCGAGGAGACGTCTCTCGAATCGCTATCATCATCAGTAGTCGTTTTACTCATTGCTGGGTGTCGTGATCTCATTTCCTCATTCAATCTTACGTAGTTGAAACTTCAGACAAATGTCTCCATCCACAGCGATCTTCGACCTTTCTTAATATGACGTGAAGCGGCAAGCTGGTAAACTTCTTCGCTTGACCCACCCCTCTATTTGCTGCTCTCCCATGAGGTCTTCTGCCCTTAATTTTTCCCTGCACGACGGCCTTCTCTAAATTATCCCATTTCCTTCTCAATCGCTATAATGAGATAAAATCGCCATGATCCATTCTACTGGGACACATGACTTAACTCCTAGAACAGCAACCTGAAGTCCTAAGTTCTCATGATAACCTTTTTGAAATGAGACTATTTGTGTGAGAACATCATAAATGATAGAGATTTACGGAATATATGAAGAAACTGATTTTCCCTTTCGATGGCTGGCGACATAAGTCTATCGAACAACTGTTGTGTTTACCATCATTTTGCAAGATCCTTTAACAAGCGCATTTGTGCAAGTGTATTTTGTGTTCACATTTCGTGTTTCTATCTTAAACGTTTTTATCGGCATTACTTCAACAATAATGATGCAACGCCGCAAATACAACTATTATTTCAATTAAGAAACAGTGTATGCCACTGGTCTGGTGCAAAACGTTCTCACCCTCCATGTAGGGCGCAATGCCATTCAACAAACGTTTCACACATACTTTTCGCTTCTGTGTGAATAAAGTCGTAAAAGGGTATAGAAAGTGGTAGGAAATCGTTTACTGTAACGGGGAAGACTGTCACCTTTTCCCAGTTAAGCGTACTTACAGCGATAAAATTAAGAAACTCGACAGGTAAACAGTTCCAGAATGAAATTTTCACTAAGTAGTTGTATGGCGTAGAAATAGGTACCATTTTAAAGTTAAAATGTGGAGAATCACTCCTGTTACTAGTTGCCAATGTTATTCTTATTTACTAATATGTTTAGCCACCCTATTATTCATCATATAATTTCTCTTGGTAGAAGCTATATTTTCAAACGACATATCTCAAATGCGTCCATTAGGAAACAAGTAACGTTACGAAAAACATAATCCAGTTCCAAAACGTGACGTAACATTTGAATATGGACGGGAACGAAGCTGAGCAGTGTGTTAATACTAAACAGTTCTGAAATTTTGTGTTCGTTTATAGCCAACAAAGAGAATATATATCTGCACGTTTACTCAGCTGAGCAAACACCGGAAGAGGTTGCCTTGTAGAAGTTACGGCCTTTGTGAACGAATTAACTCGGACATTGCAGCGGTTTATGAGGAAATTAGATTTCGAACCCGCATTGCAGTGTTTTCGGACTGTGAATTTACCCCTCACAGTCCTATTTACCGGTTATTTTCCTGAAATAATAATTCTTTGGGTAAGCATAACTTTTATTATTATTTTTTATCTGATTGTACGCCGTTACGCGTAGCGCATGCGGTGCTGCGATTTTATTACCGCTTTACTCGTTTTGACTCACTGCACATCTAAATAACGATTATAGTTTTGTCGCCTAGACCGCTGGGAAGTCCAGTTTCCAGTAGCAAAACACACAAAAAGGGCGTTTTGCGGCAGAGGAAGGATAACAGACAACGGCTGGCAGAGCTGCGGTGGTGGCACTAGTGTAATCGCCTAAATGCGCCGTTTGCGAAATCCGCACAGCCGCTTCAAATCCCGTGCTCCCGTTGCTCTCACGTGCGTTAGCATTCACTAAACACGCAGCCCCGAGGTCGGTGGCAGTGTTGCATAAAGTCTTGCGGTAAAAGTCGGGAAGCTTAAGTTTTCTTGTCGTGTCAAATTTGGATAGAATCTCAAGCTCTCGGGTGGCTGATTGGCAGAGTAAGATACAGACAGTGAAAGCAGTAGTCGAAAAACGTGAGAATCAACATAAATTTGACAAGGGAAGAGATCGAGGAACTTTTTCCAGGTAAATAAAATGCAGCAAAGATTTATCAGATTATAAAACAAACGTTGGTACAGGCAATTCCTTATAACTTTGTCAGCGTTTGCCGTGGCATGTGGAGTTTAGATGTGATTTTAGTGAAAAGCCTTTTGTGCGAAGGTGTTAGTCGAGGACGAAAAGCGACCTTCGTAGTCTTTTTATTGCGAACTGCTTGATATGATGCGAACGAGAGACTGAAGACCTTAAAGGCTTCGCATGTGAATCAAAAGTGGCTCAGAAAGATGGCTGGACTTTATTTCCGTAATAGAGAAGTTTTGTAATGCTGAACATGAGATGATGATTTTTTTTCCATTACTAGATGCTCAATTATGTATTTCCTGTTGTCATTGTGGATAAATGTGAAAGTTTCGGTGTTGACTGCAGCAGAAAGTTGAATATTTGCGTGATTAATGAATACACTCTTTATTTATAAATTTCCTCATTGCATTTCAAAGATATGTTACAGTTAACCGGTTTCGACTCTAGAGATTCATCATCAGAACTAAACATCCTGTATCTGACAAAAGTAACACGTCAGGTCGTAACACTTACTGCGCCCACGTGAAATGAAGTAAAGTCCTATCCAATACACATATTTGGAAGTTTCGCAAACCATGCTGTATCAAGGCTGGGCATCGTGGTGGAAAGTCTGTTACCCGTGCATCGCTATTAATAGCACGGCTGTCGAAACTGCTGAAAGCAGCAGCTGTGCGGAAAGACACAGATTTTTGTTTACCACTAAAGTAGTCTCCCAGGCAGGTGTTGCATCTTCGTGGAGCTGGTTTTTGGCGGTGTTGGTGTGCGGAAGCACGATCATGCGCACCTTAGCATCGGCGGAATAAGAAGGAACAACCGCCGCTTACCGTTCGAAAATCCGTGGTGGCGATGTTCTTACTGAGATAGGAGGCTCTTATTCGGGAGATGTTTACTTCCCGTCTCCGCATCTTGATAAGCAGTCTTGAGCAGATTTACGATGGTGTTACTCCGCCAGAAACTATAAATCGAAGCGAAAGGGCGTATTTCCAGAGAACATCAGTTTAAGATTCTGAAGGAGCAGCTTTTCTTGTGTTTTCTCGTGGTTACTGTTGATTGGCTCTTGAGGCAATTGAGTATCGCTGTGGCAGTAGATCACCCTCGTAACAAAGGATTTCCCGTAAATCCGTCGTCATATGGAAAGCGTTTCTCATCGCGAACCACGCCAGACGTGTCCGGCGTGGTCGCTACGTGTTCTGAAGTGGTCTCCTACATCTCCGGAACGTAATGTACGTCGTGATTAAGAGCTCAGCGCTATCCAGCGGCAGTTCACGGCTGCGTCTGTCGCGGCATCTGGCATGTAAATAACACTTTTTTTTTACGAAAATGGACGCCCGTGAAGTAGCTACGTAAATTCTGTTAGCGACTGTCGAAGAAAATCGGAGGAAACCACGAAGAAGATCTGGACCCGTCGATGGCTTGAAGAGCGAAGAATGCTGCACAACGATGTGACAGACATACTAGTAGAAGTTATTCGTTAACTCAATTGTCTAATGTCAGTTTTTCGCAAGCACGATATCTGTATTTTCGATGGTCCGCCTAGGTAGCTGCGCGGTAAGCGCGGCGAATTTCTGAACGAAGGGAGCGGATTCCAAACCCAGCAGGGATGAAAATTTTCTCCGCTAGGCGAGTGGGCGTTACGTTGCCCTTACGTTCGCATCGTCATAATTGACATTACACTATTAAGATGCTAAATGGGCACGGCTGAAAGCCAATAAAAATTTTAAAAAAATTCTCGTTGTGGCATTGACAACCATCGCTCTTAAATAACGTTTTTCATCACATAGATTTGAAGATCGAGGTTAGTTTCGTAATTTAATTCGAATAGATGAGATTCTAATATATATATATATATATATATATATATATATATATATATATATATATATATATATATATATTATACAAAACTTCATTATAACAGAAACTTCCAGTGTGTAGCTCGTATTTACTTTCTGATGTAGACTGACAGTTACATTAAACTTTCTGGCCACAATGGAAAAATTGCAGTCGTTGGCCTTTGCAACAAGAACTGCTGCAAATACACTACTTATAATAAATAACATCGACTGCAGCAGGTAATACTTCTATTAAATTAAGAATAAAGACTCGCAATCTTTTAGAAACCAAAAGATGAATGCAAAAATAAAGAGGTGAACGCGAGGCTCCTATCTTTCTCTTCACAGCTCACGACGCTGTCAACTAAGCTATGGCTTCGACATTGTAGCCGGATCTCCGTATGTGGTTTACATTGGGTAAAGACTACATCTATAGATGTAATTTTTATTCGAGGTTTAATTATGAGGGATTGTATGGAAACGACGCGTTTTTGGTAGTTCAGTATCGTGCCTAGCATTGAAGCGGCAGACTTCCTTAGCACACAGGTTATAACACTAAGAACATCAAATGCAGGAAGGCTTTCCTGTGAGTTTATTACAACAAATCGTTTGCTACAACGATGCGTTTTCGAGAGATCCTCAATTTGCTAATGCTTCGAAACTGCTTACATTCATACACCGTAGGCATACTGTATGATAAAGAAAACCTGCCAAATATGTAGTCTAACCAACGCAACATTACGGCTCCTACGTTCTGCTTGGGACGCGAATATAATGTCTCATCTGACTGGCCACGTTCCTCCCCACGAGGCAAAAATCTGACGTGGCAGAGACTTTATTTCACGCTCAGCTCTGACGTCACCAAGTCCACGTCGGAGCCAACGAGATGCATGGGCCGTGCAACGAATTTGTGACGTCACACTAGTTGGCTTGTCGGCCACATTTCGCGAACGCTCGGCTCCGTGCAGGGCCTACGGGAAATCAGTATTTAATTGAAAAGGTGCCCACCAAAGGTTTTAATTTTGTCGTGTGCTATCGAGGACTTGCATGCAGTTAAACACCGAATCAAGAAATATTAATCTCGTCTGGAGTAGTTACTCGCTCCCCGTTGGAGACGGCTGCTGACGCTCATGAGACCTGTCTTGTAAGGTGCTGTGACGTCCGCGTCACTGTCCTTCTGGGCCTCGCTCCACGCCCACGAGCGGCTTCACGTCCGGTGAGATGACGGCTTAAGGGCGACTGATCAGAGGAACATGCTGAAAATCGAGAGCGCGAGCCACCTTCCTGCCGGATCGAAGTGAACTCCGCAGTGCTTGTAATCGCTTCTCTTTACAGTCCAACAATGGAGTATGCGGTCCTGTAGGGTGGAGCAGGGAATCTGGAAGTGCACTCTGTCTATGGTGAAAAATAGCCTGGCGCTTGCAGGCCGGCGGTGCTCTGTGGGAGCTGGCAGGAGCAAGTGGCACGGCGGGGAGGGAGCAGGGAGGCAGTGATAAAGGACGCGCCGCTCGTTCGGTCAGGAGATAATCAATCCGGCCGCGCAAGAAAGGAAGCCCGCCGCGGGCTGCGGCCTTTGTCTGCGCCCGCCCGGATTAGACGGGACGCGCTGTCGTTACCCTTACCTGCCCCGCGTCTCGCGCTGCTCCCGTTCCCGCTCGCCTTCACTACGAGGCAGCATCACGACACGCCGCCGTCCAGAGAGAAGTTTGCACAGGCGCAAAGTAGTTTCAGTACAAGGAAGGATGTTAATCCATTGATTGATTGATTTTAACAGGAGAGCTAAAACAGCTTAGGTCCAACCCGCCTTTGCCCGCACCGAAACTAGTTTTATTCTGCGGTATCGCTCCCTGTATATCTAGATAAGCCAACCAGTGCCCGTAAATAGTCCAAGGAGTCCATCTACCAGTATTTTGTTAGACACAATTTCTTCAGGTCTAGTTGTCCCGAAGATTCTGTATCTTTTACTCTCCAGTGCCATGCATTCAAAGATGAGATGTGATGCAGTTTCTTCACCCTCATCACACATCTTACATTTAGGGTCCTCCTCCATTATACCCATTGTGTGTAGGTGTTTTTTGAAGTTCCCATGGCCGGTCACCAGTCCAGTCATGAGTTTGATCTCTTGCCTGTTCAATCCCAGGATTACAGAGCTTCTTTTAAAACATGGCTTGGGCGTCATTACCTTACCATGTTTTTTTATGGGCCTTGGTCCAATATCCTACGTGCTGTTTCCTAAGCCAGTTCCGTTGTTCTAATTTGATCATAGTCTTGGTGATTGTCAAGACAAGTTCTGGTCCAATAAATGGAGTTTTTGCCCCCATCCTAGACAATCTATCGGCTTGTTCATTGCCACAGATCCCTGAGTGGCCAGGGACCCACACTACGTACACCCTATTGCTTCCCCCTAGCTCCACCGGAGCCCTATGTGAATCTGCAGCAATCTTAGATCTTGTCGCAGGAGCTGCCAATGATTTCAGGGCAGCTTGGCTGTCTGAATAGATGTAGATGCTACGGTCATGTTAATCCAGTACTTTCGTGTTCAATTTCTCGAGTGTGCGAGAGTCCTAAAGGGGAAAAAAGGAACTGAAACCTGACAGATACGAGGGGCAATCAGTGCAACAATTTTTTTCTGTAACAAGTTTGTCTTATTCAGGATTCTAAAACACCACATTACTTACCATTCTTTTGGCTACAAAAACCCTATATTTTAACGTCATCCCCGTTGTAGGCGACGCCCTTACGCTGCCTTGCTAGGAGTGCCTGTATGCCCGCATGGATCCATTCTGCTGATCGCCGTTGGAGCCAAAGTCTTGCTGCTTCAACAACCTCCCCATGTTCCACGTACTGCTCCCCGCGGAGTGCATCTTTCGGTGGGTCAGACACATGGAATTCGGGAGGTTCGAGAGCCGGGCCGCAGGGTCGACGAGGAAGAACAAGCCAATGAAGTTATGTGACCTCCTATCGAGTGCGCAGACTTGTATGAGGCCTTCCGTTGTTACTTAGTAGGAGAAGTTCGTTTGTATTTTTGTGGCGATGAAGTCGTTTCTTCAATTTCCTCAGGGTAGCACAATACACTTCAGAGTTGATCGTTGCACCATGATGCTGGACGTCAAACAGAATACCCCTTCAGAGTCCCAAAAGACCGGTGCCATCACTTTTGCGGCTGAGGGTGCAACTTTGAATTTTTTCTTCGGGGGAGAGATTATGTGGCGCCACTCCATGCATTGCCGTTTTGTTTCCGGTTTGAAGTGATCGCCTGTGACGATGTTCGACAAAAAATTGTCACGATCAGCCTCGCAGCCTCGTAACGCGCAAGAATTCCGCACAAATGGCCTGTGGTTGCTGTTTATGGTCTTCCATTAGGCGGCGAGGAACCCAGCGGGCAAACACGTTTCAGTACCCCAACCGGTGTACGAGTCTACCAGCACTGCCAACGGGGACGTCCAGTTGTGCAGCCATGTGTTTGATTGCAGTCTGTCGATCACTTCGAATGAGAAGGTCCGCAAGTTCAAAATTGCAGAAGTCACAGCTGTTTGAGGCCGGCCGGCACGCTGGAGATCGAACAAGTCTGCGCGACCTTGCTGCGATGATGACAGACGCCTCGCCCAACGACTCGGCAGGCTGTTGTTCACTGCCAAGTCACCGTAGACATTCTCCTAGCCCCTATGAATATCTACTATGCTCCGGTTTCCCGGCAGAAGAAACTCAATAACAGCTCTCTGATCCGGTACAGACGTCATTTTCAAGGCTACATATAGTGCCGCTATCTGTCAGAACTTCTCGAAACTATAGGGGCTGAAGCGGGACTGTTTCACGATGTGCCACAAAAAATTTCGCACTTAAAAAAAAGCCACGAAAGGAAGTGTTGCATTACTTATTGAACGCCTGTCGTATAAACTTGAAAACTGGAAGTCTGCCCGGCGGTGGAACATGATATCTTCGCGTTCATAATCTGACACTGCACGCTGAAACATCACATGACACTCACTTTGAATTATGTCTCGAAATAGGTTCTTTTCGTATCGGGATGTATCGCAGACATGAAGAAAAACGTGAAAGTGCACCCCAATTAACAAAAAGAAATTTGGCACTAACGCACGTTATAAACAAACTTCTTTAGCAAGCAAGGACTTATTTGCAACTAGAAGTGACGACGCATGTTTTGCGTCCCTATTTCATCTAATTGTCCGTGAAAGTCTCTATAAGTGGCGCAACTTATTTTGCCGTACACCAATATCTTTAACGTAATCAGAACGTTGATAGTAAACGTCGATTAATGACGTTCAAAGCGTAGTCGAGAGGTAAAGAGACAGAGACTCGAAACTGGAGTTTCTGCCACCCTGCTGATTCCCCCTCATTATAAGCAACGGAACGTGAAAAATCTGTGGAGCTTGGTACAGCTCCCTTAAGTCGTCCTCTCATGGGACGTGAAAACGCACTTGGACAAACATCTGGTGATGTCAGAGCGTGGAATTCTATGTTCCGCTACACTCCAAAGCGTGAAATAAAGAGTCTGGCATGCCAGAGTTTTACCTCGTGGACAGGAACATAGCCAGTGAGATGTGACGTCGTTTTGCGTTGCAAGCAGAGCATAGGGGCCGCCATATTGTATGGCGTTAAACATCACTCCTTGCAGTTGAAGTTTTTAGTGTTATAGCTTCTGGGTTGCGAAAGTATACCGTTTCAGTTATACAGCGTTATGGTGATTTATCAAAACTGCGCCTTTTTGATATAATTTGCACATTAAATGTCAAATAATGACATCTGTAGATATAGTCTTTTGATACTGAATGCCATATAAGGAGATTTAATTGCTGCCTCGAATGTGTAACGCGGTTGGTAGCGTCGTGAGTTCCGGGTTGTGTAGAGAAAGGTAGCTCAAAATTTTTCTCTCTTCTTTCGTTTCATAAAAGATTCTGGGTCTTTCGTATTCATTTAATAGAAGTATTATCTCCAAAGTCGATGTTTGCTGTAATTCTTCTTGCAAATTCCAATTACTGGAATGATTCCCCAGAGGCCAGAAATCTTGAAGTAACTGTCAGTCGACGTATCAAGTAGATACAAACTACTCACAGGAAGGTTTTGCTGTTGCGAAACTTTCTGTAAAATATTTTTATGGTTTTATGGACTAGATCATATTTTGTATTTCGCTTCAATATCTTTTTCAATTATGGTGAGCAGCTTCGAAAAAATATCCTCTTCCATTTAAAAGAAACAAATCTCAATTTTGTGATCTATGTCATGAAGTACGTTATTTCAGAGTTTTACTAGTCAATGGAACGTCGAAATATGGATATTATTTATGGGCAAACTGACATCAGACACCATACCTGAAGTATACTCATTTTAAAACCGGAAATGGGATGAAAATTCAATTGAGCTTACGAGTAAGTTGTACTAGTATGTAACTCAAGTTGTTGGATAGCATTATGTAGTGTTCCCCTATCAGGAATTCGCTCTTCAAGCCATCGACGTGTCAATAATCTCCTTCGCGGTTTTCTTCGCTCTTCTTCGTTTTATGCGCGCGTTCAATTTCGTAAGGAAACTGTTGGTTTGTAAGTCACATTGAGCCGACAATGGCCGCTGGAGAGCGCTGAGAGCACAAATCACTTTAATCAGCTCGCCCCCTGGGCAAATGGCGCTGTCTTTCTTGAGGTCGGATGTCCCATCCGCGAACGCGTCAACGTTAGCTGCCAACTCCCGAGCAAGGAAGGCTTTAGGATCAGTTTTTTGAGCCTTCTGGAGTCCCATAAGCGCTGTACTCGGTGGAAGATCCGCTCCAAAATCTCTGCTGCATGGAACTAAGCAGCATTTCAAGGCGGACCCTACAGTGTACCTTGTCTGAAAGACCTCACTCAATATCAACAGTTTAAAAAAAATTGTTTGTTGTTGTTTAAAGGTATTCGAAATATTTCGTGGTAGCTCCGCAATACAGTACTGAAACACGTATTTTAATATTTTTTGGGGGATGCTCCTCCGCCTCAGAGTCTTTAGCTACAAGCCGTGCCTATGTGAAAGTAAAGGCACCAAAAATATTCATCTCTCCGCGGCCTCGGGATAAACGATGCAGACCGACGCAGACCGCTTCCTGCACCTAGTATTGACGTTGCTAAGTCTGTTCAAAATTACTTTAAGAATAACATCTCCGATGCCGTAACGGGGCGAGGCTCACGCAGGAAGCACGGCAGGCATTCCGCAGACTGACCATGCATTCCGCAGTCTGACGAGACCTGTGGTCGCAGCAACCATCGACGGATGACAAAGCTTCACCAGCGTCACTACATCTCTCACCTGCACTACACCTATCCTGTGTGATTGTTCGTTATCCGCTGTGATTTCGCTTTTTTCATCTCTTATGCTTGTGAGGTTAATATTTTATTTGTTATTATCATCGTTTGTTGCGTGATTTTGAATAACGTCAGAAGCAATTTCGTCAGATGTTTGAAAGTAAAATCGTATGACATGGTTAGGTGGGAGACCCCGAAGGGCAAGTTCAGCCGCCTGTTTGGGAAGGTTTTTCATAGCCTTCGCGCAGACTGCCTCCTTCCCTCCTCAGCGTGCAAGATTGGCGTATTAAATGCCTCTGGCACGTGTAGATGACTGTAGTGAGTGTATGTATAGCGTTAAGTCATGGCCGGTTGGAGTGACCGAGCGGTTCTAGGCGCTACAGTCTGGAACCGCGCTACCGCTACGGTCGCAGGTTCGAATCCTGCCTTCGGCACGGATGTGTGTGATGTCCTTAGATTAGTTCGGGTTAAGTAGTTCTAAGTTTTAGGGGACTGATGACCTCAAAAGTTAAGTCCCATAGGGCTCAGAGCTATTTGAATAATTTTTTTGTTAAGTCATGTTTGCGTTGTATGTTAGAAGCGAAACGGCGACACCACGTTACGAATAAAAAAGATCGAGTCTTTTTCCGCACATTTAACTCAGATTATCTCTTTATAGACATCGGTGACACAGTTCCAGTTTGTAGCAGGTGAGAATATGACTTATTCTTAAGACTTCGCCTGTACAGAGTAATGACAAAAATCTATAGCGGATAACTTTCCCTAATTTCGAAAGTACGGCAAAATGCATCTTTATAAACTTTCCGTGTATTGTCCTCAACATTTGTTAATGAGACTAAAATAAAAACATTGATCGGTTCTTTCAGATCACACCGATCCAAGTTCCGTCTTTGTGCAGAGATCAGTTTGCTACCTTAAGCAAGCTGATGGAAATATAATATTACGTATGTTTTCCATGCGGTTTGTAGCAATTCTACTCCGTGCCTCCATGTGCTCCTGCAGATGTCAACCCTAAAGTAATTTTGAACAGAATATAGCCAAGCAGGGAAGAAAATTGTTCCTCTACTTTTCTTTGCTTTCCGATATTACTGCAGACTGTTTAAAATAAATTATAAAGAATCCAAAAGAAAAAAAACTAACTTATCGAAAGCAGCCGGACATCTCTATGTAATGCGGGATTGACCTCTACATGTCACGAGAGGCGGACGCGGCATTATAAAGGCAAACGGGGGTGTTTTGTTGTCAGTAGAGAAACAGTAGGAGCAGAATGCGTCGGTCAAGAGAGCACAGTGGTTTCCAATGTGGACTAGCCGTTGGGTGTCACTTGGGTCACAAATCGATCAGCAGCATTTTAGCTCTTTTAAAGCTGCTCAGATCGACCTTAAGTCGATGCAGATATAAAGAGGAAACATGAAGGAACAAGCACAGCAGACCTCATCTACTGACGGACAGCGATCATTGCGGAGGGTGGTTGTAAAAAAATCACGTGAAATCAACGGAAGGAATCTCTAGTGAGTTCCAGAGTTCTACCAGCAAACCAGCTAGCTAAATTACTGTGCGTCGGGAGTAAATAAAAAAAAAATATGGGATGTAGTGGCCGAGCAGTTCCTCATACGCCACACAATTTTTGTAGTCAGAACTAAGCGACGCACGAGTTAGTGTAAAGAGGCTATGGACGACTGAAAACGAGTTCTTTGGAGCGATAATCACGCTATCCGACGAAAGTATTTGGATTTGGCGAACGTCTTGAGAACCTTACCTGCCATCACGTTATGTGTATCCATCTGTCGGCCTTCTGCATTCTGCTGCCGGCATGTACCTTCAGCAAGACAATGAAGCACTCTCCTCAGTGGTGGCAGAATGTTTTGTGAAGTAGTCCACGGGCATAACGCTGCTGTTACAGCCTCGCACGTTACCTGTCCCCAATCTTATTAAGCACACCTAGGACACCATCGAGTGAGACGTGCGCGCCTTGTTACTAGCTACGATCAATCACCGGAGTGGCACTCGAATGATCATCGATGGGAATGACTCCCCATCGCTTTTGATGTCTTAATGAAACTGTCTTCCACCGCATAGGTGCCTCATTGAACGTGACAGGAGATGATATACGGTTCCAGATTCAGTTGCTCTTGACTTAATGAGACATCAGTTCTCGTCACCACTGAATAACTTTTCTACACACAAATACTAAACAATTTTAGGGAATTTCGTCGCTCTGGCTTTTAGAGGCAATATACAATGCAAATAGTAATGTTGGAGCCCACGTTCGAAATTGTGAGTACCAAACTGGCTGTCGGTTTCTTGATAAACCAATAGTGTCACCGAAACACTCATTTAACATCAGGTTACGCATTTTCAGAAATATGCTAGTCCTTTCGCAAATTCTTAGTTCCTCTGAACTCGCTCGGCAAGTTAGTCTTTTTCCGTTTCATAAAATGCGGCTTTAGGTTATTGATTCCACGGGTGTCCGTTCACAAATCCAGAAGTTAGAGATTTAGCATAGATTTGATCTTCAGGTTTTTTTCTGGCATTTATTATTAATTTAATTTTTTGGGTACATCAGAAAAGAAAATTTGTTGTGAACAATGGTAGTACCATCTCAATCTCATCATCATAGCTAGGTGCATGAGCGGTTTAAAATTTTGTAAAAATATTATTGCCCTGTCATATTATAAATCACTTAAATTTTAAGTACTTTATAAGATGATGCAGCAATATGCCTATAATATTTTTAATGAGTACGATAGTATTAATTCGTTCTTTAATATTATTATGGACTGTTAGCGCACAGTTAAGAAGACAGAGACTGGAAATAAAGAGGAATATGCCTATAATATGCCTATAATATTTTTAATGAGTACAATAGTATTAAATCGTTCTTTAATATTATTATGGACTGTTAGAGCACAGTTAAGAAGACAGAGGCTGGAAATAAAGAGGAATTTCACCTCAAGAGAATTCGAACCCACAAAGTAATTTTACAGGTAGCTGTGCAAAGGCATAATGCTGACGGTCGAGTAGAGCCAACTTAGTGTTAGGATAGTCTCGTTTCCATTTCTCGTTTATCAGTGGGATGATGAAATTCGACTTTTACATTTTTCTTTAACTTCTGTATGGAAGGATATCGTTGAAACACTTAAATCAAAACGTAAATTAAATCGCCTTCCCCGTAAAAGTTGAGTATATTCACTGCAGGAGAGGAAAATGTCTAAATACCCCTTTGTGCAGTTCGGATGAGGGTAGCTTCGTGAATTCTTACCCTCCTTTGTGCTTTTGCTCCACCCGGCCCCCGCTGAATACTAAGGGCGGTATATGCAGTGGGCGCGTGCAAAGGTGCCGCCGCGGCTGGTGACCGCTTCCGCGCTGGGGACTTGGTTTCACGAGTCAGTGGCCACCCGAGCCGCGCTGTCGATCGCAGGCGAGCGTCGATCACTCGAGCGAACGAACGGCGGGCGGCGAGCGGCGAGCGGCGCGTTACACGCGCTATTAATCACCGCGCAGCCGTCCATGTGTGGCCGCCGCGCCGCCACTTTCCCTGAGGTGCGTCGGCGCGTCACGTGTCACTGACTGAGCCTCCCAGCCGGCGGGGATCACACACAACTTCGCAACTACGTATCCTACGGTTCCAAAGTGTCGAAGGGCGTAGCAGGTCTAACGCAAAAGAAAATTATCTCTCACAGGCAAACCTACTGTTCTTCAACGCAATAAGCCTTAGAGTAGGGCAAAGAATCCGAGTCCACGTCTTCATTCATAAGAAAGGGGAAGGCTCAACAAATATTGTTAGGTATACCGTTGTTGAATATCTAACCACTAATCAGCTCCAATCTGCTGTTGCTTGAGTACACACAGAACACTTTTCCTGGAATACGACGTCTGTTACTTCTGACGACTTTTAGGATGTAATGAATAGTACCCGACAGTCCTACATGGACAGAGTACAGTACTCTTTAACTGAATGATGGATAGCGTCAGTAAAATCTGTTGTGTTTGCAGAAGAGCGAACACCGTGTTACTAGAGGAGACCGAAATGCACGCGTCTTAGCTCACGCAGGCTGGCGTGAGGAGGGAAGGACTATACTGACGTGAAGTCTGGAACATGACAAGGAATTAGAATTCAGAAACCGGACGTAATTCGTTTGATACTTAACTTTAATCCATTAATGATGAACGTCGCTCTTGCCGGTACATGATTCACAATATTACCTGTTCAGAATACATTATAGTAACTGAATATGGCGCGTTGCTAGGTCATAGCAAACGACGTAGCTGAAGGCTATGCTAAGCTGTCTTCTCTGCAAATGAGAGCGTAGAAGTCAGTGAACCATCGCTAGCAAAGTCGGCTGTACAACTGGGGCGAGTGCTAGGGAGTCTCTCTAGACTAGACCTGCCGTGTGGCGGCGCTAGTTCTGCATCACTGATAGTGGCGACACGCGGGTCCGACGTACACTAACGGACCGCGGCCGATTTAAAGTCTACCACCTAACAAGTGTGGTGTCTGGCGGTGACACCACAAAATGCAATCAATGTGCAACACAATGCTGATTGGCGAAGAGACTGAAGGTTGAATCGATCCAACATGCCCTGGCCGTTGAAACTGGGATATTCCTTAAGGACCCTCGAAGAGATTAGTAGGGAGGTTTTTGACTTACTGCAGAATGTTACGCAGTTTTTCGCAGCTTTCCATTTAATGAAGACCACAGCGGTAGTGCATAAGGATCGACGGATTTACGTTTCAAAGCCAGAGAGTTAGTGGCAATACTGATTACGTTTCCTCTTCTTGGGCTGCTACATCGGAAAAGGCCTCTGCTGAGTCTGGACTGCACTTTGCCCAATTAGACGCTTTTGATTTTTCGGCCGCAGTCTTGTGTTGATTGTAGGCTACTAGCAAGCTAAGTATTTGTTGACCGAAGTAACAGACATAGCAATTTTTCTGAAAAAAATGGAAAAATGTTAGTGCAACGTCACGTCTACGACGAGGGCTGAAAACACATAAGCACTCTTTATGCTTCGGATTACGATCAGATTTCAACCAATGGTTTTGATCAGTCCTTAGTGCTACCGACCTGTGCACGAGAGCAAATATTTCTGTCGCGCTGCACTCCAAAGGAGTGCGATTGCGTTCAGTGGATATGCAGCCACACAATACCCTTACATAAGGGTAGAAATGTCCAGGAATGTCAGGACTGCCAAATGTGGTCAAAAGCGTCCTCTTTTTCCTCATCGCACTGCGAACTGTGGCTTTAGAACGCGAAATGTATGGGAATTAACGCCCCAAGAAAAGGCGTGGTTTCATTGACGCCACTAATGCCACATTTTGAGGCCTTTACGTGTCGATTTTGAGCGGCACTGTGTTTGAAATGCTTTCGTCGGCCACCCATAAGAAAACCGCGTGATTTCGACACTGGGCCTCGCCGTTCTGACTCCCACCACAGAGGCTTCAAAATAAGAAGTGAATATGGGTAAGAGGGGTGTGGCGACCTTCTGCTCGCGTGACACATCCACAGTGGCGCTTGGCAGATTTTTGTGAAATTTGTTGCCCATGTGACATCATTTGCCCACCTTACACTCACATCAATTTCCGAGCGGTCTGAAGCGTCTTGTCACGGTCTGCGCGGCTCTCCCCGTCGAAGGTTCAAGTACTCCCTCGGGGATGGGTGTGTGTCTTCTCCTTAGCGTAAGTTAGTTTAAGTTAGATTAAATAGTGTGTAAGCTTAGGGACCGATGACCTCAGCAGTTTGGTCCCATAAGACCTTGCCACAAATTTCAAAATTTCCGGAGTTTCGGAAAAGTGATCATTCAGTTGTGTTGCGCAATGAATGTAGAAAGTGTCTGATTCTCCGTCAGTGTTGTTTACGGGTGTGGTGAGGCACTAAGGGATTTCTTTTCTTTTGTAAAATTTTGATGGCGCTACTAGGAAGCAGCTGGTTCTTTAAGAAACGGCTGGTTGCGATGTTTAATTTCCAACCCGATGCAGTCTTCGGAGTCCATGCATATAGGAGACAGTAATTAATACTCTCGCTGCTCCGTGTTAGACCAGTCATAGTTAAACAGTTTCATAAGTATAAACTCTAGAAGCTGACCTGGGTCTGACGACTAATGTTGTCTGAACCCATCGTCGATTAACTACACATGCAGTGTATTCTCAGTTGCGTACATAGACAACCGTCAGCTGTACAGTGGAATGACGAAAGTGAAAATTTCTGTCAGACCGGGACTCGAACCCGGATTTCCCGCTTATCGCAAACGGTCGCCTTATCAGTAGGCTCTTCGAGCGCGCTTCACGGCCAGACGCAAAATTCCACATGTCGTCAGCCATGTGTCTGCAACCTGCAGTTGTACATCCATTATGTATATTCCCGTACTGGGGAGACATTTTAACTGAAAATCGCTTACCCGTTGTCGGCGGATAAACACGGTACTGCATTGCATGTGTTGTTCAGAAATACGTTGCAGCGTTTCTTCGGACGTGCATGCATATCCGAACTAACAGGCATTGAGGAAACTACGGTTCTTACGAAGAACATGAAATGTACTCGCAGTTGCGAATATGACCAATCATTGGCTGTATAATGGAATTACGAGAATGAATATTTGTGCCAGATTGAGATTCTAATCCAGATTTAGAGCTTATCGTGAATGAAAAGCGTGAAGGCATTTCATAACGGCTGTAGTCGCCGCAGTGCATGCACATCCAAAGGAACATTGCATAGTAATTCGGAATATCACAGGCACAGCAATATCGTATATATCCGCCGACACCGAGCAAGCGACTTTTAATTAAAATGTGTTCCCTGTACGGGAGTACACGTAAGGGATTAGAAGTGCTGGTTATACAGAGTGAAAATTATTTAAACCGACAAACTCTGGGAGGTTGTAGGGGGCATCAAAACAATTATTTTTCCCTAATGTCATTTTTTCCCATGAGGAGTAGTTAAACCGGTAGAGGAAGATTTCTCTGGCGGCACATTTATTAAACCAACAAACACTTTTCCATTTTTTTTATAACCAAGAGATAACTCATTAACACGACCCAATTTCAATTACAGTAGATTTTCAAAAATGCCTCCATTGACACGTAAACAATGGTTACACCGTCGGAAAAATGCCTGGTATCATGTTCTGTTTGACACGGCCAAAAACCCCAGGAGTGTCCTGAATTCTTCCTGCTGCTGCTACTATCCGGGCAACCAGACCCTCTTCTAATGCAACAGGAGTTGCGTAAACAAGGTTGCACATCTCTCCCCACACAAAAATGTCCAGAGGGGACATATCTGGGGATCGAGCAGGCCATGGTAAAGGACCACCTCTGCCGATCAACGTTTCTGGGAATCGTCGGTCCAGGAATCGACGCACAAGACAATTGAAATGTGCTGGCACTCCGTCATATTGGAATCACATGCGTTGTCTTGTAGGGAGCGGGACCTGTTCCAGCAACTCTGGTAATGCTCTGGCGAGAAAATAGTGCCTGCCATTTAATGGCCTAGGTAGCAGATACGACCCAATTAAACAGTCCCCAACAATACCGACCCAAACATTAACGAAGAACCGTACTTGATGAGCGCTAGTAACTGTGGCATGTGGGTTATCCTCACTCCAAAAATGCGAATTGTGCATGTTGAGGACTCCATCACCTCCGAACATTGCTTCATTGGTAAACAGCACAGAGGATGGAAATGTAGGATGCATTTCTCAGTTACCACTGCGAAAACTGTGCTCTGGGTGAATAATTAACGGGTCCAGGTTGTGGACACGCTGTAAGTGAAATGGACGTAACAATTGCTCTCGATGGACTGTTCTTACATTCGTCTGATTCATCCCCATGTTACGTGCAATTTCACGAGTGCTGATTGAAGGATCCCGCTCCTCATGCTGGAAGACAGCTTCCTCAAATTGCAGCGTTCTTACCGTACGACGGCGTCCCTGTCCAGGTAATCTGCTAAATGACCCGGTCTCCCGCAGCAAAGATCATATGATGCGGGATACGGCGATTAGGATATTGTTGATAAACCCGCTGTGCAGCTCGTCCGTTGTGGTGCGCTACGTAGTACGCACACCCATATCAGTGTACTCACTCCAGGTGTATCGCTCCATTAATAAACAAAGACAATGCACTACTACACTGGTGCACAGCAGTTGCCTCCAACTGAAGAGCGTAATACGCCCTCTAACAACTGAAGATTGTAATACGGCCTCTAACAACTGAAGAGCGTAATAGAAAAAGTGACAATAGGAAAAAAATATTTGTTTTGATGTCCCCTACAACCTCCCAGAGTTTGTCGGTTTAAATGCTCTTCACCCTGTAGACACGTGGTTGGCGACATACGGAAGTTTGGGTCTGGCCGTGAGGTGTGGTAAGGCCTGCGTATCCGAAGAAAGATCGCATCGTTTTTCCGAACAACACAGGCACTGCAATATCTTGTTGATCAACAATGTCCTCTTCCCTGAATACCATGTGGGCGATGACCACGACCGTTTCTTTCATGACTGCGCGGGAGAAAGAGGAGAGGTACAAGCTTCGACATGGGCTCAGTGGACAGGCCTCTAGGGAGCGGGGGCAACAGCCACGCCGGCGTGACCCGCGGGGCTGTCACCCGCTGCTACCGCTGCCCCCGCCCCCGTCACACCCACACACCGCTGGGGGCGCCGGCCGCTGGATTGCCCGCACGCTGTTTCTTTGTGCTCTCGCTCTGCACGCCGCCAACTTGCTCTGATTGTGTCGCGCCTGGCCTCGCTGCCTTCTTCCGACAAAATGTGATTTATCGCGACAACTTTCGTTTCCCCTTGCCCGCCGGCAAAAGTTGATTCTTTAGTTCATAAGAAGCCAAGAATTATTGTTTCCTGCAACCTTCGCGGGAATAAACTTCGGAAACTTGCCTCGCCGTTTCAGCGAGTCTTTCGTTTTGCAGCGGTGGCTTAAAAAAGTGTGTAGCACCATGCCGGGCACAAAGCGCTGTAAAAGTTAGAGAAATAATGCGGTTGATCCATTTGTGGCGGCTGCACTAAAATCAGGTAAATGACGTATAAATTCAGTGAAGTTATTCGGAATTTCAGAGAAAAACCGCTAAAAAAGAGTACAGCCGATTGCAGGATTTATTCATGTTCTAGACAAAACAGGAAGAAGTAGAAGTAATAACAAAATGAAACTGAGGTAGAAAGAGATTTTTTGTAATGATGTGTCACTGTCTCTCCCCTGTATTCCAGGGTTGTCTTCAGATTCCGTGGTTCTCAACATCCGTGGCAACCAAAAAGCTCCTACGGTGTCAGCTGTGTGTCTGCTGTGTACCTCTCTTAAAAAAAAAAATTTAGTTACCTATGAAGAGCCTTTTTTCCAAGTAGGTTCCGTGAGAAGAAACCGAAAATTCGTATCTAACCGTAATTACAGGGTGATCCATCTGAGATGTCAGAAAAGTATAACGTCATATTTATTAAGTTAATGTATATACCCCTGACCATGCTCCGGGAGACATGCCAAAAGTGAGCAGTTCTCACCGCAGACACCAGATGTCAGAAACTAATTTGACGGAGGTGGCACAAGTTTACGCTCTCAGTGTGTGTGGGTTGTTAAGCGAAAATGGCAGCTACACCACAACGACGCGCTCAGGCTCAATTTGTCGCATAGCATGTGAAATTTTCGATTGTCACAGAGATCTAGCGAGCATTTAGACATCGGTACAACGTTATCGGCCCATTCTTTTTCGCCTTGCAGGCTGTTAGTTACCTTGAAATGGTTCAAATGGCTCTGAGCACAATGGGACTCAACTGCTGTGGTCATCAGTCCCCTAGAACTTAGAACTACTTAAACCTAGCTAACCTAAGGACATCACACACATCCATGCCCGAGGCAGGATTCGAACCTGCGATCGTAGCAGTCACACGGTTCCGGACTGTGCGCCTAGAACCGCGAGACCACCGCGGCCGGCACCTTGAAATGATCGAGCAATATGCAGTAGGTGGTCCATGAGTTACAGCAAGGTGGGATACTGGACACCATTATCTACCAACAGAACGGCGCAACGCCGTATTGGGCTCACATAGTGAGGGAACAGTTAAACCAGATATTCAACGATCGCTGGATCGGCCGTGGTGGACCTATCCCGTGGCCCCCTTTTAGCCCCGATCTAGCGGCTACAGATTTTGTGTGTATGTGTGTGTGTGTGTGTGTGTGTGTGTGTGGCGCTGTGTCACGTCAGTAGCGTATGTTCGAAGACCACACAATCTGGCCGACCTACGGAGGCAGAGTGCAGCGGCGTTTCTGCAAATCGCTTCAGAAATGATGCGCACCACGTGGCTCAACACGTGGCTTAACATTGACGCAAGATGTGATACGTGTCACATTTGCAATGGCGTACATGTTAAGTGCTAGTGTGCTGTGATACACACTTCAGACACCAACTACAGACTCTCCCACACATGTATGTACCGTTAACTAGTAATAAATTTGTGTAGTTTCTTGTATATACTGTTTTAGTTTTCTGCCGTTTAAAACTCTTCACCCTGTATTTCTATAGAACACACAAAAATAATGAAAACTGGGTCATTGAACAAAAGAAAACTAATTTTTCTGCTGCATACGACGATATTGTAATACGTATCGTTATGAATCTGCAGTGCTTCTTGAATATGTTCAAAATGATTCAAATGTCTCGAAGCACTATGGGACTTAACGTTTGATGTCATCAGTCCCCTAGACTTAGAACTACTTAAACCTAACTAACACACACATCCATGCCCAACGTAGGATTCGAACCTGCGACCGTAGCAGCAGCGCGATTCCGGAACTTTTTTTTTTTTTTGGGTGATCTCATTTTGTTCTATGTTGTCGTGGAATTTGTTCGGGGCGGACGTCCGATGACACCAGTTTAGGTTCTTCGTTGATCCGTTCACTCAGTTTGTATTACGGAGAGTAGCTAATTCTCTAATCGAACACGCTGAGCTACCGTGCCGGCAGGACTGAAGCGCCTAGAACCGCTCTGCCACAACAGCCGGTTCTTGAAACTGCAAGTACATATGTGAAGTATATGTATTACGAATATTTCGTGACCGGAAATTTTTCAAAAATGTTACGTTTTCATATTCCACAGCATGTTTGTCATGTTAACGGGTTGTGGTGGAACCTGCAGAAGGATTCTGTTGAGATCTGCAGCGGGAGCTCGTTCCAGTAGCAACACACTAGAAATTTTGCTGTCTTGACAGAAAAAGTTTTTCATAATGGGTGTGTCTCGTGTGTTTGCAGGAGCGAACCATGGGCAACGCGAATGGAACCAGCCCGCTTGACAACATGCGCAGCCTCGAACACTACCTGAATGAAGTGATGCGCGGCGCTGGGGACACTCCAGACCATCTGAAAGGTAAGCCGGCAGCCTGCCAAATCGCCACATCATCGACTACCTGCCACACACAGTTTTTTTTCATGTAAATTATTCTGTAGTCAGAAAGAGAAACTAAACAAACATGCCTGTTGGTAGATAACCTTTATTCTTCTACTGGAAACACTACTTACGGCAACGGCTCCCAACCTTCCTGAGACTATTACCCCCTGAGTGCAGTCCAATATTTGCTAGTACCGATCCCCTCCCCACACCGTCATCAATATTAGCGCTTAAACAACCTTTGGAATGAAAAAGAATTTTGTTTGAATGGTTTTATTTTTCAAATGATGGAAGATTATTAGTTTTCTTTACACCAAGAAATAATGAGCCAGTGGGACAATTGGTACCGCTTAATTCTAACAACATTTTATTTATATTTGTAGAAAGATGAAGTAATTCTCAGTGAAAGGCGAGTGCTACCTACAACTCCTTCTCGGAAAAGAAAGCTAATTATCGATGTTGATGGTAGCTACTTATTACAAAACGTGCTTCCTCTGCACCACTCCTCTCCCTAGTGACACTTGCTTCGCAACCCCATTTTTAAATCAACCAAGTGAACAGGTGTCCAGTATACCTACTACTTGTGTGTCACTGGATTGCTGCACTCCTTACCCCTGTAATGGTAGAAATTGGAAGACCTTAGGTTGGCAGTGCTTTGCGTCTGACAAGTGCCGCCCATCAGTGTAGTAGCCATTACAAGGTTACTGCTTTTTGTGATATTAGTTAGATCATTTTTTGTAGCGAAGTGAATAATGAAGCAGTTTGTGTTCCACTGTGGGAACTACATCCAACTCGGAGAAGGCATTTCCATGTGTTATTTAAGCATATACGTATCAATTTTCCTGTCACAGATGGATGATACAAAGTACATGTGCAGTAAATGGACTATGTGAGGAACAAGGAAGATGATATTTCACAAGCTGTAACCGCCACATTGCCTCACGCGTTCATGCTACTATTTGAAATAAAAAAATGTAATTATTGGTAACTTATGTAATCAGTATTACAGTTTTACGGAATAGTGATGATGATAATAATAATAATCTTTTGAAAACAGTTCAGTTTTGAGACACAAGCACTAATGAACCCTTTTTTACCCATTAGAAAATTTCGTTATACCGCTCAGTGGGTAATTACCCCCAGATTGGGAACCACTGACTTAGGGTTTGTTAACTAGACATCACACCTGTTAATATCCCCAGGAAGTAAGATAAATGCAGTGAAATTATGAAAGAGTAGAATACGGGTACATCTGAAGGAGGTATGTTCATGGTCCCTTCAGGCCTTACGGTTCAGGGCGCCTTCCAGATTCCGCATCCCAGAGAAAAAGTAGTACAGGAGTCAAAATAGCAAGAAAATTTAATATTCCAATCCCTGCAACCGATGCAGTCCGCCACGAATTCTTCTCCTGTGCCAACCTTTTCATCTCAGAATAGCACTTGCGACCTACGTCCCCAATTATTTGCTGTGTGTATTTCAGTCTCTGTCTTCCCCTACAGTTTTTATCCCCTACAACTCCCTGTGGTACCATGGACGTTTTTCCCTAATGTCTTAGCACACGTCCTATCGTCTTGTTCCTTCTTCTAGTCAGTGTTTCCCATATATTCCTTTCTTCACCTAATCTGTGGAGAAACTCCTCACCCTGTATCTTATTGATTCACTTGATTTGCAACATTCTTCTGTAGCACAACACCTAAAGCTCTTCAGTTCACTTCTGTTGGTTTTCCGACTGTCGATGATTCACCTATCAGACGATGCTGTGCTCGAAACGTACGTTCTCGCAAATTTCTTATTTCCAGTGGTATTGGCTGTAATCGAGCTATTCTTAGCGAAGTTTGTTTCGAGATGATTCCAAGGGCATGACGTATCTCGTAAACCGATGATCGTTATACAGTCTACTCGCCACCTGTCACGTTTTATCTAAATAGTACACTTCTTGGCAGTCATATAGGACCAAGTATAGCGTTGCTCCCACCGTTTGGCGGCGGAAGCGTCATGTTTAGAACTTGTTTTTAGTTTTTCGGTTTTTATAGTCATTTGCTTTCAGTTCCAAGAATCATGAATAGAGATGACTGTCAAACAAGGGCAGCCGGTTCTCTGATGCCCACACTGCGGCAACAATTGGAGGTACTCCAGTTTTCAACAATATATTGCTTCAGCCAGTATAATGAAGACTGAAGAGGGATTTGAGGAAATGAAAGCTCACGGAATCGAATGGTCAGCCCATAATGCCGATCATACTCCAGATAAAAGGGCTGTTTACAGGTAAAGGACAACTGTCGCAAACAGCTTTCAAATGTTTCTTCATGTCGCAGATGCAATGGTAGGAAATACCCGCAGGTACCCATCACAGCTTCGTGCATATTAATGGAAAGAGAGTATTTATACAGCGTAGTCATACACCACTGATGTCGCTAGTTAAAATAAGAACATAAAACTCATTAATTGCGTTTTTTTCGTATTCGTTTGCCTACTACAGTTACACACAACGCATGGTATTATCAATTTCAAGCAATGTGGAAAGTGTGCCAGTCTCTACAAAAGCGTTTGTAAACGAAAATGCGTGGAAACAGGGAGTTCACATCAGAGGTTCCGTTCATGACGGTCACCTAATCAAATTATATGTGTACCGAAATGCATTTTCATCACTGTTAAAAATTATTGAGTATTCTGTACGGTGCAAGATGAAGAGTTATCATACGAATAAGTGGAACGTAGCATTTCGATAGGTACCGTCACAGTTCACATTTCGATCCAGAGAAAGTAGCATTTAACATGTGTCTAGCGCGTAACTTTGTCGTTGCGGATTTGACCATTGTCCCACCGCTATTTTAAGTTGTTAAATTAGCCGCTGCATCCATAGCCATACATATGACAGAAACGTATTTATGTTTGTATGTATGTTTCACACCTCCTCCTAAACCACTGAAATCAAAGCTGCCTTACTGTCAGACAGGAACCACTTTGGGGTTAGGAACCATTTACCTATCATAGTTCAGGAGGGATGACGTTATAAACAATGAGATACATGAAAACTGCCGCATCATGGATGACGTTTAAGTTTATTACATATTTTTTATTAACATATTTTTTATTAACATATTTTTTATTAACATATTTCGCAGACAGTGTCCACATATGCTGCTGAATTACCTACATAAATATATCATTGTACAACACATACTTCAAGAGATTGACGTGTTAAACACAGAGATGACGCCTTAAACGCAGAGATGCGTGAAAAAATGAAGCATCACGCATGAAGTTTTAATACATTTACTCTTTACCGGCAAGACACTCCTACGGTCAATTCAGCTTTAGGAAATCCCTGATAACTGACAGTGCTTTTGACAACTTTCAACGTCAAAGCGCAAATTGTTGTAGGCGTAAACAATAGCCATTTACAGATCTATGAAGAGCCGTTGTCATCGAGACGTTTACGTAATCGCACTGAAGTCATGTGAAGCAGCTGCGCCCAGCGTACAGAAACTTTTTCACAATTTCAAAAGTGTTTTCACAAATATATGGTCATGAAATTGCTCGATATTACACACATTACAAGTTTTTTGTTTTCCTTTCTAATAGAATACTGGCAAAATAAATAGTCGGGCAGTGCCGGATTTGTTAGCTAGTCCTTAATATTCTTACCCCCTTCGGAGATACGTCTGTGATTGGGCCCAAAATTTTTTAAGCAAATGACGTGAGTAACACGTGGTAAACTTTGGTTTCACGGCAATCACATGAAATGGCTCATCACCGAAATCAGCTGATAGTGATCCTAATACAGACAACGTGGAAAATGGAATAACTGTGATACTTTAACCAGAAATCGTATCTCGTAGCTGATTACTTATATTGAAACTGAAAGATTGGAAAGTCGTCCCCTCTGCTGCTAGTACATTTCGATAAATATGTGGCAGCCAAAGAGGATGCTGACTGAATTTAAACAGTTTGTTTTTTACGTCAGAGAGGGTCTGGAATTACTGGCACTCGTGTCGAGTGGCGCGGGATGCGTCGGACCCACACCGAGCGTGCCACACATGGAGTTGCAGGGGGGTGGAAATAAGCTAATTAGTGCACGCCGTTATAGACGTATCGCAGGCACACAGAATGTCGCGACTCTATTGACCTGTACGCTCTCCAAGTCGCGAGCGCCAGCGAGTTTCATTCGAGGCACGGAATTAAATGTATTTTGTTTTTCCTTTCAATGATTATCGCGCGGAGAGAAGAGAAGAGACTGGCACCCTTCAAAGAGAGAGCAGCACACTCGCGGACTGAAGCCCTCAATCAGACCGGTGAACTTATTGCCAGGGAGGGCTAATTTCGCACCCTTTATCGCGAGTCCCCCTCGCCCGTTGCTCCTCTCCGACTCTTTATATCTCGGCGAAGTGCGCAGCGCAGATCTTGGGCCATCAATCTCTTTCACGTAACAGGCGGACCTTAATTAGGAAACGCCTTTCTCTCTGACGGTGCTGCAAGGGAGCAGGTCCTTTCCCCCCTCCCCCGCCATCCGTCTCGTCGCTTCCTCCGCACCTCGCTTCCGGACAGGGGGCGCCTGAGCAGACGGCGATTTTAACCGGCTTGTAAGTCAGCAGAGCAGCAGAGGCGCTGCTACTGAACAGCAACTTCGCGTAGGTTTAACCTTACCCTGCTGTGCCCAAGAGAATTAGTTCATAGGTGATACATTTTTTTTTTTAAAAAGGTGTTTAAAAAAGGTTTCCGTTCTCGTCCAAACCAGAAATACCAGATCCCTTAACATGTCTCAGGGGCTTTTCACAAGAACTTCTGGGGTGTCAAAAGACGGCTGAGTGGAAACTAAAAGACATGAAGTAAAATGACAGATAATTTTTTTTTTCAAAGCAGGTTGGGTTTATTCGGGATTCCAGTAGACCATATTATTACTTACTGTTTTGGGTACAAAACCCTATTTTTCACAAAAACCTCCGTTCAATGCGACAGCTTTGCTCCTCTTCATTGGGAGGGCCTGGTATCTCTCCTCAGTTCGCCGTCGGAGCCAACATTTTGCTGCATCAGTAAACATCCCATCTCCCACGTACTGCTTTCCGCGGAATCCATCATTCATTGGGCCAAACAGATGGAAGTCGGAAGGTGCGAGGTCCAGGCTGTCTGGTGGATGAAAGAGAGCCAGCCGCTGTGGTCGAGCGGTTCTAGGCGCTTCAGTTCGGAACCACGCGGCTGCTACGGTCGCAGGTTCGAATTCTGCCTCGGGCATGGATATGTGTGACGTCCTAAGGTTATATATAAGAAAATGTCAGCGCCGATTGCGGTAATGAAACCATCCTTTACATAGGTTTCAGCCCAAATAATTGAGCCTTCTTCCGAAGATATACGTGAATCTATAATTTGTCTAAGAGGGCATGGTCTAGAAATAAAACTAAAACAGCCTGAATAGACGTAGTCACATTTTGAAAATGCGGTACATACGTACTACGTCAACACCAAGACTTGACTTAAGCTCTGGCTTGCGCCTGGTCTCCATGGACGCCGTGCGGTGGGCCTCGAGAGATCACGTGAAACTAAGTAGGACTAGATAATGTGCTGCAAATCAGCAGGGCGGCGGGGATCATTGCGCATGTCTAACTGAGACCATGACTGTCAAAGATAAAAGACCAACGCAGTTATATCTTAAAGCAAATAACCTATAGAAAGATTGAGAATCTTAAACATAAAGCCTCTGCACCAGGTTATGACTAAAATGTAACAAACTATGCATGGATTTATATAAGTTCGAACACGCTACCCCGACTTACACTCTTAGAATATATCGGCCCTTTCACAACGAATGCTGCATAACGCACCCACCATCATCAATTAAAGATGACATAAGATATAAAACATGTAAATGGCATAATGCAATAATCTCGGTTAATCTGTACACAGATGGTCGAGTAGGTGTTTTTAACAGTTGATGTAGATATACTTTTTATTGCTGACACACACTGAATGAAGAATATTATCAAAATTAATTTTTTATCTTATAAGAAGAAGAACGCTTGAGTAAACGAATAAGGCCACTTCATCGCCATGTAATAGCAAATGAACAGCATAGGTGAATTATGTGTTATGTTTAAAAAAATGGTAATTGCATGATTGGACGTGCAACGTCCTTTCAGCGTCCTTATACTCTATCGACCGACAGAGGTCAATTTCACTACGCGCTACAAAAGAGAATTATCGCCCCTTATATTAAAGGCTATTGTTACACGTAAAACATAATTTTTCAACCGAAACTGAGCGAGAAGAAACAACCTGTTGCGTTGCTTATTGAATGCCCCCCTGTATTAGTGGATATTGCATCTCTCCAAGTTCGCAACACGTGCCGCGGCGTAATTACAGAGCACACTGCTACAGAACAGGCCATGCAGAATACATATTGCGTTCCGAAACTATTCGTTCAAATTAATACAAGATGTAGAGAGATACAAAACAAATATATTTCGGTAAGGAGCATATACTCTCTGAAGGCAGTTTGTAATGTTAGGGAACATTTTGTTAGTGGTGCTGACTGAGAATGTGTACTGACATTGTGTAAAGATGGTTGGCTATGGATTCTGCCTGGAAACACAACGATTCACTCACAAACATCACCGCCTTGTGTTATCAATGCTGACTTTTTCGTAAAGAAATCATTACCGCCTTGTGACAACAACAGTGAACGTGGAGCAGTTTACGTATGTTGAAATGGCTGATACGCATCTGATATACGGGTTGTGAATCGAAATAGACGAGCTACAGTGAGAAAGTATCGACAGCGCTTTCCCGTCCGACGGTCTACACACCACAAAAGATATGGACGTGTGCATCGCTTGCTTCTTTCGTGCAAGTATGCATGATACAGCTCGGCATCGAACGGCCGAACTCCCAAAATGGGAGACGAGATCCTACATGTTGGAGACACTCCACCTACAAGTACAAGACATAGTGCACACATCTTTGGCGTGAGACATAGTCTTGCTTGGAATGTGTCGCATGACCATCTTCAGTGCTTGGGAGCACTAGCACCTGAAGATTTTCTCCGGCGCATGCAGTTCACTCAGTGGTTTTTACTCCGCTGCACCCTTTATTTCCGGCCGAGGTGCTGTACACCAACGAGGCTTTGTTTAGTGGTGAAGACTGTTCAATATCCACAATTCGCATATTTGGGCACATGTGACTCCAGAGGTGTATTGCTTCGAATGTTAGACAAAGGATGTACTTCCAGCACCTGAGAGTCACCTTCGGGAATCGATGGATCGACCGATGTGCCCCTGTGGCCTGGCCATTCTGGTCACCTGATCTCAAAAATCAGGATTTCTTCCTCTGGAGGAATATGAAGCGGCTGGTATATGCGATCGTTGTGGAATCAGAAGAAGACCTCGTCGCTGGAATTGCCGTCTCTGTAGGTACCATTGCAGACATGCCAGGAATATTCGAACGGATACGACAGTCAATGCTCCGATGATGTACTGCAAGCGTACAGGTAGTATTCTAAATTACCCTGTGTATAAATCGCCCTAGCATCAGCTATTGCCGTCAGAGACCATATGTACCAGAACTAAATATGTTTATTTCGATGTTGTTCACCTCCGATATTAATTTGAACGAACCGTTTCGGAACAACCTGCACAGAAAAACCGTCCACTTCGTACGGTCTCATGAAATTAGTTCGCGCCTGCAGACAGGCAACCCAGTGAACAGATTTCCTGAGCGAGCTGCCGTCGTTGCGCTTCCTGTACAGCGATGTATAGCACACACGTGCTGTTCCTCCCATACTGACCATCACGAACGGTTCCCATATCGGTTCAAATGACTCTGAGCACTATGCGACTTAACTTCTGAGGTCATCAGTCCCCTAGAACTTAGAACTACTTAAACCTAACTAACCTAAGGACATCACACACATACATGCCCGAGGCAGGATTCGAACCTGCGACCGTAGCAGTCACGCGGTTTCAAACTGAAGCGCCCAGAACCGCTCGGCCACTCCGGCCGGCCGGGCCCATATTGATCACCTGTAATAGGAGATAAAAATTTGGAGAGACGTTATATCAAGTGATACGGGTCTATTTTCTGCACGTTTTGAAATTTAAGTGCAGTCGCCTTCTGAAAGGCTAGAAATGCTTATCAGTAATCCTATACAGAGTGATTCGCGTACTACACAAGTGCGGTCTCCATCGTTGCGCGGCAACCAGTACCACTGTACGATGACCGTTGCTCAAACAGTGTATCAAGTGGTGTATCGGTTTTAATACAAGAAAAGAAACGAGTGAAGAGCATGCGTTTGGAATGAGGCCCGAGATAATTGTGACACCATTAAGCACTTTAACTTAGGGCCTCTGCCAACAGAGCCGTGCACTCCTCCGATTGCAACCTTACAAGTCAACGGTAGCTTGTCAACTGACCAACTCAGATACCGTTGCTCGACTTCAGTACTGTTATTAGCCGTTGCAGTCTGTGCACTATTGAGAGGTTGATCCCGAAATGCTTTCTTTTTTCTTTCTCCTGATGAAGCGTGGTTGCATTTGTGAGAATACGTGTAGGACCGAGGCGTCCAGTTAGCGTAACACGCATTATTCGACTGTTCTTTTTCTGCCAAATAGTAATAACTAACGAAAAGACGCACACTTTTTCATGCAGGATGAATCAAAAGCACATTCCGCAGATGGTTTTTACCCTCTCATATTTGCTCTCTGTACTTAGTACACAGCCTGTGATGCCGTAGTGGGACAAAGCACTTACAACTATCCCCTACATCAAACATTCGTTAGACGTCGATTTGAGGTTCTGTTTCCATCAGTGGAGTAGCACAGTAGGAATGGAATATTGCATGCGAGAAATGGCAGACTTGGTGTTATGCTGCGCTTAGGGCAACAATACTAATAGACAGGTACCTGTCTCTTACACCGAACCATATCCTCACTGCCGTATTCCATCTGAACAAATGTTCGGCCGACCTTTCCAGCGATTCGCTACAAAGATAAGTGATCAAGGGAGAGCTAGCAGTGTTCTCTCAACGGGTGTGGAGGAGCGAGTGTTGCGACGTGTAGAAGATCGTGCAGAAACGAGTGTGCTAAAATTGGAGGCTATGAAGCCATCACAGTGAGCGGACCACGTACAGAAACCAATACAACCAATAAGAAATTAGCAGTGAATATCAACTCAAAGAGACGTTACACTGAGGTTACAGAAGTCTTGGGATACATCCTAATACAGTGTCGCACCTGCTTTTGCGCGGTGTAATGCAGCAAGTCTCCTTCACATGGACCCAACAAGTCGTTGGAAGTCAACTGCAGAAATACTGATGCATGCTGCCTCTATAGCCGCCCATAACTGCGAAAGTATTGTGGGGCAGGATTTTGTGCATGAACTATCCTCTCGATTACGTCCCATAAATTTTCGATGGGTGGCGAGATCATTCGCTCAAATTGTCCAGAATTCTCTTCAAACCAGTCGCAAACAATTGTGGCCCGGTAACATGGCGCTATGTCTTCAGTGAAAATTCCATCGTTGTTTGGATGTACGAAGACCATGGATGGCTGAAAATGGTCTCCAAGTAGTCGAACACAACTATTTGCAGTCAATAATGAGTTCACGTGGACCAGAAGAAGCAGTCCATTTCATGTAAACGCAGTCCACACTGTTATGGAGCCACCACCAGCTTGCACTGTACCTGGTCCACAGCTAGGGTCCATGGCTTCGTGGAGGGAGCGCCACACTCGAACCCTATCATCAGCTCCTACCACCTGAAATGTGGACTCATCTGACCAGGCCACGGTTTCCAGTCTTGGGGTCAAACGCGATATGGCTGAATATTTATAAAAATTGGATAAATTGGATATCGGGACGGAAATACAAAAAATTCATCCATAATACAAGAGTTAGAAAGAGTATTCTCAACGAATTAACCTGGTATAAAAGCTGACAGTCTTTTAATGGCTAACGTAAACCAACTCTAATTCAGCAGATTAAAGAAGGATCAGCGATAAATATGTAAGAGTCCAGTAATTACTTTCTTGCATATCGATACCTACAAAATCGTTAATCGATAACGTGATTGGAAATTGCATCCCCGCCATACTGTTGTGACCGTCACATTTTTTATGCGTAGATGTAAAGCAAAGTGGGGAAATGCACGCTGAGTAAATCTTCAGTGTTATTAGCGAGAGAAATTTGGCCGTTGTCCTGTGGTATCGTTGCGCTCGAATTTTATAAATATGTGATGTCAGGCCTCTATACGGGGCAGGCGGAAAGGAAACTTTACTTCGGACAGTAGCGAGTCAGGTTGTGAATTGGATCTTCGTGAAAGCTACGACCCCCGCTGAAGACGTTCTACAGAGATGGGACGGATTCTAGTTTCCACCAAGAAATTTGTTCTGTCACTGCATAATAACTGTTGTGGAATATGTCAAGTTCCACACAGGTTATGTTTTGTACAAATTTCCAAGCGGTCAAAGATTACCACTTCGAAGTAAAACATAACCTCAACAATAGTGTGACTGGTAGCAGTAGAATACATATAAATAGCATGGTCTTTATACATAGTCGTTAGAGCCATTGTTAATAAATGTGGACTGGCAAATAACCTTTAGCTTAAACTTCTGTTACTGTTTTCATGTGTTACATTTGTGATGTTTTTGTAGAGTATGCCATATTCTTTTGAAAGTTGCGTTATAAACTGAACAGAACGGAGTTACATCTATGAGTAACTGAATTCCGTAGCGTGCTCAATAATTGCATTTTACTGTAACAATGAAATTGATTTCGCTGTGTAATTTCAGAGGCATTGTCGATTTGAATCGTGAGAAAATTGGCTGCCGCTACTATCGAATCCAGTCCAGTGGCAGATTGCGCCTTCATGTCACACCAATAGTGGCGAAATGACAGCCGGTTAATGAATCATTCTTCCCCCCAAACTCAATACTGCTTGAAATTAGGTACTGATCACATGTATTGTCAAAGCGCGGTAGGTACAAATATGCTGCTGAAATTGAGCGGTAATTATTCGCGGTTTTCACAGGCTGGGTATGGATTTCTGTTGCACGTATTATTTATTTCAGATCATCTTCTGCATGATTAATGTTTTCCGTGTACTATATAAAGATATTCTTTCTCCTCTCTACGGACGTGTAGGACTACTTGCAAAAAGTCAGTCTAAAACAGTCTATTTATCTGAACATCTGTAGCACGTGTAGTAGTTTTCACAACCCTGTATATTTTTTCAGTGTAATACATTGAATGATGAGGCTATGCTATAGAGAATCCAGATGTGTTTCGCCACTACGGTAGGTAGCATCACCCGCAGTTTTAGTTTCATGATCCCTTACGTCATTATTTTACGTAATGCTACCGAAAATCTTTCAGCTCGTTTATTTTACGCACCAGGTTTGGGTACTGCATTTGCAACCTCTTCATTTCATTGCTGAACTGAAAAAGATATCGAGGTATGTTAATTTAACATATCTAAGTGTATTCAATCGATACCCAGGTGACTTTAAAAAACAGCCCTATAGAATGTCGGGTCGTATCTCGTCGTGAATGTTGAGAAAGATGAAATATGTCCAAATGAAGAAATGGACCCCGTTACTCCGAATCATGTCGATAATTCACATTTTAGGAGAATACATAATGGCCGGTTTAAGCGTTCTGCCTTTTGCTAGAGATACAGTCAGACATAATATTACAAGAATGCAGGAATTAGTGTTGACGAAGTTAAATTCTCTTATTCAATTCCTTTTCAAGTTCTGTATTCTGTAGACGGACTGTAGCTGTTACTAATGAACTTGATATATGTACGTATTATCACTTATTATAAGTTCTGTTGTTACTATCATCACAAAGCGTGTCGAAACAGAGTTAAAAGCTTTCTCGAAAGCTGTAATTAAATCCCAGACAAAGCTTTAATTCATTCACTTCGTTCCTTTCTATAGCGGCTTTTACGATTTTCCATTTATTCGTCTATATATTTCTAAGACTGCTTACTATTTTTTCTGAGTAACAGTATTTTTTTTCGTTGTTCGTTAGTGAGAATTTTGTATATTACCGACCGAAGCTATTCCAGTAGTAACCATCACAATACAATTTTCGAATGGAACGGAATTTGACTCGTTTTTGGTGGCGTTATCATTAGAGACGATCAGGAATTTTCAATATTGTTGGTCTGCATTGGAGTTATTATTTACAGTTGATTGTAATATACGTTTCGCGAAAAATAATTACCCTCTGCGAGTGCCGTAGTCATTTTTCAGATGCAACTAGGACAGTATTAGACACGCGAGCGCTGGCTTTCAGCCCCTATTGGCGTGGGTTTCCAGAAGTTTACCTGTGTCTTCTGGAGGATAAGCAAATATAGACTATCGCAAAACGTACAAAACATGCAGCTCCTGGTCGAACACGGTTCGTAGTGAAACTGCCCGTGTGCCAGAACGGCAGCGCTGATGAAGCCTCCGAAGTGTTGGACAAGTGGAGCGGAACTTGCGGCGAATAATTGGATAAGGAGTGCAGACACGCAGGGAAAGTGAAAATACCAACACCTCCACGGCAGAGTATGTCGTACATTTGTACGCCATAACGGTAGAGTGCCGTCTCCATAAAAAAGGACAATTGGAAGCCGAATGAACAGTAATGACAGTCAACATATTTAACATAAACCAGTCTTGATACAATTACATTTACAATATGTCTGTAGGATACCTTGCATTCACGTGAAGTATGCAGTAAAAAAATGTTCAAATTTGTGTGACATCTTATAGGACATAACTGCTAAGGTCATCAGTCCCTAAGCTTACACATTACTTAACCTAAATTATCCTAAGGACAAACAAACACACCCATGCCCGAGGGAGGACTCCAACCTCCGCCGGGACCAGCCGCACAGTCCACGACTGCAGCGCCTGAGACCGCTCGGATGCAGTAAAACCAGACTGATCATGTCTCTGAGCACTATGGGACTCAACTGCTGTGGTCATTAGTCCCCTAGAACGTAGAACTACTTCAACCTAACTAACCTAAGGACATCACACACATCCATGCCCGAGGCAGGATTCGAACCTGCGACCGTAGCAGTCGCACGGCTCCGGACTGCGCTCCTAGAACCGCGAGACCACCGCGGCCGGCTCTGATCATGCTTCTACTTGATTACTGTAAATAGAGATGCATTTTTTGGAGAATAATGGTAGCTTTTCAATTTTTAAGTGTACCCTCTACGTTCTTTCCTCTCTTTTCAGTGGAAAATTTGCTTGGTATTGAGAGATTAAAGTAAGGAAAGTGAAAGTTTTGGTTATAAAGTGGCGACGATGACAGCACTATTAGACACGGAACACAAGATCAGATTAGAAAGAAATGGAAAGAAAATCAGCTACGGCCTTTCCAAACAAGGCACCCCGACATAGGCCGTAAACGGTTTTGCGAAACCACGGGAAACCTAACTTTGGATGGCCGAAAGAGAATTTGCACCACTGCCCTCGCGAATAGGGGTGCTCACCGAAAAGCGCTCCTTTAAGAGATGATGATAATGTAGCCGATGCGCATAACACCCTTGTGGATCCGGGAGGCAGACTTTCTCGCTCGTACGGTTAATGCTGGAGGCCAATTTCGCTAAATTAAATCCGGGTTTCCCAAACATTGCAGCTGACGCAGTCACATTTCTGATTTGTTGTTAGTTTTCCGAAAACTTACTCTCGTAATTTTTTATATGCATTGTGTATGGTAGATTGTTTGGTAGTTGTATTTCTTTAAATACACTGCCAGTGCTGCATCTTTAAATCTTAAATCCATTATCTGTTTCTTCTGCTGTCGTTTTATGCTTGTCATGCAAATCAAAATGCCCATTGTGCAAATGTTTAACATTATTCTTACTATTAAGATCAGCAGATTATGTTGTTCTACTACAGAGTATGAAATATTTTGTAACCCCGCTTGCACTACTCGCCTATAAGTGATGAGATGAATAAGGTCCCTCCCTCGCAAGACTCTTTGTTGGGCAAACCGTGATTTTTGGAAAAAAAATCCTTTTGTTACCGTGTCAACGCAGATGACGCAAGCATATGCGTCATATTGGCTTGATGCTGGAATATCAACTTTGTGACGTCATACTGTACAGTTGGCTTGCGGTCAGTGCTGCTTGTTTCTCTCTTTGCTGGCTGCGCTATATTTGCCAGCAGTCGAGTGGACTGGGTGGTCACCATGTTGGATTTACAAACGTAAGCCGTGTTTAGTGGTTTTCTGGCTTTTCTGTAATCCACTTACACTTCCTGTACTTTTTTTACTTCCACTCCAAATCATCTCTGTGACAACGCGTCCTTTTTTCAGTTTTTATGGGCGTGACGAAAGCATTGACATCCCGTGTGTGTTCCTGCTAACGAATATTTTTTTATGTTTTGTGTAGTATGGGAGGACGCGCTCTCCATGAGCTCTAGGTTATTTATATTTTTATCAGTTACATTACGAGTATAGTATTGACGTTTTCCACATTTGTTAATACAGTTCCAAACATTGAAGCGTTTCTGAAAATTTATTTTACCATACGGTGTTATGTACAGTGACAAATTGTCAGTGTTGCGTCGTGGAAATGCTAAATGATTTTAATTCAAACGATTCGCTCTCAGATTATACGTGTATTAAAAATCTGTGTCTGATCCCATTCAATTCCAGTAAATACCATTGAGTATATATGTGAAGCTTGCTGTACTCTACGGAACAGTGTTCGTGGATGTCTCTGTTCTGGTGGTCAACAAAATAAAATCCAGTCAAAAGAAGATGTGCACCATGTAATGGACGTAGACGTGTTTCCCTATAAGGTCTCTAAATTATAGACATACGTAGTCGATAAATATGTGATCGGGCGACCTCACAGATGTAGAAGTAGATGAAAACGATAATTCCGGCAACGGCATTTCTTGCCCTTAAGATTCCACATTTTACCCACAGTTTTTCGGGGATTGTCCTTTTTTGCGCTGATGACCACGCTGTTTAGCGCCCGTAAACCTCAAACACACACACACTCTTTTTTTTCTTACAATCACATTTATGTAATCGAAAATGACAGGAAAATATGTCAATTCCTCTTAATCTTTCGATAGAAACATAAGATACTACGGATTTCTTGTGTCTTACTATTAACTGTCAACAGAATTTTTTTTGAGCTGTCTCTTTGCTAAGCATGATGGAAATATTTTGTTTTCACTCGTATGTCGCGTACAATATGCATCATGTTGTGTGCAAATGATAACTCTTGTCTGTGTGTCGTACATCAGCCTCCTGGAATCACTGTAGTTTATAATGTCAGATAAACATGCACAGTGGCGCAATAATCGGGGATGTAGCGTTTCGGTTAGAGTTTATGACAACTGTTCTCTTCATCACTTAAGTGAACAAATGGTTCAAATGGCTCTGAGCACTATGCGACTTAACTTCTGAGGTCATCAGTCGCCTAGAACTTAGAACTAATTAAACCTAACTAACCTAAAGACATCACACACATCCATGCCCGAGGCAGAATTCGAACCTGCGACCGTAGCGGTCGCGCGGTTCCAGACTGAAGCGCCTAGAACCGCACGGCCACTCCGGCCGGCTACTTAAGTGGACAACTAATTACACTGGAAGGCAAGTTGTGCAGAACAAATAAGTCGAATGCTGCACCTCATGTGCGATGTCTCCGTGGTGAAAATAGCAAGTCCAATCGAAGGTTGATTTCCATTTCCGTAATATGTGATATGTTGATAAAATCTGTGCGTCCCTCTTCGGAAATTATTGCATTAGCATTTAGCAAATCTTTGTCGGTAGTGTTCCGCTTCACATTTTGCACATTCACTACATATTTTTGAGAAACATTTGACTGCATATTATAAGAAGAGGAACATCAGTATACTTTTCTTTGCAAGGGCTCTTCTAAGCCACTGAAAAAAAAAGGACGCCGTCTTATTCAGGAAGCCTTACTTTGTTCAAAAAGTAGTCAAATCCAGTTACGCGAAGCAGATTGTGTACAAAAAGAACCTCGCTTCTTCCGGCAATAACGCATCTCGAAAACATAGTTTGGATACCTACGCTGAAACAATAAATATTATTTTTAAGGACAACACTTTAGAAAACTAAAGTGATATGTGTAAAGAATTAAGTGATATTTGTAAAGGATTATCATAAAGTAACACACAATCCACTGTGCCTTGGTAGCACCAAACAGCAGGGAAATAAATCTATGTTCCTACAGGCACAGGTCCTTTGGAAGTGTCATTAAATCTTTTTCATTTATAGCAACCTTTTTTGTTTGTAGGCTTACGACTCGATCATAAGCCTCTTGAGACTGTACACTGTAGCACTCCTTCACTCGCACTGTGAGCTCATTGTCCTCACCGAAATGATCATCACTCATCTGCTTCAGTCATCCAAAAAGGTAGAAACTGACGGGGGGAGTATATGGAAGTTGTGGAACAGGTGCCCGTCTCCTGAATTGCCATGTGAACAACTTGCAGCCTTATGTTATTGTAATGCAACCTCATGTCCACTGGATTAACTCCGAATTCTTTGATCAATTAGCGTTACAACAGATCTTTTTGACATGACTGTGTTGAATCATCTGACTCATGTTGACGGCTTTGACATTCTGATGGCGATGAAAGAGTGTTTCAGCGATCGACATATTCACTAAATTAATGGCAGATGAATGTTGCTAAAATGTCAAGACATTAATCATCACTGGCAGCATCAATTATTTGAAATCTACTGCTAGATAAAGGCCCCCTTCCTTGTCTTTTCCACGCATCACGGTTTTCAGCTGTATAAGTCCACTGAACAAGATTGGGAAATGACCAGTGCGTGTAGAAAGATTGGGAATGTTAGGATGCCGGACTTGTTATTAGATGTCGACGATTAGAATGCTCTCCAGATAGATAGATTTAGATTTTCCATGAATTTCTTAAATTCCTCAATGGAACATTACCTTAATCTTCCTTTCTTTTATATTCATCTGTATTACTTCTGTATGTTTTATATGTCATGTACCCACCTGCCATTAGGCCATAGTCTGCATCTTGCAGCAAAGGACTACCTCGGCCGTAGACCGTGTATTCGCCCGACTACGTATCCTCACAACAGTTTCATATTCTCTACAGTCATAATTAGGTCTCTTACTCCAGTCTGTTCTCTGAGTCATCTGGTTATTTTCATGTCCCTCCTACACGCATCTCTCCATTGTTGCTGAACATAGCATAAAAGTCCATGTAACGAGATTAGTAGCAGTTTGCTGTGAATCGATGTTGCTGACTTAATACTGAATTTCTCGAGGAATTGGATCACTGGTCGAAGCCCTAGTAGCAACAAGAAACATAAATTTTGTATAAGTTATCTTCTAAAGTACCAGAGATTGTAGATACAGAATATCATTTCCCCAGCGTTTGCCATTACCAAACTACGTTGTATCGTGCATTACTTTTTGATCGAACTTCATATGACTGAGATGGTGATCCCAGTGTGCGCTGCTCTTCAGCCCTTGCACACACTATCACTATTCGGTTACAAACCATAGATTACTTTGAATGTCTTACATTTGTTATCCCTGCACGATTGCTTAATGGTCCAGAATTAAATTTTTGCAGCAGCAGAGTACGGCAGGTTAAAAAAGAGTGCTGGTCAGAAATCGAACATGAGTTTTAATCTGCCTGTAAGTTTATGTCTTAATTATGTTGCAAACTCTACAAAGAGTAAATAGTTTGCTGGTGTGGATCAAGTAGAATGGAGTTAATGGGTGTCCGTATAAATGTATCCAAGAGAGGACAAAATTCTGAAATTACCATTTGTTTATATAACATTTACGGTGAGTTTCAAAAAATGGTTCAAATGGCTCTGAGCACTATGGGACTTAACTTCTGTGGTCATCAGTCGCCTAGAACTTACAACGACTTAAACCTAACTAACCTAAGGACAGCACACACATCCATGCCCGAGGCAGGATTTGAACCTGCGAAGCGCCTAGAACTGCGCCTAGAACTGCTAGGCCACACCGACCGGCAGGTGAGTTTCAGAAACGTGTCGTATTCCAGAACTGAAAAACCAAGTACACGAAAGGTGCAGTATGTGAGACGGTTAGTTCTTTCAACACAATATTTTTTAAAAGTAGGTTACTTTGACCCTCAAACGGTAATCATACTTCATTAGTATATGGAAAGTGCATATTTTTGTTTTGCCAGTATGAAAACCCACGCGACTGCTTTGATTCGATGACCTGAAATTACATCTCCGTATGATTAAATCTAGCCTACTCAAAGAGTTAAGAAACAGAGCTAGAAAATATTTACGAGAGATATTTCTGATCATTTCCCAACAACGATACGCTGACTCAGAGAATTGAAATTCAAAGTAGAAAAAATCCTAACAGTCAAATTTTTTGGTTATTAACAAAAATAAGTCATAAAATTGCCACTGAGAAACTGTATTTCTTATTATTTCCTAACACAGTCACAGTTATCTTATCAGATTACCAGTTCAGACCGACCAAAACAAGAATCTCCAGATCCAGTTACTACATTTGAGGGCCACGCAATGTCACTTGTGCTGGAAAATTAAACACACACACACACACACACCCGTAGCAATTTTTTTTTTAGAATGACTGTCGCCTCCAGACTATATCTAAAAATAGTTGCGTCTTTTTTAAAATGCTCTTTAATGCACAGAAACAGAAAATAAAACCCTTATTCTACTTTGATACTACCCGTAACATTTTATTTGCTTCCAAAACTTCATATCTCATTATTTTAATGAATTTGGTACATTATCTTGATGCTTTCTGTTTTTCAACGTTGACTAGTATAACTGAAGTGCAATAAAATGCTTTTCGGAAGCTACATGTTTTGGTTTGTTTGGTTCAGCATTCGACAAGGTGAGTGTAGGAAACCTCCCGAAACAACCTCAAATTGACCAGTACATCGGACTATTAGAGACCACGACTGAAGCAAGATAGTTCTTGTCTCCCAAGTTTAACACATTATTATACATTCAGGCCAATTGCGCTGCTGAATTCGTAATTCTAGACTTCATTCTATGCTGTGTTACACTCCCCGTTGTTAGAGAAGATCCCGATTCGTGGATTTACTTTCTTCCTTACTTTTAACGCTTAAATTGCTGTTTTCTGTTTCCGACTGACGCATTTGGCTCCATAGCTGAAGTACAACTGCATGCTTCTGCGGTAATAAGAATACCACAATCTTCAGACTGTACCACAAGCTCTCTGCGATTGTAAATCTGAATGTGATCTCAGAAAGTCGTAATGGTATACTTTGAGGAAACAAAAATAGTAAACTAATGCTGTCATATACACAGTCCGGTCACATTAATGTGATCACTATGTTCGACGTCGTGCAATAACCACTCAGAGACGGCACATAGCAGCACTGGAGGGTATATAAAGCATATCGAGAGGGCTCGGAAAACAGTGCAGTCGTTGCAATGCAGAAGCAGAGCGATTTGTGTGACGTCCAAAAGGACACGATCATTGGTTTTCAGCCAGGGGCGGAATCATTTCCCAAACAGTTCGCTTGCCACCGTGGTAATATATACCATGTATGGCAAAGTGGCGCTATTCAAAACCGGCGCTGAGGGAACAGAAATGCGACGCAGGCCATGGATGACGGGGGTGAATGACGGCTGCGGAGATGTGTACGGGCGAAAAGACGAGGAACTGTTGAGCAACTGACCGCCCAGATGAATCAAGGAGTTACCAACAGTGTCTTCCCAACAACCGTTGCTGCGTATGGACATCCTCATCAGATGCCTGGCTGATGCACCAATGCTAAGTACCGCTCATCGGCAACGAAGAATGCACTGGACGCCCACTGAGTGGCGGCACGAGGTCTTTTCAGGTGAATTACTTTTGTGCGTTTACGGCATGAAATGTCTGAAAGGAAACACATTGAAAGGGTCCAGTCCAGAGAAGCGAGCGTTATGGTCTGGGGTATGACTCCGTGGCATTTGGTTGATTTCGTTGTCCCGGGGGGCGCAATGGATCAACGCTAGTATGCATTTTTCCTTAGGGACACACAGTCACTCCTACATGTAGTTTGTTTGTCCTCGGCGCGATGGGATTCACCAGCAGGAGAATGCAACGGGTCACACATCTGGCAGTATACGTGCGTGATTCGAATACCATCAAGATGAGATTGCCGTAATGACCTGGTCACCAAATTGCCCCCATTTAAACCCAATCGAGAATCTGTGGGATCATCTCGATTAGGCTTTTCGCATAGTGGAGCATCAGTCGAGAAAACTAGCGCAGCAGGCCCGGCACTGGAGTCGGCGTGGTTTCACATCCCTGTCGGTACCTTCCAGAATCTGGCTAACTCTCTTCCTGCACGTCTCCCAGCACGGGGAAAGATGGTTTTTCAGGCTTTTGACAGGTGGTCAGATTAACGTGATTAGACACTGTAATTATACCCTGACTGACAAAATCGCAACACCAAAGAATAATTAATGTAGTGTAATGAAATTTCGGAAAATACGTTTGTTTAGGTAACGTATTTAAGTGAATAACATTACGAGAACAGAGGTTAATGTAACCGCGAGATAAGCCTTTGGAAATCTGAAATGCTGGCCACACTGTTGAATGCACGCATTGAGTTGTGCATGTGACGGATGTCAGTTTTTGGGATGTAGTTCCATGCTTGCTGCATTTGGTCGGCCAATACAGGGACAGTTAATACTGTTTGATGATTACGCAGTAGTTGTTGTCTGATGATGTCCTTTATGTGTTCGACTGGAGACAGAACTGATGAGCGAGCAGACCAACACAACCTGTCGACACTCTGTAGAGCACATTGGGGTACAAGAGCGATATTTGGGCGAGCGTTATCCTGTTGAAAAACACTCCCTGGAATGCTGTTCATGAATGACAGCACAATAGGTCGAATCACCAGATTGACGTACACATTTGCAATCAATATGCGAGAGATAACTGCTCCCGCTGTCATACGAAGTCGCACGCTAGACAATAACAGCAGGTGTCAGTCCTGTGTTGTCTGGCACACAGACAGTTTGACTGCAGGCCCTCAACTAGCCACCTTCTAACCAACATACGGCCATCACTGGCATCGAGGCAGAACGAGCTTTCATCAGAAAAAAACAACAACCCTCCACTCTCCCTCCAGTGAGCTGTCGCTTGATACCACTGAAGCCGCGAATGGGTTCAGTGGTATACACGCTACAGGTAGTCTGGCTCGAAGCTGTCTTTGAAGTAACCGATTTGTGACAGTTTGTTGTATCACAGTGATGCCAGCTGCTGCTCACATTGCTGTTGCAGATGCAGTACGATGTACCAGAGCCATACGGGATAGTCTTCCCTCACGTGGCGTCCTGGAGCCCTGTACTCTTGCGACTGCATATTCACGTGACCACCGCTGCCATCAATCATATACAGTTTCTACATGCCTGTCAAGTCTATCTTCAATATCGTAGAATGGTAATCTAGCTTATCTATCCCTATTACAAGGCCTCGTTCAAACTCAGTGAGGTGTCGATAATGGCATTTTTGTTATCTTAAAGGCATTATTGCCCAACATCAAGTCACTACGTCCAATCGGAATGGTAAATAATGGTCACAACCGCTACAGCGTGTGTTTGAAGCAAACCTGATTTGCATCCTCGTAGTGACTTACGTGGCTGGTGCGAAATTTGAATAGACACCACCTTTCAGATGGAGAAACGCGAGTACAAAATTTAGTTCGTTTGGTGTTGCGATTTTTTTCTATTTGTGTATGTTTGGAACGTAATGTATATAATCTATCATACAATGGGGACGTTAGTCATGGGTGTACGTGTGTGTGATTTTATTTCGGAAAATAAGTGTTGGTGTAATTTGCAGCATGTTGACTATCGGAAGCTCACAGGGTGTACCACGCCCGAAGGTTGCAAATAAAATAAAATAAAAAACATTCCCAATAAACAGCTTGACAGCTCAACAAACCCAAATCATATTTTCCCTGGCACTCGGCAGTACTAGATGTACGGTTACGTACAGCCACAAACAGTCGTACCCAGAAATGGGTGAGGAGTAGGCAGCGAAAGTGCAGGACCCAGACTGCCCCTCCGTGCCACAGGTAGGCAGCCAGCGCGGCGCACGTGCCGTCCGCGGCTGTAACTGGGTCAGCGGGCTCCGGGCCTGGCAGGCGCCGGCGCTGGCGCCAACAGCCCCCCGCCAAAACACGCCCCGGCCGCCTCGCCGCCCTTTTATCATCTGTCAGCAACCCGGCGTGGCACTTGCTGCGTCGCTCTTCGCTTCCATCGCCTAAGCACTTTTATCCCCATAGTGCGACTTTTTTTCCTAACTTCGTACTCATATTATTCCTCCAAGTGAATGTGACAAGGTGTACATTTGGCTGATTAGTGCGGCGTTAGCAGGTCTGCGACAAAGAGCTGGAAAATAACGTTGAAAATCGAATTGTTGCTCGTGGTCAGCAGTGCAAGGTGTTCGCATAAGCTATTTCTGAGAATGTTAAAACAAAACACAAGAAAATAACATTTCTTCTTACTTTTCGGTAGATAGAATCTAAATCTCTTATTGTTTTTGGGCAATGAGACTACCATATCTGACCACAGTTTTTCAACATACAGTTTTGTCACAATGTGAATACGTTATGATCTACAAAGTTAACAAAACACGTGCAATTATAGTGAAAAGTAATTTAATTTTTCAAAGTGATCGCAGTTTTCATTCAAGCATAAACATGGAAACACTACTTAATTACAAACGAATTACGTGTCATACGAGGGCTATTGGAAAAGTAAGCCCTGATCGTTTTAATTGCAACAATCAGCTACACCTTCCAGTTACTTCTCTAGATACTGGCCGCTTCGACTTGGACATTTGTAGTAGATTAATATTAATATTATTATTATAATTATTATTATAATTATTAATATTAATATTATTTGTGTAGAACTAGTGTGGGGGTAGGATCCTTAAGTACCCCTAGGAGTGGGTGGGTGTGGGGATGAGAAGCGATCTGTTGCTATTTCTGTCCTGAATTAGGTGAAAAATGAAACACTTCCCTGTTATGAAAATGGTAATTCCATTTTCAAATCTAAAAGCCTAAATCAGTGTCCACGACTTTTTGCATATGTGACATATGCGTACGCAGGCGAAGCTACAGGCAAAAAGCTAGTTTTATCTTATAGATACAGCGCCCAACACTTCCTAAACGCTGCTTAAGCCAGGAGCATGTAGCGATCTAACACAGAAGAGCTGAGGCAGCACGGTGTCAAACGGCAGCCAGCGCCCACGCGCCCGAACAGGACCGGGTACAGCGGCAGAGTGTTCTCTTTCACGCCACGCTACGTACCAACTGAAAACTTGCGGCAAGCCGCCTCACTGGCTGGTGCCAGTCCAAGAGCCTCACCCGACTAACACGCGTGCAGCAGCAAAGATGCGAACAGGCTGCGTTCGATAGCAACGTGTCTGAACTACCTGCCTCTTTGAATAAGACAGAGCAGCTTCAGGTTGACGCATCAAGGAAACAAGTCGAGGCGAAAAGCAGACGCGTTTCATTGTTTATGTACAAGTGTCATTTAGATGACAGCCCGTTCATATAACACACTAGACAAGCTTTGTTTGTTAATACACTTGGTCTCTTCCGACAACATGATTAATGGTAATAATGAGTTAACAGCGGAGGGTTACTGTGTAACGGGAGTCAGAATACCAGTTGAGAAGTCCAGAGTTCAATTCTCTGTTGGTCGCGTATTTTTTCTGGCACTTATCGCCTCATTCCCATCTGGTATGATTTTCTTTTAGTGTGAAATATGCCAATTACCACGGTGGTTTGACGTCCATGTTAAAGCATAATTGCTAGGTAAGTCATTTACGAGGTGGGCGTACCAAGTCCAGTGCCACCGTACCTAGTAAAGCAAAATGGTGTTCAGACCAACCTTTCGATGGAGGACAGCTACGCCTTAATATTCTGCGTCTACATAGAGTAATTAAAATTCCATTTTAGTACGAGCCTTTTTGACAAAAGTGAAGTATGTCCTGCAAGGATTTATCCATGCGCCTGTTACATATCCTCCAGCCTTGAGCTTAGATTTTACGAATAAAAAAGGATGTTTGTTGGTGGTCAGTGTATTGTTCTGGGACGAAATACGAATGAAATACGAAATTTTAAAAAATGTGATTAGTGAAAATACTAGGGCATGTAGCATGTATGCTACATCAGGACTCGATGCATTCTTAGTCCTAGCAATGACATCTTCTCAGAGATTGCTTTCATGGATTTTATATTTAAATTGACAACTGAAACACGTTCCTATTTTTACGTAAGTACCACGTAACGTTATTTTATTATCATACCTGAAAGTCAAATAGAAACATTCATCATACGAGGGGACTTCAAAAAGCAACTTTCACATTATAATGGCAGGTTCGAAACTTTTATTGAATGCAGCGGCGGTACACTTCAAAATGACGGAGATACATGACACTGTTTTCCAGCATAGTCACCAAGTCTCTCTAAATAGTGATCGGAATGTTCTATTTATTGTTCAGTTCCTCGACGATAAAATCCGCTCACGGAACCATTCGAGAACCGCTGTGTGAACGTCTTCACAGTCGGAAAAATCTACGATTACATCGAGTCAGTTCCTTAATTGCCTAGACATCCACGTCTGTGACCGATGTCGATGGCTCTCCTTATTGGGCACTGATGACTTTGGTGTTGAGCGCCCTAAGCTCCAAACACTCACACACACACACACACACACACACACACACACACACACACACACACACACACAAACACACTGACCAGCGTCACCCACGCCTGTGCAGCTTTCCTCAAATTATTGCATCATTTCACTTCATCTGGAAGCGACACTGCCTTTGATTCCATTGACACCAGAATCTGACGGTGAAACTGAGTGTTGTATAAAGGTAGACGTTGTGCTTACCTGAATCGTACTCTCCCATGTACTTCAACTGTGGTGTGGAGTACGTTTCCAGTTGCTGCGCCGTTTCACTCCTGCAGTATGGTGCTCCAGTTAACAGTACCGCAACAGAATGTCTGCAGGAAACCCATAACCTGTACTTTCTTCGTACAATGCACCCTCTTGTACCGCAATGAACTCAGTGTAGGACGGGCTTTCTTAACTTATTTTCTAAACTGCCTATGTACATGGTCCATTCTGCTATTTTTTGTGGAACTGGAAGGGGAAAACACAATTTTTTCTGTGAAATAGAAATATATTTTGCATTTAGTGCACTGCACAGATATGGAACATTTGCATACAGAAAATCTGCATCTGAAATGACTTTTCAGGGTTTTATTCATCACCTCAGGTGGCATCGAATAACCTTGCTGTTGGCTTCGGCACAAGGTTTGGTGCTCTGGGGCGTTCCTTCGTTGGAAATGCATCACCTTTGTCATCACATTCCTTTTGTTCTTCACGCACTTCTTCGTCTCGTATTCTCTTTTGTGAATATGGAAGCATAGGTCGTTGCAGAAAGTAGACACAGTGGTACATCGGAAACACTGTATTGCCGTGTTGTTGTGAGGAAATAAAGAAGCATTTATTCGTCAGCACAGGAGATATTAGCATATGGTTCAAATGGCTTTGAGCACTATGCGACATAACTGCTGAGGTCATCAGTCGCCTAGAACTTAGAACTAATTAAACCTAACTAACCTAAGGACATCACACATATCCATGCCCGAGGCAGGATTCGAACCTGCGACTGTAGCGGTCGCTCGGCTCCAGACTATAGCGCCTAGAACCGCACGGCCACTGCGGCCGGCTTAGCATATGGTTCAAATGGCTCTGAGCACTATGGCCTTAACTTCTGAGGTCATCAGTCCCCTAGAACTTAGAACGAATTAAACCTAACTAACCCCACACATCCATGCCCCGAGGCAGGATTCGAACCTGCGACCGTAGCGTTCGCGCGGTTCCAGACTGTAGCGCCTAGAACCGCTCGGCCGCACCAGCCGGCTTATATTAGCATATTTCACCTTAATATAGACACATTCTAGTTCAGAATTACTAAACACAAGCAGGAATTACGTGTATTTCTCTAAGGTGTGCTAACACTGCAATAAACAGCTTTTGTCAGTCAGATCTTGAACCTGCTGGGTGGTTACTGAAACGGAAACAAAACTCTTGGGTACAGTATGTGCTGCACAAAGGCTCAGCATGTTTAGTTAAATAGCCGAGCTACGAAAAATACAAGTTATATGTATCATCTATGCTACACGAGGATTGAGGAGGTTATGACGAGCAGCGATCGTCAAACCAGATACAGGGTGGCGCACGAAATGTGTTACCATTTTGTTTTTGAATATAAACTTTATTGTCAATACAATCTGAAAGGAACATATACTACAATGAAGAACCGTTCGTGAAAATTTGTTGTAACTCAGCACATGCTCAATATGTCCACTATTTCGTTTCCTAACTTCCTTAAAACGAACACTGAAGTTAGTGATTACGCTACGGCACATGTCTTCCGTAATTTCACTGCAAGCTTGAAGAATAAGTCTTCTGGGCTGTATTAAATCACGTGGACGTTTCGGGAAAATTTTTTCCTTTAGGTACCCCCAAAGCAAAAATTCACATGGATTGAGGTCTGGACTATTGGAGGGCCAATTTTGTCCGTCATTGAAGCGACCTGGAAACCTGAGTGAAATGATCCGCATGTCGACATGCTCGTGTAAAAACTTCAACACAGTGTTTACAGTATGTGGCCTTCCTCCATCTTGCATGAACCACTGCGTGTTGAAGGGCAAGGCAGTAGCAAGAAGCTGTGGAATGAAGCTATTGCGAAGCATACTCAAATAACGCTCGCTCTTCACAGTTTCTTCAGAGAAAAAGGGTCCAATAAGTCCGTGACTGGTAATTGCTGCCCTCGCTGTAATCCTCGGAGCATAAAGTTGTCGTTCATGAAGCACTTGTGGGTTTTCAGTGGCCCAAAAGCGTACATTTTGTTTGTTAACCACACCGTCTAAATGAAACTGCGCCTCGTCTGAAAACCAAACGTTGTTGAGAGTTTCTTCCCTATCCTCCGCCCACTGACCAAACAGTAGTCTCTGCTGCTTGTGTTCTTCAGTGAGCTTCTTTGCACAGGTCATCTTGTATGGGTATATATGGAGGTCACTTTTAAAAATGCGTTGAACGTAGCGTCTGGATATTTCCAGTTGCACTGCTGCCTTTCTACACGATTTCCCGGGACTTCTCTGCACAGCAACTTGTACCGCTTCAATATTCTCCCGAGCGGTTCTAGACGCTTGAGTCTGGAACCGCGCGACCGCTACGGTCGCAGGTTCGAATCCTGCCTCGTGCATGGATGTGTGTGATGTCCTTAGGTTAATTAGGTTTAAGTAGTTCTAAGTTCTACGTGACTGATGACCTCAGATGTTAAGTCCCATAGTGCTCAGAGCCATCTGAACCAATATTCTCCGATGAACAAAGAGGCTTCGGCCGAGGTCGCTTCGCTTCCAATACTGTTCCTTCCTGTACAAATTTATCTTACAAACTGAGGATGGTCTTCTTGCAAGGGACCCATCGTGTGTTAAACTGCTGTCGAAAACGCCTCTGAGTCACAACAAGGCTTTTCGTTTCTTAAAATAGAAACAGAATTGTCGATCGTTGCTGTGTCGTCAGTCTTCCATTGTCAGCCATTGCTGCTTACTAGCCTCCTAGCGGCAGTACACGTCATTTCGTAACTCATTTGTTTTTCCAAGCTCTGCTGGTACTGCTGTAGAGATCCCAGTGGGATATCTAATGTGCGTCGTAAACTGTGAACGAAACAATTGGTAACACATTCCGTGCGCCACCTTGTATGTGAGAACCAGCCTATAGGGAAAATGTGGAGGGCAGAAACTGTCCCGGTGCTTTTGTCCGTTATGCTGTCAGGAGACAGTTTGGGTGAGGCGCCCGTGGCACGGCGTCGGACTGTCGGCGCGAAGGGCCCCGCCGAAATTAACCGGCGGCCAACTGTCGCTTAGACGGAGACCCGGGCAGCGCTTAAAGTTTAAACCCCGGCGGCGCCGCGGCGCGGCCTCCAGGGATGAACAAAAGAGCTCGGACAAGAGGACAGCGGGCGCGCGGCGCACAAGTTGGCGCTTTCCGGACGCGGCGTTTTTGTTTGGCGTCGGTGCAGCGCGGCGCGGCGCAGAGCGGCACCCGGTAAGCGGCTTAGCGCCGGCCGTGGCCGCGCGCGTGTTTACGCGGCCGCGCTTCCCAGTCGATAAGCGCCGCTGCGCCACGCCGGTCACGTGTGCCGCCGCCACCTCCGCACTTGCGTCACCGCCACACAAAAACACACCGCCGTCTGCACACGTGGATGAAGTAACGCAATCATTACGAGCTGCTTCTATTACTTAATAGCACTGTACCCGAAGTAACAACTGGATACCGACAGACGTCGAGGGACTGTAGAGAACGTCAGGATAGAAATACCGTTCAACAACACTGCATAGTCGCAGAAGATGACGACACCTACCTCTAGCGGCAGAAAACATCGACTGACCGCAAGCAGTTGCTACAGCCGTGGATGCATTAGGTCCTATGCACTCGAGCGATTTACTATCGCTAATTCGAAGAATTATTATCTCGCACGTTTTACGAGTACACGTCAAACAACGTAACCATGTACACCAGTGGTTCCCAACAGGTGGTCCGCGGGGGTCCGCGAGCTATGCCAGACGGGTCCGCAAGGTGCTATTATAATAAAAGATATATTAAATATATTTCGTATGATAACAGATTTTGTGTTTTGGCCGCTTCCTGCATGAGCAGAGCATTAGCGAACGCTAACTCATGACTCTTAATTTGGCTTTTTTAGGTGCTTGATACTGTGAAATGACAAGGTCCTCGAGAAAACTGCACGCGGGCCGGGTATGCGGGCCTCGTGCGGGCGAAGGCGCGGCATGTGTCTGCCTAGTCTTCATATGTGAGGTGTCTGGGAAAACTGCTTTCTCGGATCGCTAGACAACATTCAAACAAATCGTATTAATGAGTTGTATTACAAAAGGAAAAGAAGGACCATACTTTGTGTCAAACAGATGTGTCGCAAGCAAAGGGCGACAGATAAAATAAGAAATCTCTTCAGTATAACAGTTCCAGGGTTGAGCTACATAGAATGTGCAAGCAAAGTAATGAGCTCGCTTCTGTCCTAGTTACTAGTCTTGACGCTGCTGTAGAACTGGGTCGCGACCAGTCGGCGTGGCGCTTATGTCCTCCTCGCATAGAGGCCGCTGCTGTCTCGTTGTCGTCCTGGAGAGGGGTCGGTCGGCACGCAATTGGCTGACGTCGTCTTCACAGTCCTGTCTGCTCTAAAGTTCCCGACTGGCGTGCCGGCGCTTGACTCTACACCGCAACGCTTCCGAACTAAGCCTGGTCACTTTCAGGTCGGCATAACTTTCTTCTGTTGGGTAGAATCGTGGTGACAGCGCTGTTTAACCTTCACTATTTGTTCGTGGTATGAATAATGTTCACAGGTCCAGTGGCTGCACAAAAAACAGTCTAGCGATCTATCGTCACAAGCCTTTAATGAACGGGAATTTCGGAAGAGAGGGATGAGAGTTCTCAGTAGATATTACGCTGTCCATTAGCGACGAGTACTACAACTTTGCTTGGAAACGATATTACAATACTAAGCAGAAAGAATTTAAGGATGCAGTCGACAATGGAAGAGTAAAAAATTACGATAACCGACAGACGGTATTCATTGTTCTGCACATCAAGAAGCGCTTGGTGCTGGATTAGCAAGTGTACAGTATGTTAAGAAATTGGTGCCATAAATGGTACAATTTCTGAAGTCACACGCATTATTCCACTGTCAGCTGCAACAGTTTTTGATAGCAGAATCTGGAGACTTTATCTGTTACTGCAGAGTACATTGGTTAAGTCAGCTACCCGCCCGGTTAGCCGAGTGCGTCAACACGCTGCTTCCTGGACTCGGGTAGGCCCGCCGGCCCCGGATCGAATCCGCCCGGCGGATTAACGACGAGGGCCGTTCTGCCGGCCAGCCTGGATGTGGTTTTTAGGCGGTTTTCCACATCCCCCTAGGTGAATACCGGGCTGGTCCCCACGTCCCGCCTCAGTTCCACGGCTCGCAGACATCTGAACACTTTCGCACTATTCCATGGATTACGCTAGTCGCAGATAGTTGGGGTACACTAATTCCTTCCCCGGGGGGGTACGGGGTGGCGGCAGGAAGGGCATCCGACCACCCCTTCAACTAACATTTCCACATCCGATTATCCATGCCGACCGTGCGTATCCGTGGGGAAAACGGCGCAAGCAAAAGAAGAAGACATTGGTTAAGTCAACAGGCGTGCCTGGGCCGACAGTTCGATTTAAAACTCGCTATTGTTAAATTTATGAAGGAAAAATGAGTGCAGGAACGAAAATTAGAACATACGCAATGGATTGCAGACCTTGTGTTTTAAATGGATTTAAACCGCGGACTACTCACGGTAAGACAATGTAACGTAATAAACAACTTTTTTCTGATTTGATGGGGATGAATTTAAAAAGGAATCTCGTTGTAGAAAGGATACAGTCCGATAAACACAGTACAGTTCCCTACTCTCACTGCCACTAAATAAAACGCGAGGTTTGAAGAGTTCATCGAGGTGTTGAAAGAATTAAAAGCATAGTTTGCTTAACGTCTTGAGGGCACTGCCAATTTTATATCTGTATTCGAGACCATTTGTCGTTTCAGCTGTGCAGATAGAACTGATTGATCTGCAAAGTAATTCCCGTTTCAATGACAAAACCATTTAACGTTAAAAATGTCCAGGACGTCTACATTGCTTTCCTCAGGTACAGTTTCCGCGTCTACATAATGAAGTTGCAAAAGTGCTACAATATTTCTATGGACATACTAGCGTGAAATAACTTTTTCGATTATGGAACTTAATAAGTCAGGGTTATGTGGCAACATGAGTGCGCAAATGTGTGAAATTGTCTGCGTCTATCCGTAGGCCGACAGTTTGTACCAGATAACAATTATTATGTCTTCAGCCCACCAAAAATAATTAAATAATACTGAAATCCGTGTTGATTGAGATCTATGTTCCTGCAAAAAGTAGAATATAAAACCAAGCCATAAACAGTACTACTACCGTTTAAATGCGGCGCAATTAGCAGTTTTCCCCTCTTCCCGCTCCTCGTGGTCAGACAGGTGTGCAGTGTGGTTGAGAGTTGTGGCACTCGTTTCAGGGCATCGCTCGCGAGGTGAATTCTTGGCCGCTCCTGCACTACGGCATTGAAGCTGTGAAATGGTCGCGAAACGTGGTGAGAGAATTGTGTTCAACAACCACTGCTGCATTTAGGTGACGTCTATATCCGCCTCCCTAGCTGTGGTCGCTAACTCACGCCTGTGGTGGATGAAATTTTCACTGCCAGTATTTCGCTGGCAAGGGGAGGAGATACTCTGGCTTAAAGCTCCCTGTCACCAGTCTTTGCACCAATGTCCAGGATTAAATTCCAAATCTGTCTGCAGAATCTCTTGAAACGAAGACCGTGACAGTGTTGATGAAGATCCGCCCGTCAGATGGAGACGTTAAGCTCGGCAGCCCCCTTAAAGCTTTTCGAGAGCAGTCATCTGCACTTAACAGATACACTTGCACACACACACGGCTATCATTCTTCGTGACGGACAGCCGCCTACGGACGCGGAGCAACGGAAAAAATTTTCCAGTTAGGCAGCTCAGCCTGCCGTTATGGATCTCCCAGTCATTCATACCATGCGACTTAACTCCTACTTACTTTTACCTTGTCGATCGCCGTGATGAAGCACTCGCCATGGGAGAGCTGAGCAGTTCACACGTATTTGCAACACTAGCAACAGCTGCTGCCAGCCTTGGGGATGCAATCGGTTTGTAAGAGGAGATGAAATACCCTGAAATATGGGACACTTCTCGCTTGGAGTACCGAAATAAGTTTGAGAAAAGAGCCGCGTGGTTTGATCTGTGTGCAATTTTATTTCTGTGAAGCCAGATCAAAGGAGAAATGATACAGGCAGTCTCACTGTTAAACTCTTTTTGTTTCTGTTCTACTGGTGACGTTATTACCCGAAAGTGGTCATTCAAAACGTAACACAACTAACTAACAAATGATTTGCTCCCTGGCGAGAGGCCTTTCATCTGAAGGTACGAAACTTTAGCCGATCTTAAAAATTTAAAACACAGTCCGCTATTTCAGTGTAATCACAGATACATTATATTGCACCCACACTGCCTGCTTTCTTCCGCCAATGCCCACACCAGCCACCTTCCAATGTAGTATTGCTACGCGATTGTCGCCGCGATGTCCCCGTGTGTGTACTGAAACGATTTCTGACGTTGGGAGAAAGCGTCAGGCCTGTTGTGAGAAGTTCCACTTGCGACCCGTCGACGTTCAGGCTGACGTTTGTTGCCGTAGGGGTGGCCTAACTGCAGGCGTTGTCTGCTACTGCGACCCTGTGGCGTTATTGCCTGGCGTTTCGTATCGTCTATTTGTTCCTCAGGACGCTCTCTACAACCTTTCAAAGTTCGTCGCTATCCTTTTGTTAGAACTAGTAGAAGAAAAAAAACCGTTAAGGTATACCGGTGATACTGTATTTCTGTCAAAGATGGCAAAGGACGTGGACTATCAGTTCTATGAAATGTATAATGTTACAGGGTTTCTCTTAGTTAATGGTGTTAACTGAAAGCTAGCGCCTATCTGTAAGTTTGTCACAACTTTCCGTTCCGGAGAGCTTAAATAATTATAATATACAGGGTGATTATAATTAAAGTTCAACTTTTAAATCGCCTACATTGCTCTGGCCAATGCTTCCACTGACGTCGAATCAATTCGTTTCCTCCCTCTACCAGGTTGCACACCAAAAGAACCCGTATTTCGAATCTACGAATCATTTTCTCCAGCCCCACGGCAGTCATCGGACCAACGCCTTTTTTCAAACTCTTCAGTGTACGGAACTTCTGCAGAGAGACGTGTGCACAATCATCATTCTTGTAATACAGCTTTACAAGCAGAGCGCTATTCTGCATTGAGACAGTCATGACGAACATCGCAGACGCAAAAGGAGGAAAAGCTGTGTACCCGGAGTATTTATACCAACTTCAATGGGTCGGCGCATGACAGGTGTTTTCATTTACGTATTCTGACATATATAGCGCCATCTATTGATCAATTTTCATACTAGTTTTTCTTCTTCTGCTATACGTTTTCCCCCTTCTCCAATAATATTCCGTTGCAATTTGACGTCATTCTGACCAGTGGTTTTATTTCTACTGCGTTTTGAAAGTTTAACTTTAATTATAATCACCATGTATATAATGTTCTGACTCAGGTGAAACGTCCATCAAATAGCAGACCAATACTCAAATACCGGAATATGCGCAACGGGTAACTGACTAAGCTTTTTCTGTGACCCTAAATGTGCATCTGACTGCACGTTAAATTAAGTCCAAAAAGCCTATATTAATTCCACAAACTAAATATTATCGCCTCAGTTCACATAATATTCTACACTACAAAAAATCCTGCACTGCGTTAAATAAACATTACAGGCTACCCCTGTGCCCACCTTAAGTTGCGTAGCCTATCTTAAGGTTCATGACATGTTTTCCGGGTCGGTTTTATTTCGCCTTCCCTGTATATCACAGGTTTCTTAGAGTCCTGGATTGTTGGTAATTGACATACCGCTTTTGTGCGAAGAATGGAGTTCAAATTCCCATGTGACATCTTCATTTACATTTTCTGTAGATATATAAATCCGTTCAGGCGAAGGAGGCCACAGCTGAGTTCATTTCCCATGGGTATAACCTCCGTCTCCACTGATCCCTTCGTCATCGACGAGAGGTTAAATCCTAACCTTGTTTCTTCTCATTTTGAAGAGAACGCAATTTCATCATCAGTGGTTATGATTACTGGTTTATTGATTCATTGCGACTGTATGTGTACTTTCCTTTTCCGCCATGCGAGTGAATAATCCACCTTATATCGCCCTGAATAACTGCGCCGAATTTAAACACTATCAAATCCTCCTTAGTTATATCGCTGATAATCGTGTAACACGTACTACTGTCGGCAAAGATTGGAGCTAGTTGCGGCAACAACCAGTAATTTTACGTTCATTTCTTTGAGTGTCACGACAATTATAAGTTCATTTATTGCAAATAACAAAATTTACAGCATGTGATTTTTTCCTTCTACTTGGTATTTTTAATCTGTATACAGACTGAATGCCACATCTACTATCAGTGTGGAAAGGTCGCGCTAAGACTCTAGCTGTAAAACTGTATTGTTAATACACAATGCGTGAAGTAGGGTGTCGATAAATTCATTGCCTAAACTGACAAATATGGGGACAGAAAGAATAACAAATATATTTCGTTAAGCCTGCATATCGAGTACGAAGTATCCAGGAGGCCTCTGAATGTGAGTGAGAATAAAACAAAGTTTAATATGCTCTCTTCCTTATTGTTCGGAACAGTGTTGCATAAATGTTCAAAATGAGCACGAGTAACTTCAGCGCAGGTATCTGTGTGGCGTCACGTGTTCGATGTAAAATGTGTGACTATCTCTGCATATGTGTGGTCGCCACTAATTCCTCTTCTGAGTCCACAGACGTAGAATATACTTCATTTCTCATGCAGCCCCACAGAAACAAATCTTGCAGACCACCTTACAGATCCTCGCCCGCCGATCCACCAAATGCCGAAAGTACGTCTTATTGCTGTCCGTGCTTGTTCCGAAAAGCTCTGGGACCCTGCCATGCTGGATCCACATTCTCCCTTTGATACTTTGGAGTACCTCCTCCAATAAAGTCGCTTGGTGCTCTTGGAAGAACAGTCTGCGTATTTGCCACATGAGTCGAGGAGGCAAAATGCAGGGTGAATGCTAATACTGCAGTTGCCGTCCGTATCCGCCCACATATTTACCACGCATAACTGTTGTACATTGTACATGTATGTTGTACGTGTGTTTTGATTCACCCATATAGGCGAGTTATGACAGTTACACATGCCTTCCCGAATAAGTTAAACCTCATTCGTAAAGAGAACAAAATCAGGAAAATGGGGTCTCATCGGTAGCTCCTGCTGTAGGTTCGAGTCCTCCCTCGGGCATGGGTGTGTGAGTTGTTCTTAGCATAGTGTAAGTTAGTTTAAGTAGTGTGTAAGTCTAGGGACCGATGACCTCAGCAGTTTGATCCCATAGGAATTCACACACATTTGAACATTTTCTCATCGGTAGTCTTTAGAAGAAACCCGCGTACAAACTCAAGCCCATGTGAATAAAAATGTGGTCCCTTTACTCTGGCTGGACGGAAAAAAGTGCGGCAGCTGTTCGCGGTTCACATTGCATACTAGTCTGTCTGTCGTTCTTACCTCAGGCCAGTGCTAAAGGTAGATGTTCGCACAGTCTGTGATCCGTCTGCATTGGTCCTGCATGCCATACAAGTGTCGATATTGCCCAGGCGATCGGGAGTGCAGTTAATGGGCAATGACGCGGACGTCTTTGTGCACGGAAATGTTGGCGATACCATTGTCTTCAGCTGCATCGTAAATAAAGTAGGTCTACATGACTCGCACTTCCGTCCATGTATAGCCTCTATGTTATGTACTGCGACCGTCTAGTAGTGATGATGGTTTTCGCTGAAACAACCGCTTTCCGTAGTATCGTTTCATTTCCTCGCCAGTTTAACCTGACTGTTAATAACCGCACAAATTACCGATTTCTTATTTCTATTATTTTCTGTAATAAACTTAGAAACAGAAAAAAGGTTTTAAAAATTTGATTCTCTCTGCTGCTATTATTATTTTAATTTATTAATTAATTTTTTATTTTATTAATTAAATTATTAAATTAAATAGACAAATAAAAGAAAACTTAGTCCATGCACCGTTCGCTGCTTTTCTCGAAAAGTGGTAAGTGGCTGAATAATACAAAACATCACCAATACTCTCCTAGTGACCGTAATTTTTTGAAACTATGGTCAAAAATAATGTTTTAATCAGTGATCATACTACTATTTGAGCATTATGAATACTTAATGGTAAAGGATGAATGTTTCTCGTGTTAATTTGTCCGTTTTCAGGGGTTACAAGCAAATAAAGGCATATTCTGTAGACATCGGTGGCAGGTCAGCTTCTTTCTGTTTTCATAGTATACTGTTACCGTAATTTTCTTCCTCTTTCTATATTTTATAGAAATGACAGACAAGTCTATCTTTTAAAGGGAATGAAGCATCGTACCTCATTGCTACGTCACTTCGTGAAATTATTTCCAGACTAGGGGTGATGCCATTCTGCAATACAACAGATCCCCGGCGACGACAGCGAGAAACTACCGTACAGACCAAGTGGGGGCAAGTCTTGTACACTGAACGTACACAGACGTACCTTAAGCCACGACACACGGTAACAGGGATATTATTGTCTCAGCACTGTTGTACCAATCCTTATGACATGTTTCGTCGCTCGCTTCTGTCGACATTGTTATTAAAATTACACTCTTCGCTTTTCCTATTTTCTATAATAACGCAATATTTCAGGCCAAAGCACATTTTACGAATAAAAATTACTCCATTTTTAAAAAAAATATTTATTCAAAAAGGAATAATTTTTGCACTGCTGCTTTGGCTAATTGATATTCGTTTTTTTTACACGGTTATCAGAAAATAAATAAAAAACACGTGTTAGAACTGAGACCAAAAATAACGAAAAATACTGTTATTGAGTACTAAAATATCGGTAGCGGATTTAACCGGTTGGTTTTCCCATCCCTATCATAAAAAAAGTACTATACAGTAGCTACCAGCTTGATACTGGTTCACTGCGAACGTCAGAACATCACAACACTGCCTACTTGAAATCCGCTATAGCGTAACGATGTTTGGAGAAAGTGCTTTTTGTTTATTGTAGTTTCGCATGCTTACCCCACTCCCAGTACGAGTTTCCGACACCTGGTTGCTTATATAAGGGAAACTCCCTATCGCAAACCACTTAGATTTAGTGGTAAGATAGCTCATTGGACAGCCCGTCCAAAACTGCCCACAAATCGAGCATGATAACAGGAAGAAGGTGTACTGTACTGTGGAAAAAAGAAGCAGAATAGAAACAGTGAACGGTCGAAGATCAACATGTGCAGCATATCGAGCGACTTTGAATGATCGTGGAGTCGTGGCTATGTTGTCACTGTTGGATTCCGAAGCAGCAGATCCGGGTGCCAGCCACCCTCCTGCCCCCTTTTTTTCACAAGATTATGAACTGTCCGTCCGCCCATTGACATGTTTGTTCGCTGTATTTTAATTTGTGTCTCTATCGTGGTGTAACGTCCGTTTGCAACACCGACGTGTAGCGAAGCGACCTCCAGACGTACCTCCTATTTGTTCTACACAAGTACCATATGTTCCGTTTTGGACGTTTTGACTCTTGAATTCCTTTGTTGTAACATAGTTCACACCCGTTTATTTGTTGTTTTCGTATCTGTGAGACGTCTATGACGCATCTCGCCTGCTCTCACTATTCAGCAAATTTATTCGCGACAGTAATATATTCTTACCACATGACTCCTGTTCTATAACCAGTGTATTGTATGACAACTGCCAAGACTACAAGTGGAGGACAGACACTTCCGTGGCCGGATGGACAGTTCATAAATTTGTGAAAAAAATGGGGCACGAGGGAGGTTTGAACACAGACCTGCCGCTTTGCAGTCGAACACCGCGAGCACACAATCACGACGCCGTGGTTCCTGCGGGGCGCTAGATGTTGCACGTTTTGAGCTTGGACGTTCACTGTAAATATTGTGCTTCTTTTTTCACCGTTCAGTATACCTTCTTCTTTTTTTCATGCTTGATCTGTGTTCAGTTTTTGACAGGTTATCCACGGGGCCATTTTACCGCTAAATCTGAGGAGATAGGAGGGGGGGGGGGGGGGACGATGGTGAGTGCCCCTTATTAGCAATGTAACACCCCACCCGTCACTTAGCGGATTTTGGCGTGTGTTCACCCCAACTAATTGACTAACAGATCAACAGAGAGTGCAAAACTGCCGCAATCGGATAACGCAAAAAAGTAATATGACCCTGTGACTCCTGATTGAACTGCCGTGGCAGTGTTGACATTAATTTATTCAGAATTGATCACTTTTAATTAAAAGGTGGTGCACATTGATGTTATATTCAGCTATTGAACACCAGATGCAAATGTTGAACATAAAATTAATTAAGAAAGTGACTTGGGATTTCAACTACTTGATTGAAAACAGATGCAGTCGACTAGCACAATTTTATTTTAGCTCCCGACCTTCAATCATCACATTACAAGACTCTCCTATCAGGCAGTGGTAATAAATTGCGTTTGCGTGGAGTAAAGCGCGATAACTCAAAACTAATTCCTATTGACTGACCCAGGCGTAATGCGAAGTGCTAGAAGAATTCTACAATACACGGCCCATGAAAAGTTCGTGGAAACTTTGCCAAAGTCATCCAACAAATTAATCAGTGGCCGGAGAGGTCGCAATATCACCGAATACAGCGTGGTGGAGCGTCGTCGTTGTGCAGACGTCAGCCGACCTCGTGGTGCTGCAAGACTGCGCTCGTCTATTCACTCCTAGCTGTCTTGCTCAGTATATAGCTGAACCAAAACTTCCTATTTCCAAGCTCAATCGTTCCATTTGATAGGTCCTAAACTGCAGAGGTGCTCACACTTTCCCAGGCAAGCTGAGTTTGCAGCGCAAGTCGCGTTAATTATGCGTCGCTTCCCAGTGCCGACCAATGCCTGCTCTGGGAAGTGAACAAATTCCCACAAAATTTCCCTTCTTCTCAACTTGTGTTATTTACCTACTCCCAGGCCACCCATCAAGGTTAGCGTCTGCGCAACACCAAGTTTTCCGGAATTCTGACTCCCAGGAGAGTACTTCAAATTCCTCGGTCCTACGTTCCTATGGGAGGCCGGCGTATTTCATTTTGTCGCTCTTCACCCGATTTGCTTCAGACTCTGCAGACCGTGAATTCAGCGTGAAGTTGCTATAGTCACGAACACGCATATTTTGACCTCTGTTGACCGCTCCACCATAGCTTTGCGTGGCTTCCTCCGCATGTTGCACAGAAAACGGGACGACGGACATTTATCAAAAATGGTTCAAATGGCTCTGGGCACTATGGGACTTAACAGCTGTGGTCATCAGTCCCCTAGAACTTAGAACTACTTAAACCTAACTAACCTAAGGACATCACACACATTCATGCCGGAGGCAGGATTCAAACCTGCGATTGTAGCAGTCACACGGTTCCGGACTGTGCACCTAGAACCGCGAGACCACCGCGGCCGGCAGACATTTATCAACAGGCGTACAAGTTCTCTGTCTGTTTCCCGGTACACCAGCATGGAGTCGGGGTCAACCACCCACTCACTGTCACTCATCTTAAGGCGGTTGGAGGCCGCACCCCGTTACCGCTTTCTCAGAGCTTGAGCCGCCCTAAGCTGCCTATTGTCGCTTCCCTTCGCTGCTTCCCGACCGCGATCAACTCGAATACTTCCCTGGGATAAACTAGCCTCCAGTAAATCGACGCGTTTCTACAAAGTTTTCATGTCGTGTGAATGACTTTAAAACCATCACCTGACACTAATTATTCCAATACGTCCATGCATTGTGCCTTGTCAGTCATTTTTGTTCAGCCCTACTGTTCGCTCAACGTGAGTTAGGTGATCTTTAATGACTTCATGTAAGGGGTATAGTTCTTGCCATCTTACAACAAACCATATTTGTTTTTGGCTTCGTCGTAATATCTGTGAGTTTGTGAATACCCTGTATATTTGATGAGTGCATGGTAGTGAGCTTGTAGCACATTCGTGTCCACGTGATTCTGTGCAGAATCAGTAGCAGCAGCCGATGCTGTACACACCACGTAATGCTGCTCGGACGGCCCGGCGCCGCGCGAGGTGTGTACGCAGGCAGCTCCGCGCGGCGCGGCCCGGCGCCGCGAGGCTAATCCATAATAATTGCTTGTCAGCAGTGATTAGCGCTGGGCACGCGCGCGCCACGCGTGGCGCTCCGGCGAGCCCTCACGTGAGCGACCGCGGCCGCACAACAGCCTCCGCGATTCCTGCCGGGAATTCCACTCGCCACATTAACTTCGCTGCGACCGCCGGGCCGCACTGCCAGCGGGCCGAATCGAGCAACTGGACAGCTAGCACCAGTGCTGTGGCGCACTGCCGTGTCACAGGGGATTACAGAATCCTTTCGCCGTAAATGAACAGTACGGTACAGTTAAACAGTCTGCTCGAAATGTTCGACGTTGAGCGTAACAAGCAGATGAAGCGTTGTTGCCACTCCTCCGAGTCGATGAGAGCAAACATCAGGGCCGTTATTTGCGAGTGTACAGTGTCGCATTGAATGTGTGCCTACCGAAGGTAAATCTGGAAAAATCCAAAGTCATCCGAGCAAAATATAATAAATTTAAAAACCCGTGTAATGCCTGGCTGCGGTAAATACCCTCATCGATGAGAACCGTGTGTGGTTCGTACGGTCACACTTACCTTGTTGTTTGAAGCCAATGCATGATGGCTTTACACTGAGGTGAGGAAAGTCATGGGGTACCTCCTAATAACGCGTCAGACCTCGTTTTCCCCGGTTTAGTGCAGCAGCTCCACGTGGCATCGACTCAAAAAGTCGTTGGAAGTCCCCTGCAGAAATACTGAGCCACGCTGCCTCCATAGACGTCCATAACTCCGAAATTGTAGGCGAGGCACAGTTTTGTCCACGAACTTGTCTCTCGATTATGTCTCGTAAATGTTCGATGGGTGACCAAATTACTCCCAAAGTAGTGTTATAGGTCCTTTTGCTGTTCCTTATCTATATAAACGATTTTGGAGACAATCTGAGCAGCCGTCTTCGGTTGTTTGCAGATGGCGCAGTTGTTTATCGACTAATAAAGTCATTAGAATATCAAAACAAACTGCAAAACGATTTAGAAAAAATGTCTGAATGTTGCGAAAAGTGGCAGTTGACGCTAAATATCGAAAAGTGAGAGGTCATCCACATGAGTGCTAAAAGGAACTCGTTTAACTTCGGTTACAGTCTAATCTAAAAGCCGTAAATTCAACTAAATACCTAGATATTGCAATTGAACGACTTAAATTGGAAGGAACACATAGCAAATGTTGTGGGGAAGGCTAACCAAAGACTGCGTTTTATTGGCAGGACATTTAGAAAATGTAACAGACCTACTAAGGAAACTGCCTACAATACGCTCGTCCGTCCTCTTTTAGAATACTGCTGCGCGGTGTGGATCCTTACCAGATTGCACGAAAAAGTTCAAAGAATGCGAAAATATTTTGTTGACACCGACCTACATAGGGAGGAACGGTCACCACGATAAAATAAGGGAAATCAGATCTCGTATGGAAAGATATAGGTGTTCATTCTTTCGGCGCGCTATACGAGATTGTAATAGTAGGGAATTGTGAAGGTGGTTCGATGAACCCTCTGCCAGGCCCTTAAATGTGATTTGCAGAGTATCCATGTAGATCTAAGAGTCGCTCGAATTGTCCAGAAAGTTCTTCAAACAAGTCTTGAACAATTGTGGTTGAGGGATAACGTGGCTCTTTATCCTCCATAAAAATTCAGTCGCTCTTTCGGAACATGGAGACCATGAAAGGCCGTGAATGGTCTCGCAGTAGCCTAACAGAACCACTTCTAGTTGTCGGTCCAGTGAGACCAGAGGACACAGTACATTCCTTGTAAACAAATCCCACACCATTGTCGAGCCTTCACCAGTTTGCGCAGTGCCTTGTTGACAACTTCGGTCCATGGTTTCGTGGAGTCTGCGCCACACTAGAACCTTACCATCAGCTCGGACCCATCTCACCAAGCTAATGTTTTCCTGTCTTTTAAGTGTCCAACCGATATGGCCACGAGCCCAGGAGAGGCGCTGCAGGCTATTTCTTGCTGTTAACGAAGGTACTACCCTCGGTCGTCTGCTACCATTTCGACGCGCTGTCCTAACAGATATATTCGTCGTATGTCTCACAAATTAATTTCTGCTGTTATTTCATGCAATACTGTTTGTCAATTAGCACTGATAATTCTAGGCAAACACCACGGCTCTCAGTCGTTAAGAGAAGAGCGTCGGGCACTGCGTTGCCGTGGTGAGAGGTAATACTTGAAATATGGTACTCTCGGCACACTCTTCACACTGCGGATCTCGGAAATTTAAATTCCCCAACGATTTCCGAAATGGAGTGTCCCATACGTCTAGCTCCAATTACCAACTCGCGTTCAAAGTCCATTAATTCGCGTTGTACGGCGTTTATCGCGTCGGAAGCCTTTTCACATGAATCACTTCAGTGCGAACGAGAATTCCGCCAATTCACTGCTCTTTTATACATTGTTTAGATACTACCGCCATCTGTATATGTGCATATAACTATCCCATGACGTTTGCCACGTTAGTGTATATCTTTCCTCGCTAATTCTTTGACATGGTAGCCATGAAGTCATCGTCCGCCAGCGTCGCTTGCTCTGAATCTGCCCGCCCGTACGACTTCCTGCAGCCAAGCGCAGTCTGCAGCATCCCTCGTCCTCTTATAGCTCTGTTTAGTTTGAGCAGATATAAGGGCGTGGCATGCTGTGCGGTGCACTTAAATTCAAGCCCTGGACACAAATCACACCCCTGCAACAACACCATGAATTTGTTCAGCTCACTTCCACACAGTGCAGTTCAATGTTTGTAGTTCTGCGTAACTTTATTACGATGGTAAGAAGAGCACCAAATTATTAAATAACACAAATAATCCTTGGTTATTGCCAGCAACTTGGTCTAACTGATAAATAGCCATACAATGTTTTGCAATTTTTAATATATGCAATTAGTTGCAGACTACTTAGGCCCACAGTAAACCAAAAAACGTTAGGCAGCATTCTTATTTAATACAAAAATACAGTAAAATCTTTATTGCCACTCGCTCTGACTTTTTCCCTTGACGTACCGCCTGTCTTCCACATAAAGATATTGGAAGTCTCGTGCTGCATATGAATGTTCCCTGCTGTATAAGAAATGCCCACCATTCGACAAAAAAATTGTTTGGGCTTTAGATGACACGAAATAGTCTGCACCACACTTCACCCGCTTTTCCAAGCGGTTTATTGCCTTCCCTGCATGGTTGCGTATCCATTTCCTGTTCTTCATAGGATAAATAATATGCGCATATTTCATTCAATGTTTTCCCTTTCGTACTTGTCAAGTGTAACCCCTGATACCAAATTTTTACGCAACTATAAATTTTCGGCTACTGAAGTGAAGATTATGTCTCATGAAGTTTATCACATATTTAAGCGCACTACTTTTGTGTACGCTAGGAAACAAAAGATTTGTATTCGAAATAGTCTTAAGTAGAGAAAGTGGATTGTCTAAAATTTTTAAGTCTGTCACAATATTAGGATACTATAAAGCATTTCTTATCGTTAAAAATATCTTATTTTCGGTTGTTAACCTATAACTACGAAAGACAGGTAACTAAGTAAGTCTTACGCACCGTGCCATGTTACTAAGAAAGCTGTAATTATTGTTTTCCCACAAATGGTTACACTACTTATCCATCAGTAACCTTTCACATCTACGTCTGCTGGCCGCGGTGGTCTCTCGGTTCTAGGCACGCAGTCCGGAACCGTGCGACTGCTACGGTCGCAGGTTCGAATCCTGCCTCGGGCATGGATGTGTGTGCTGTCCTTAGGTTAGTTAGGTTTAAGTAGTTCTAAGTTCTAGGGGACTGATGACCACAGCAGTTGAGTCCCATAGTGCTCAGAGCCATTTGAACCATTTGAACATCTACGTCTACATCATACTCTGCAAGCCACTTAACTCACGAATGGCGCGTTAGAAGAATGGTTGTCGGTAACCCTCTGTTTTAGCTCTAATTTCCCGAATTTTCTCGTCGTGGTCATTTGGCGAAGTGCGTATGGCAGGAAGTAATATGTTGTCCGACTCTTTCTAGTAAGTGTTCTCTCGAAATTTAAATAGTAAATTTCTCCGTTATGCACAGTGCCTTTCTTGTAACGTCTGCCAATGGAGTTTCTTGAGACTCTCTGTAACGCTACGCGCCTACTAAACGACCCCGTGATGAAACATGCCGCTCTTCGCTGGATCTGCTATATCTCTTCTGTCAGTCGTACCTGCTATGGATCCCATAATGATGAACAGTACTCAAAAATCTCTCGAACAAACGCCTTATAAGCCACTTTCTTCATTGATGACTTACATTTTCATAAGATTCTTCCTGTTTTTCCTGTTATTTGTTTTGTGCTGTCATTTCACTTAAGACCGCTCTGGATAGTCGCTCCTATATATTTTACGATAGATATTGTGTCCAGAAGTTTGTCATCAATAGTGTAGTGGTGCAGTAGTGGATTTCTTTTCCTATGTATGCGCATTTACTCATGTTCAGCGTCCAACTACAGAACCTGCACCCTGGGAATCGATGCTGTCTTCTGGCGTTGCTAATTTCTTATAGACAACCACATCATCTGCGAACACTCTTATGAACCTTGTAAACAGTAGCGGGCCTATCACACTTCCATGCGATACTCTACAGTCTAGAAATTACCTTAACATCTGTTAATTTTTTTATTTATTTTCCCCCCTAAAGGCAGTGTGGGACGGTATCAAATGCCTCTCTGAAGCCAAGGAACACGGCATCAGCCTGAGCGCCACTGCCTTCACAGTAGCCCTGAGGATGAAGTCAGCGTTCAGTTCCAGAAACGCTCATAGCTGCATCATAACGTCCTCTTACGTTACTCTTACCAATAACAAAAAGAAATTTCATCGTTGTCCGTCGAAACGCACAGACAATATAAAATTTTATCGCCGGCCGCGGTGGTCTCGCGGTTCTAGGCACGCAGTCCGGAACCGTGCGACTGCTACGGTTGCAGGTTCGAATCCTGCCTCGGGCATGGATGTGTGTGATGTCCTTAGGTTAGTTAGGTTTAAGTAGTTCTAAGTTCTAGGGGACTGATGACCACAGCAGTTGAGTCCCATAGTGCTCAGAACCATTTGAACCATAAAATTTTATCGAGGGGGAAAGAAAGGGATGCTAGGATTTAGTATTGCGACGACGACAAGATCATTAGTGAGGGTATGTGACGAATCCTGTGCACCTTGTACACCTCTCAGAAAATGTTGCATGCTCCATCGCTGCATTATGGTTAGCTATGCTTGTAATGCTTCCAGATACATCGGAAATTAGAAGTTATCATTAAACGTTACACTAGCTCAATGCTGCCTGCATTCTCGTCTAAAAGTTACTCGTCGGTCCTAATATATTTGTTGCGAAATCCACACATGGGTAGGCTGCAACTGCAGAATCGACAAACAGTTCGCTACGTAATTCCAAACTCTCGTCTCTAATGCAGTCTGCTGTAATTCTGCCCCTCTGTCACTGTTGTTTCTTCAGACTCACTCGGCCGCGTTTCCATTTTAACCAGCAACGATATCAACATTGAATGCTTCTATGACAAGTCTGCATTCTCAGTATTGTCGCATGACCAACTGTAGTAACAACACGTCTAGACTTTTGCGTTCGTTGTCTTCATCTTGTAACGACACTATCCCAAGAAGACTTGGTATATTTCAGGCTCTCTTCATGTATCGCACAGAACGATAATGCTAATCACTAAGATCTGGAGCTTGGTGCAGTAAGTTTTTTGAAGTTACAAGTCGTAATGTGAACCTTACTATAGAGCTTGCAGATGATGATCTTCATTCAAACATACGATAAAACAATGTATTCCGATGCCCATGATTACTGTTGAAAAGTCTTCCCTGTCGTTAGTTCGGTATCTGCCGGTACGTCACAAAACGGCTAAGACGTTCATCCTGTAACTGTTGCAGGTTGCCTATCTAACGAATTCCAGGGGTACAAATTTTTGATTTCCAGTATTTCATATAATTACTTACCGAACAAAAAAAATTGCTATCATGGTCTGTTCAAGAGATAGTCTTACGTTAAAGGTTTAACACAGTAAGACAAGTACAACAATTAGAAACTGTCTACGTCGTGAGGCACCATAACTTAGGGCGGGCAAATTACCCAGACTACATTCACCCGGTATTTGAGATTGAGAGCACTTAGTGACGTCAAACAAACTTTAAACATAATTTCAGACATTTTCGAAACTTTTTCTTCCCAATACTCCCTACAAAATAATGAATGGAAAAAATTGTCTCTTACAACATTTTTACCGTTCGTGTAGTAAAATGTCTGCAAAAGACATGAGGTACTTATTTAATATTTATTTACTACTTACTCTACTCGCTGCACATTTTGCAGACAGAATACACATTTAACACTGAATGTACCTGTGAAATTGTATTATTTTACTACTCACTGTTCAGGAGATATGACGTCAGAAACATTGAGATGCGAAAAAAACTAACTTTTCTTAAAACGGAATGCAACTTACCCAGACTATGGTCATCCAATGTTTGATAATGGGAGCACTTACCGACTTCCAACAAATTTTAAACATAAGGTCAAACCTTTGCGTCTTCAACCCCAAAATTTTGTATGCTTAACTTCAAGTATTTGGAACATTAAAATAATCAGACCGTTGATGCTGTTCTATAAGTGAACGTTTGGTTCTTAAAAGAATCAGAGTTGCGGTGGTTACTGGTATCAAAAATTTCACAAACCGAGATGGCCTACTGATTAAGATATTGAACTATCATTCAGCAGGCTCTGGGTTCAAATCTCTTGCGACCATCCACTTTCACGTTTTTCGTGATTTCCGTAAATCAATCAAGGAGCTTTTTGGGATTTATTATTATTTTTTCTTTCGGCAAAATTCTTCCAATCCACCCCCTCCATTCTCGCCTGTTCCGAGCTTTTGCACCGTTTGTAACGATCCATTGACCGACAAAACGGTGAATTCTGCTCGTACTCTTTTCTTTACAAGTTTTCACTAGAATCCAAAAAGCTAAAATGCGAGTTAGGTTGTCGCTAAAACGCTTTCTGTGCCAACTCTCTTTGCTCACCAAACCGTATATTTTCAATTCTCTTGCTTTTCTTCTGCCAGTATATCTTGCCTAGAACAAGCTCTTACCAGCTCGAATGAATTACGGTCTACTGGTACCTCGCAACGTATCTGTATGAAAAAACTTTATCATTAATGCAACAAAGTTAGCACGGTCATTATTTTACGCAAGTTTTATTTGCTTCCTTCCTTATTTTGTTCTCCAATAGTTATCGTTTATTCCAGGCATTTGACTGAAATTTGGCTTTCGCATGGCGTAGGTACTTTTATTTACTGTTAACCTGTACCCTAAACATTTGGGAAGATTCATTCTTCCTCTTGGGTATTATTGTAGTACTCGTCTGTAAGGCAGTAGATCTTTATGCTGGCAGAGCATTACTTTCATTGTATAATGTAGATACTAACTGAGTACCAGATCCTGCCCGGGTACGTGTTTATTTCAATTCCATTAGTTACCCTCCCTTCTTCCCCTTCTCTCTGTCCGTCTCCTCTACGCCCTTCCTGCCACTCCCTCATCTGTCCATCCCCTCCTCTTCTCTTTCTCTGTACATCTCTTTTCCCTGTATGTGTCGTACAATGATATAATTTGTAGGTACGTTCAGTGGTATATGTGAATACCGTCTGCTAAATGTGTTCGGAGGTGATGTGCAATATACATACATTTTTATAATAAGTTTGAATATTTTTTTCGTGATCCAATTCTGATGAAATGTAACCCTACGGTGCCCTAGCAAAGCTGAAATTACCAGGAAAAACCCCAATGAAAATCCCTCTAGTAGTTTTGAAGATCAGCGTGTTCATGGACAAGCAGCCATGCACGACGGTTTTACATATGTATTATTGGTATAGATTGTCAGCCCATAATCTGGTATATCATAGGTAAATAATCAACAACATTATGAATTTGTCTTTTTTGACTGAAGGTAGTATTTTAACTGATTATGCCTTTTTTGTTGACTGTAGACTAGTGACGCACTATACGCTCATGTTTGCTAGTACAGATGCGGACAAAAGTATTCAGACACAGGTCATATCCGTATCGCACGGTCAATTATGACTGATGCATACACGGAATGTGTATCTGATTTTGTGCCATAATGCAGGGATGTCCGCTATGTGTATGTCACCGTACCCTCTAACTGGAACGATTAGTTCTGTGTTACCAACACAGGCGTATATTCCACGCGGGACAAAAGTATTCAGATACCACCCCGCTTGACACGGTAACCGCAGTCTGAAGGCACAAAACGGCGGCGACAGTAAGCAGTCAGTGTACGCAAGGTAGCTGTCTCGTACTACAGGAAAGCACAGGTGTCACAAAAAAAGACCAACTTAGCGCCATGCCCCGTCAAGGTAGGGAAACGACAGTAGAAGAGCGATAGCTTATTATGTGGCTGCATAGTGAGGGAAACTCATATGCAGAAATATGCATGGTCGTCAACCGAAGCAGAGAAACTATATATTTAGTGTCGCACAGAAATGGAAAGAAGAAAAAACTCTCGTCAATCGTCCACGACAGGGGCGTCTTCAGACACTCGCGAACAGCGACAAGAGGAAGATAGTTCCAATTGTGAAAAACGACCCGCGGACAGTGGCCCCTGCTCTAGCAACAGAACTGGCAGAAGACGTTGGTACCGAAATAAGTGTTAGAACAGTGCGCAGATGCCTGAACAGCACTGCATACAATGCCAGAGTGTCAAGGCGCAAACCGTTCGTCAGTAAGTGTGACAAGTGTGACGCAAGAAAGCGGATGGTTTTTGCAGAAGAATTTGTAGGTAAGGATGTGGCCCTTTGGGACAAGATACTGTGTAAATGGTTCAAATGGCTCTGAGCACTATGGGACTTAACTTCTGAGGTCATCAGTCCCCTAGAACTTAGAACTACTTAAACCTACCTCACCTAAAGGCGCCACACACATCCATGCCCGATGCAAGATTCGAACCTACGACCGTAGCGGTCAAGCGGTTCGAGACTGTAGCGCCTAGAACCGCTCGGCCACCCCGGCCGGCTCTGTGTAAATGCAAATTTACTTTGAGCCACGTGGATGGCCGCAGTTTAGTGCGAAGTCAAGCAAACACAGACTGAGAGCCCCAAATCATGCAAGCAACCATCAAACATGGAGGCGGCAGTGTGATGGTGTAGGGATGCATGTCTTCCAGGAGTGTCGGCGAGCTTGTCTTATTGAAGGCACCGTGTACAAATTTGTCTATTTCGATATACTAAAAAAAAAAAAAATCTGACGGAAAGTACTGCGAAGTTATCTCTTGAAGATGACTTTTTTTATTTCCAACAAGGCAATGATCCTGAACATGCGACGGAACTGTCAAACTGTAGATCCTATACAACACGCCTCATCGCTTCATTACTCCACCGCGGTATTCGCACCTCAATCCCATTGAAAACACTTGGAGTGAACAGAAAACGAGACTACACAAACGACGTGTGAGCAGTTTGACACATTTGCGTGTATTGATAGAAGAATAATGGATGAATATCGGTTCGGATATAACGAAAAAGGTTGTTTACTCCATGCCACAAAGACTGGGGGCGGTAATACCTGTGAGGGACGCATTATCAAATACTGACTACTGAATGTCTGAATACTTTTGCCCATTGTATATTTCGATTTTTTTTTTACATAAGGCGTCTTTTGGTACTTGTTGTTCTCCATATATTCATATTGACATATGTATTACACATTTGTAGTATGTTTTGAGTTGAAAACACATATAAGGTTTACTCCTCTGATTACTCCCAGTGACTGAATACTTTTGTGCGCTTCTGTATGTCTTGAAATGTGATATCTCGTTTTCTGTCTGCTGACCCTGCATCCAATGACATTACCAGTATTACATTTCGCCTCTAGCGTTGTGTTCTCTGTCCATTCAAACGCGACACCAGACTGGGACGGGAAAAAGTTGGGTGGTGCGCGAAGGTAGTGGCACAAGCGCGGGAATAAATTTTTAGGAAAAATAATTTTTACGCGCGCGTCACTGCAGGGTGCGCTCTTTCTGAAGGCGGGGGCCTCTTTCGCGTATTTTTAAATCACGGCTAACCTTTCCGTTTGATGTCGGCGCACGGAGCAGGAAAGCAATTGCTGCAGAAGGGCGCCGCTCATCCGCTCCGCTGAGCGCCAATCATGGCAGTTATTTTTACGTTAGCTGGCGTAAATAGTCGCACCGCGGCGCAGTGCACGCCAGAAAGCTCTGCGTACAGACTGCTCTCGCGTGCTCACTGGAGCAACACTTCGCAGTCGTGATGGCTGAGTGTTGTGTGATGTCCTTAGGTTAGTTAGGTTTAAGTAGTTCTAAGGTCTAGGGGACTGAGGACCATAGATGTTAAGTCCCATAGTGCTCAGAGCCATTTGAACCATTTTTGAACACTTCGCAGTGCGTTATGGGACTATAACCTGCTTGTATTATAGTCATTTACATCGTTACGTTTACTAAGCTTGTCTGCTTTGCACTCATTAATGCGTGGTGGAATGGTGGTCTGTAGTTACACCGTAGTTATCGTGGGCGAATAACTACTAGCACGTGCGTTACGGCAGCTACTAAAAGTACTATTGCATGTCTACATTTACATCTATAATCCGCATACCACTTTATGGTAGGTGTACTACTGTCATTTCCCTCCTTTCCTGTTCTCGACGGGAATGTTACGCGAGAAGAAATATTATTGGTAGGTTTCCTTGCGATCTCAAATCTCTCTAGTTTTACCTTCGTGGTCCTTTCGCTATACATACGTAGGAGGAAGCAATAGGTTGGTGGACTCTTCTGACAACGTACACTTTCGGAACTTCAGTAGCAGACGATACCGCAATGCAGAACGCTTCTCTTGCGGCGTCGGCCATTGAAGTTGGATGGGCTTCTCCGTGATGATATCGCGCTTACTAATTGAACCAGTCAGGAAACGTGCTGCTTTTCTTTGGATCTTCCCTATTTCGTCTGTCGGCCCTGTACGGTACGGGTCCCATACTGACTAGCAATATTCAAGTACTGGTCGAACGTGGATTTTTATGAACTACCTCCTTCGTATGTGGACTACAGTTCCTTTTGGCATCTCCTTTTCACGCGATTGTTTTTACGTGGTCGTTCTGTAAGCATATTCCCATATATTTAAAGGACGCGTCTGCTTCCAGTGATTGTTTTCCTGTCGTGCAGTCATAAGACAAGGGACCTTTCCGCCTACTTAATGCGCATTACGTTGCATTCGATTATGTTGAGTGTCAACCCGCAATCCCTGCACCAAATGTCAATCCTCTGCAGATTTTCCTGCATTTCGCTACAGTTTAATAACTTTGCGACTTCTCTGTTTACAACCGTATCATACGCTAGTAGCCTCATGGAACTTCCGATTTGTCTTCTAAGTCATTTGTTACAGGGTGATTCGAAGACAAAGAACATTTTACAGTTGTTTATTACAGCCAAACTATAAAAGATAGAAACACATTGCGCATGTCACTGGATAGAGGAAGGTTCAAAATTTTGAAAAAGCTCCGCTGTTGTTTGTTTGTAGCAACATGGCGACTACACCACAAGAGAAATCATTTTGTGTGTTGGAATTTGCACGAAGTCAGTCCATTTTTCAAGTGTAATGTGCATTCCGCCGTCGATTCGGCAAGAAATTACCTCCTCACGAGCAGATTTATGAATGGCATACAAAATTCTTGGAAGTTTGTTGCAAATACAATGGAAAGAGCACTGTAGTCGGTTACCCACATTTTATGAAAATGTTGACCGTATCCGAGATGTGTTCGGAAGTCCACAAGACGGGCAGCCCAGGAACTTTAACTTCTTCAAACAACGGTATGGCGTGTTTTCAAAGCCTTACGAGTTGCAGTTACAGCAGAAACTGCGTCCCAGTACCAGAACAGAAAATACGAATTTTGGATTTCAGTTCTCCAGGTTATGGCAGACGACAAAGGACGAATCGACGTCGCATCTGTCGGGTAAACTAAATCGCCATAATGTAAGAAATGAGGGTCGCAAAATCCTGGCGTCGTGATGAACGTAAAAGAGACTCACAGAAACTGAATGTGTTCTGTGTCGTTTCTGTTCACGAAGTTCCTTGCGGGGGAAACTGTGACAGGAACGTCACCCCTGAACATGCTGCAAAATTGCTGCTAGTTTCCTCAACTTCACGAAGATTCCAGTGATTTCGTTTGTATGCATGGCGCCCCTTCCCCCCCACCCCACCTCTCCTCTGTTGCACCTGAGGAGTGACGTTATGTTAACACCACCACACCACAACGTCGCATTGGGAGAGGTGGACAACAAGACCTTGTACATAGCTTTTGGCCTCCCAGGTCACAAACCCTCAAACTTCGCGAGTTTTTCTGTGAGGGTACACAAAAGACAGAGTCTATCCCGCCAGTGGCAGCTACTATTCAAGAGCTGAAAAGTCGAATTGTTTAAGCTGTGGATTCAGTAAACAGGGATCTGTTGATTTGTGTGTGGAATGAAAAAGACTACCGTTTCGATATTTCTCGAGCAACACATGGTGCTCATGGTAAGTGTATGATACGGTGTCTGAGCGAACATAAAACTTTGAACCTCCTCATATTCAGTGACATGCACAATGTATTTTTATCGTTCATAGTTTGCTTCTAATAGGCAACTGAAATCCGTTCTTTCTTTTTGAATCACCCTGTATGTACTGAAAAGTAATTGGGCTACGGCCGAAATTACTTTAACGTCTAAAGATTTCTCTCGGTTAAGAATGATATTCTGTGTTCTGTTTGCTACCAACTCTTTAGTCCAATCACGTAGCTGGTCAGCTTTTACGTAAGCTTGTATTTTTATGCGATAATTGTACGGAATGATCCCAGAGACTTCAGCATGCCAACCGGAAACAAAAATATTTCTTCTTACTTTTCCTTTGCTATTGAATTTTGTCCAGAGTGCGGCTCTTTCATGGCTTCACTGTGACAGCTATCTGGTATTTTTTGGAGAGACGCGAAAGAGTGCACGCGCTGGTAATACGTAACCTATTTCTCTAATAGTACCAAGGATGTCCACTGAGTTCAACTTTTCCACTCGACGAATATGCTATCGTGTTACATAACCACCCTCCCTCAGGGGACCGCCTCCTCGTTCTCATGGTTAGAGTCGCTGTATATAAAGTTGCGTATTAGTCTCCCAGTAGGCTTCACTGATCTTTACAGAGGTCGGGAATGCGGTCGACTCAGAATTTCGGAACTGGGTCCCACCCCAAATTTCCTGTAGACATATTGTGGCATAATGACAACCATCGCCAGATAACTGGCTGTATAAAACAGCGTCGTTAACCAAGCAGCAATCAGTACTACATCCGAAAATGGTTAGCGAGCATTCAGGAGAAGGTTTCTGAGGTTGATTATTTTGGCAGTGAGCAAAATCAGGTTTTGTAAAAGCATGTCATCACGACACTACGCCATCATGAATAGTACTTTTTTTGCAAATGACATCCTGGGCGTTTTTTTAATGTTACCAGAGAGTTTCAGATCGAAAAACCTCTTGAAAGATGCCTTGTATACCTTAATACAGAAGTAGCACAGCGGTAGTGTCTGGAGCCTGTCCTTGCTGGCGTGCCGTGGGCGACTGTCTAAATGATTAGGTTCCGTGGCTTCGAATTTTGACCTTTAGTAACTGCATTTTCTGGCCGTGCCGTTCGTTACATAGCCATATAACTTCTCCATAATTTCCTATGCTGAAAATTCGACGCATACAGGAGCGCAAGACGACGTAAGTCCTGAACGGATCTTTGTATTTTTTTGCAGTTCAAATATTAGGCATTTACCTGCGACCATTCCACGTCTGTCTTAGCTGTGCCTGATTTATTCGGCCTACTGGATTATAAGTGCTGATTTTGCAAGGTAGTCTGCCACGGTTCATTCTGCCAAGATGTTCATTGCATTTGTTTCTTCTGTTGTCCTGAATTTTGTTTCTTACTTTAAATATGTTTAATTCCCTCCTGATGTCTGTTTCTTAATGTGGCTTCTCTGGTGTTAGTCTTTCGCAGCCCTAATAAATCTCATTTCAGCTGCGTTGAGGGTTAGATAACAAGGGTAGGACTCTTCACCCACTCTTTTTGATATATATGTAGACCATTTACTACGTGAATGGAAAACCAATTTCATGCAAGTGTTAGAATAGGCAGACTACGCGGAACTGTGTTTTATATGCAGACTATGTCTTAATTTTGACAGAGAAAGAGAAAACCCTTAAAATTAATTTATCTTATGAACTATACTTGTTCCCCTTCTAGCAGTGTACCTAGGTCGCCGGAGTACCCAATCGTTCCTAATGATTGGAAAAAGAGCAGGTCATTCCCGTTTCCAAGGAGGGTTGTAAAACAGGCACACAAAAATATAAGCCTGCATCTCTGACGTCAGTCAGTTGCAGAATTTTAAAACATGTTTAAAGCTCGCATATTATGTCAAAGGAAATCTCCTCTGAAGGAATCAACACGGGTTCCGAAAACAACGATCGTGTGAAACACAGCTGGCTCTGTTTGTCCACGAAACCAAGACAACAGCAGGTACCAGCACCTAAGTTGATGACATGTTCTTTGACTTTTGGAAGGCGTCCTATATAGTTCCGCACTGCCGCCTAATGGGCAACATACGAGCGTACGGAATATCAGAGCGGCTGTATGACTAGACTGAAGAGTGAAGAGCTTTTTGCAAACTGAACATATCAAGTCATTCTCGTCGGGGAGAAATCTTCGGAGGTAAAACTATCTTCGGGCATACCTGAAGGGAGCGTTATTGGACCATTACTCCTCACTAACTTTTACTTTTAATGGCTTCCCCTCTGTTCTGCAGTTGCTCTCCTCTCACATGCCTCACCATACACGGTCATTGCAGTCTTACTCTTTCAGATCTCTCTTCTTCGCCATTACAATTATTCCTGCTCTCCATGTTATTATCGGTCGTCCGCTCATCCCCATTTTCAGCGGCGACCAATCCAGGATTGCTTTTGGCCATCGTTCTTTCCCCGTTCGCCATACATTTTTATACCATTGAAGAGATCTTTTCTCAATTCTTTGCACGACTGTTTGTCCTTACGTACGGTTCAGTGTTGCGCAACAAATCATGAGCCGCGACTCAGAGATGCCGAAAGGTGCCTCATACAGAGAGCATCCCAGGGTGCCCCTGAGAGCTACATACAAAAGAATCGCTTCTCGGCTTTCGGCAAGATGAATGTTTAGCTTTTTATGGAAAGGATTAGGTAGAGGGAAACGTTTATTTGATTCCTATAGTAATGTGTGAGACCAGCGACGACTTTAATTTTTTGACTGTTATCAACACTTTTGACCCAAACTGAAACAGATTCGGATTCATTTATTGGACGATGGTTCCTGATCCTGATAACCAACGGCATTGTGGACACGTAATTCGATTTTCGCCTGTCTCTGTTGTAGACTTCACAAATCTGTGATGTCCGATAGGCGATGACGACACGACTGTTAAACGATTCTAGTCCTGGTACTGTATCTACCACGTACTAGAGCAACGGTCACCTAGCCATTGCCATGCTGTGCGGCATCTTTATTTGGTAGCGTAAAATTTAACACACCGCCACAAAAGACTGACGGACCATGCAGAATTACTTGTGGTCCAATACAGTTCTCATTGGTAGTAATAATATTATCAACTGCTTTATACAATGTCACGCGCACACGCCTTCTCCTATAATAACGCGGCATCTCTGTGAGTAGTTCACTCTGCATTGTCCGTCAGTCTTTTGTGGCGGTGTGTCGAATCAATTAACCTATCTTACACCTGACAAGAACTTCTGAGCACACGTAATTTTTTTTAATTTTTTTTTTTTCATATATGTCGACACCGTGGTGTCTGAAGCGTTGCCGACCTGTAACGTGACGTCGCAGCGCCGCCACGCTTTTGCACCATTAGAGAGGAGGGCTGAAGGCACCTTTGAGCAAATTTCAAACCTTCACGTCGCAATGGGAGACAATTATGGCGTTAAGAAAAAATGATCCTGTAATTGTGTTGCACAGTGCAGCTGAATACTACAGTATGACTATGCTCACAATCACGACTTAACAGTGGCTTTTAATGGTCGGAAATCGTAAGAACAATACTGGTTGTGAGTCAGAGAAGAGTGTAACAGGACAACTACTTCAATTATTTGGGATGAGATACCAGATACGAAAATGAGAAAGATGTAGGCTAGAAAGTGGCAAAATTTTGAAACACGTATCTGGAACAATAAATACACTATTGGCCATTAAAATTGCTACACCACGAAGATGACGTGCTACAGACGCGAAATTTAACGGATAGGAAGATGATGTTGTGATATGCAAAAGATTAGCTTTTCAGAGCATTGGTTGGTTGGTTTGTTTGGGGGAGGAGACCAGACAGCGAGGTCATCGGTCTCATCGGATAAGGGAAGGATGGAGAAGGAAGCCGGCCGTGCCCTTTCAGAGGAGCCATCCTGGCATTTGCCTGGAGTGATTTAGGGAAATCACGGAAAACCTAAATCAGGATGGCCGGACGCGGGATTGAACCGTCGTCCTTCCGAATGCGAGTCCAGTGTCTAACCTTCAGAGCATTCACACAATGTTGGCGCCGGTGGCGACACCTACAACGTGGTGAAATGAGGAAAGTTTCCAACCGATTTCTCATACACAAACAGCAGAGTTGACCGGCGTTGCCTGGTGAAACGTTGTTGTGATGCCTCGTGTAAGGAGGAGAAATGCGTACCATCACGTTTCCGACTTTGATAAAGGTCGTATTGTAGCCTATCACGATTGCGGTTTCTGGTATCACGACACTGCTGCTCGCATTCGTCGAGATCCAATGACTGTTAGTAGAATATGGAATCGGTGGGTTCAGTAGGGTAATACGGAACGCCGTGCTGGATCCCAACGGCCTCGTATCACTAGCAGTCGAAATGACAGGCATCTTATCCGCATGGCTTTAACGGATCGTGCAGCCACGTTTCGATTCCTGAGTCAACAGATGGGGACGTTTGCCAGACAACAACCATCTGCACGAACAGTTCGACGACGTTTGCAGCAGCATGGACTATCAGCACGGAAACCATGGCTGCGGTTACCCTTGACGCTGCATCAGAGACAGGAGCGCCTGCGATGGTGTACTCAACGGCTAACCTGGGTGCACGAATGGGAAAACGTCATTTTTTCGCATGAATCCAGGTTCTGTTTACAGCATCATGATGGTCTCATTCGTATTTGACGACATCGCGGTGAACGCACATTGGAAGTGTGTATTCGTCATCGCCATACTGGCGCATCACCTGGCGTGATTGTATGGGGTGCCATTGGTTACGCATCTCGGTCACCTCTTGTTCGCACTGACGGCGCTTTGAACAGTGGACGTTACATTTCAGATGTGTTACGACCCGTGGCTCTACCCTTCATTCGATCCTTGCGAAACCCTATATTTCCGCAGGATAATGCAGGACCGCATGTTGCAGGTCCTGTACGGACGTTTCTGGATACAGAAAATGTTCGATTGCTGCCCTGGCCAGCACATTCTCCAGATCTCTCACCAATCGAAAACGTCTGGTCAATGGTGGCCGAGTAACTGGCTCGTCACAATACGCCAGTCATTACTCTTGATGAACTGTGGTATCGTGTTGAAGCTGCATGGGTAGCTGTACCTGTACACGCCATGCAAGCTCTGTTTGACTCAGTTCCCAGGCGTATCAAGGGCGTTATAACGGCCTGAGGTGGTTGTTCTGCGTACTGATTTCTCAAGCTCTGTGCATCCAAATCGCGTGAAAATGTAATCACATGCCAGTTCTAGTATAAAATATTTGTCCACTGAATAACTGTTTATCATCTGCATTTCTTCTTGGTGTAGCAATTTTAATGACCAGTAGTGTAGGTGGGCCCTATTTTGGAAAGAACACAATAAAAATAACACGAATGGAGTTTACTTTAATCGTTTTTTTCTTGTTTATGGTCGTCTCCACCATACGCTACTGAAGTCCTGGAAGTGTGGCGCCAACAAACATGGCGAAGGAGAACACCATCATTTCATAGAACGTGACACTGCAATACGAGTAGTGTCAGCGTAACACGAATCAGCGTCGCCAGAGTTCTCATTTTACGTTAGACTGCGCTACTCGGCGACGCGTGGAGCAAACAGGCGGCCCTGAGCCATCCTCACGTCAGCACGGGGCAGCGGCCGCCGGCCGGGGCGGAGGCAACGGCGCGGAAGGAAGCTGTTAGGGCGGGCCGGCGTCGCCCGGCGTCGACGGCGCTGCAGGCGCCCGGCGCGCACTCCCAGCTCTGGCCGGGCTTCAGTCGTCGTCGAAATACTCGAGTCTGTCTTCACTCGGCATCATTCTGCAGACATACAGTGACCTGGGATTAGTAACCAGCCAAATTACTCAGTAAGAGATATAACCACCGGATTTGAGGGACATCTCCTCGAGTCCATTAAAGTTATGTCACTGTGACGTAACGTGCTCTAGCAATAGTTTATCGTCGCTGAGTTGAACAAAATTGCGCAGGTCTCCCCTTTTTAGGATTTAGCACCTCACTCGTGTCAGTGAAAACGGAATCCTCATAGGATCACATTATTGTCTGTCTGTCTGTACGACCGTCCGTTTTTCTCAGGAACGGGTAGACAATGAAGCTGAAATGTGTGTCACATCTTGGTCTACGGTCCCTCTGAGGCGTAAAGCATTTGAGATGGACACTGAAGCGCCAAAGAAACCGGTATAGGCATGAGTATTCAAATACGGAGACATGTAAACAGGCAGAAATGGTCGGTAATGCCTATGTAAGACAAGCGTCTGTCGCAGTTATTAGAACGGTTACTGGTGCTACAATGGCAGGTTATCAAGATTTAAGTGAGTTTTGACGTGGTGCTATAGTCGGCGCACGAGCGATGGGACACAAAATCCCCGGGGTTATGATCAAGTGGGGATTTTCCCGTACGACCATTTTACGAGTGTACTGTGAATATCAGGAATCCGAGTAAACATCAAATCTCCGACATCGATACGGCCAGGAAAAGATCCGACGACAACGGGACCAACGACGACTGAAGAGAATCGTTCAATGCGACAGAAGTGCAACTCTTTCGCAAATTAATGCAGATTTCAATGCTGGGCCATCAACGTGTCAGCGTGCGAACCATTCAACGAAACATCATCGATATGGGCTTGATGACTGAACGATTCAAACCTTTACGCCTCGCCTGCACCCCACCACACCGACTTTGGGCTGTTCATGACTGAAAACATGGTTCCTGGTTGGACGAGTCTCGTTTCAAATTGTATAGAGAGGATGGACGTGTACGGGTATGGAGAAAACCTCTTGAATTCATGGAGGCTGGTGGAGGCTCTGTAATGGTGTGGGGCGTGTGAAGTTGGAGTGATATGGGACCCCTGATACGTCTAGATACGATTCTGACATGTGACAGGTACGTAAGCATCCTGTCTGATCACCCTGCATCCATTCATGTCCATTGTGCATTCCGACGGACTTGGGAAATTTCAGCAGGACAATGCGACACCCCACACGTCCAGAATTGGTGCAGAGTGGCGCCAGGAGCACTCTTCCGACTTTAAACACTTCCGCTGGAAACCAAACTCCTCAGACATGAACATTATTGAGCATATCTGGGCTGCCTTGCAACGTGTTGTTCAGAAGAGATCACCAGTCCCTCGTACTCTTACGTATTTATGGACAGCCCTGCAGGATCCATTGTGTCAATTCCCTGCAGCACTACTTCAGACATTAGTCGTGTCCATGCCACGTCGTGTTGCGGCACTTCTGCGTGTTCGCGGGGGTTCTGCACGATATTAGGCAAGAGTATCGTTTTATTTGGCTCTTCAGTTTATATGTGCAGACTGAAGCGACAAATGAAAATTTGTACGAAAGCCGGAATTCGAACCCGGGTGTTCTCCTCACTAGGCAGATGCGCAAATCTCTACTAGCTTCGCACAACAACGGGGGCTACCCTAGCACCGCTCCCACCTCAGTCCAAATTCCTTTGACACATCAGCCCACGTAGTATTCCCCACAACTCTAACAGCGTTGTAGAGATGTCCAAAATGTACTGAAATAGTACCTCAGCAGGAAACGAAACGGAGGAGCCTGCTTCAAACCCAGGCATAGATGCTTTAATCAAATGAAACTATATCATTCCAGAGACCTTTTAAAATTCCTCCATGTGGGTTGAGGCGTGCATGGGAATTTGGATTGAGGAGCGACGCGTGCCAGGGTAGACCGCGCAATAAGACAAAGCCACTGTGCGCAGCTAACGTAGTGGTTAGCGCAGCTATCTAGTAAGCTGTAGATCCAGGTATCAATCCCAGACGAATTTTCATTCATTGCTCCAGTCTGCGTATTTATATCATATATGTTTGAGAACTGAAAGGTCTCTGGAAACATATACTTTCATTTGATTAAAAACTTTAAGCTTCTAAGTCAACACAGTCAAAAAATGCTGTCATTTATGTCATATATTTTGATATATTGCCAATTTCGATATCGATAACGGGCAGAAATCGTCGAAATTCTCGATTCCAGGGGCCTCAGCCAGTAGAGCACAAACTGCAGTCAGGAGAGGTGAAAAAAAGGGAGAAGTGCCACATAGCGGCCCTAGAAATGATTGTGGATCGAACCCCCGACATTGGTAGCCATAATCTGCCACTTTATCACCAAGCCACACACAGTAGTTCCAGTATTATGTTGACGAAAACGAGGTATAAAAATTCACGTTTTCTTGTAAACAAAAACCAATGTACCAGTTGTGTGAGTGTGCGTGTGTGTGTGTGTGTGTGTGTGTGTGTGTGTGTGTGTGTGTGTGTGTATGTGTGTAGAGAGAGAGAGAGAGAGAGAGAGAGAGAGAGAGAGAGAGAGAGAGAGAGAGAGAGAGAATGAGAGGGAGGAGGGGAGGCAGATGGAAGGGGAAGGGAGAGAGAGAGAGAGAGAGAGAGAGAGAGAGAGAGAGAGAGAATGAGAGGGGGAGGCAGAGGGAAGGGGAAGGGGGAGAGAGAGAGAGAGAGAGAGAGAGAGAGAGAGAGAGAGATTGGTGCGGTGGGCGGGGGAAAGGAAGAGGAGGGAGAGAGAGAGAGAGAGAGAGAGAGAGAGAGAGAGAGACAGCGATAAAGACATTGCGACACGTCATTCTACCGTCCGCAAAGCTCTTGTTCCCGGCTTTTTGCATTACTACGAAGGGGTAGAGACATGATTGCTAGGAAATAAAGCCTCGCAAAAAGAGCCATCGCCCGCAGAATAGCGAACGGTCCAGTTTGCAATTAGCAATCGAAAACGGGCACGTGATTGCTTTAATACATTTCGGGCTTTGTGGACTGCCGGACGTATTTCTCTCTCCGCCTGCCCCCTCTTTCTCGCAACCCCCAACCATATCCTCGTAGCGATCGCTTTTCACCCGGCGAATTTTCCGGCGAGTGGTGTAATTATTAGATACATTGTTCTGTGTTCGGCGATCCGCAGTGAATTTGCGCACCGGCTTCTAATATAGATGCCTGCTAGTAGCGCCCCTGTCGAGAAAATGGTGTCCATTTTGGAATCGAATTTCTACGTCGCCCGTGGTGCATGTTTAATATAGCGGTCATTCCTATAAACAGACCATAAACAATAAAAGCTGGCTACGCGCAGTCAAGCTACACGTCAGGAATAAAAATAAACAGCGTCGTTCTGCGTAGGGAGTGAATGTGTGCGGGGGGATTTCGTCTGTAGTGGTGGGCAGGCAATAACATCGATTGTCTGGCCGTTTATGGATATTTATGCGCGGGCGTGCACCAGCTGCTGTGCAAGGCGTGTGGCAGGAAGGGGGCCGCATAAATAGACCATCTCGTCTGTGTATCCTGGCGTGGAGATCCATGCCTAACTCACTCTGGGCTACAGCCGAAGCAGCTATCGTGCTATCGGAACACAAGTTCTGGGACGCCAAGTTCACCTAGGCTTGTAACTATTACCTAATGTCTTGCACTTGTCTCACACCAACATGCGCTGATGCCATTATAGGTGTAAATATGTATTTGGACAAACAGAATTTGATTACTGAGCCTGATACATATTAAGATTGATTAGTAAATAAGCCGTGTAGGATGATGTGGGCAAGATGATTTAGAGCCCTTAAGGGTATACGGAACGCCCTATGCTTACAATGTTAAATTGAGCTAAAAGTTAGGAACATTTTCTCATTTGTTATTTGGACGATACTCTTGATTTTTTTCACAGAACGCAGAGATGTGTTCTGCTTTTATGCTGAATTATTAATTTTGAAAAAATAATGTATAGTTTTTCAGATTTTTTATTTTTTGTAAATGTTAAAAAAGTTATACATTTTAACAAGTATTTTAAAATTTACATCCATTAATACAAAATAATTCCACATATCTTTCAATTCAGATATATTAGAAGGTCTTAAGGAACAACTACAGAAAATTTCATCTGTCTGCTATAAACAGGCCCTGAGAAAATGTACCTTATACACAAAAAGCTAAAGTTACGGGAAATTAGCTTCAAAGTTTTTACTTCAGTACAAGCCTGCTCCATAGCTTGTCTCATCAGAATCGTCCAACAGTTTCCTCTTGATGGCTCTGCTATGCTGTCTAGCCACTTTGAATATACTTTTATGGCATTATCTGAAGACCTGAGCCGTTTCCTTCCAAAGCATAGCTGCGGCAGTTCGTAGTCCTACACAGTGCCCCAACTTCTGCAGAACGTTACACTTTGTTACATTGCCCTGATTGAATGATGAAACAGCATCATAAACGCCAAAGTCAAGTGTGTTTACACCCACAAACACAGTTTTAGGTAGTCTATTTCATATCACATGGTTCACATACACATTTGGATTTTGAGTCCGGCCATGAAGACATTTCTTTAGTAGACTAATATCTGCGAGGTCTCGGAATATTGGTTTTATTTCATCCATTATGGCAGGTGGCAGGTGATGAGGGTGATTGTATTGTTTCTTAGTTACCTTGCCTCAGTTGTACTTGCACCAACTATCGTCTCCTTTTGGACATAGCCCATGTTGGGGATTCTCATTGTTTGAAGCTGTATGAAAAAACAGGGCCCAGACTGCTCTTCTAATTAATTCTGCTTCTGCCGTATTCTGTATTATTGCTAGATCATAGCACTTCTGAATATGATCTATTGTAGCATCTGTCAGTCTATTTTTCCCATCTAAAGTTTTCTCATCGCTCAATTTTATGCCTTTCATGCTAGCCTTGAGCCGTCGAAGTCTTGATCCCATCCTTTTCTGAACATGGCCAACACACTCCAGTTTGGAAATTTTCACATCGTTACCATAGGGTCTCAGTTCCTCAGTTTCTTTGAAAGCCTTTGAGTCACCATCTCCAAGATAATTTATGTATCTAACGTTGTACCATTTTACTGAGCGTTGATAAATACTTCTTACACTAGCAACTTCCATACCACCACTTGACCCATAGTAATTTGCCATGCACTCCATCAAAAGCTGTGGACAAGTCTCTGCTATTATTATTTTCAACAACTGCTTCCTCAACAGCATCTTTCATGTTTTCCTGTGCCACATCTTCTACAGCAGAGCCTATTGCAATTATGTGTTTGTTACCTTTTGAAGGTGGAGGAGAGAGGTTCATCACACCACACAACATGGCACCTACAGCCCTGCCCTTTCCTATACACCGTAATCCATAAACCAGTCTAATGTTTATATCGTATAGTTTACCTGTATCTGCAGTAACATGTGAGGAAGTGAAGAAAGTAACACTATGTTTGCAATAACTTCACATCAACTCTAATTCACAAGCAAGTCCTACATGTAAGTTTGTTTTCAATGAAACACCACATTGTTTGCAGCACACATTGTTCTCCAAAACGTCTGATAATAAAGAGACGTTAATTACCTCATATTTTGTAGTCCCAGCATTTAGTTTCTTGTATTCTTCTTCAATTCCAGCTAGTTTTCTTCTTGAAGCACTTTCCGGTGTAGTGGCAGCAGCATCACTCAATGTATCACTACCAGTGTTGAGGTTAGTCGCTACTGAGACATCAGATACTGATGAAGATGATTCAGACGAATTTTTAATACACTTTACTTTCTTGCGCCAGTGTACACGCTTTCTAAATACCTTCAGACTAGGTCTTGGCATGTTGAAGGAAAGAAAACTCAATGACTTCTCCACATACGACTTTCACAACAATGACATGGATGTACTCACAAAGGAAACAATACAAATGGTGCAGAATCTATTGTTAACTGTCTAGCAGTGTAGCCAACAGAAAAGCTAACTCTCTTGTGCTCAATTATATCGGCTGTCTATATCTGGTATATTTCGCGTCTCATATACAAGGTGCGGAACATCGTGTGTCGAAATTATTTTAAAAAATTATTTAAAATAGTTCTACTCACGTCATCCAAATATTTTATACATGGTATTAAACGGGAGAGTCTAAATTTTTCGAAAATGCATTTACCCAAAAATCGATTTTTTCATCGAAAAACTCATTCCGCATACCCTTAACGTTTTTGCTGTGTAAGCTAGGGCGCTTCTTGTGTTCTAGGCAGAAGTGTGGATAAGCGTACAGTATACCAATCATCTGACTGAGTAACTAAGTCATTCGCACCAGACATCAGCTTTCTTGGCTGAAATTGACAAAATACGATGGCGCGCTTCTGGCCATGCTGAAAGTAGGCGGAATCGCGGCTAGCGGATATTATCTGCGGTAGATATGTCACGGCAAGTGGACGAAGATTAGTTCCTGATCGTCACTCTGTGCTCTAGAGCTCTGGGCTGCTTACAGAAGCTCTTGGTCGTGCATTGTGAGTGAGGCTGAGGGACTGCATTTGCCATGCGCGCGAAAGACTTTAATGTGAATATTAATATTCATAAATTTGTGTTCACTACACTTTTACAGTTAAAATTTGCCCGTGATTTGAAATTCCCAAAAGCAGCTGTTGTCTGGATTTGTGTAATGTCAAGTAGAGAACTGATAGAGCTATATGCTGAAAACTCGATTTTTAGTCCCTGAAAACGGAGTTTAGGTCAGAAACATGTTGAACGTAGAAACAAAAAACTGGTGACTCATTTTTCTGCCAAATACTGCAGGCCAAGAGTAACAGTGACAGCACTACACAGACAAAAAATCCAATTAATAATATATAAATATGTGCTCAAACGGAAAAGTGGAGAATGGAAAGAGAAACGGAGAGCAATGTTAGTAAATATTTCCCCCCTACTATCTGGAATTGTTCTGTATCTGTAGGAGAGGCGTATTTTATGTTTCGAATCGTGTGTTCTTTTTCGACCTGTAGAATGCCGTCTGTTGGTGTAGATTGCAAAACAACTGTAAGAGGGCGCCATTGGAGTAGAATCTTGGGAAGCTGTGAAACACTTCAGGAACAAAACGACACTCGTGGCAACGTTGGGTGTGCCATAAAGTTTCATTGCAAGGGTTTGACGGTGGTTCCGAGACACGTGAAATGCTCGCCGTAAGCCAATACAATGATGAATAACGACTTCACCACAGACCCAATGTCTTTATAATGTTCAGAGAAATACTGTTGGTGTCGAAAGACAAAGTTGGCGAACAGCAACTACATCCCCGCCTTTTGGAGTGCAGTTTCTGTATGTCCTCTTCTAGGAACACCTATGTCACTGCGGCCACTCGCCACCAAGCTCCCTGCGTTCGAAACTTGTATCTAGGAAACGTACTGGGAGGGCCTGTATGCCCGCATGGTACCACTCCACTGGTCGACGTCAGAGTCAACGCCTTTGCTGCAACGATAACCTCTCCATCATCCACGTACTTGTTCCCGCGGAGTGCATCCTTCGTGGGGCCAAACAGATGGAAGCTCCTTATAGTCTTCTGTTGGGCGACTAGAAACTCAGCGGGCACACACCTTTGAGTATCCCACTGATGGATGAGTGTGTCAACACTACCAGCAGAGATGTCCAGTTTTGCAACGAAGGGTTTAATTGTGATATGTTGATCACCTCGAATAAGAGTGTCCGTACGTTCCTGCATTGGAGTGACTGCTGTGTGTGCGGCCGGCTGGCACGCGGGAGATTTGGACAGATTTGCGCGACCTTGTTGCGGTGATGATAGGTGCCTCGCCCAACTACTGATCTTGCCTTTGTTCATTGCCACCTACCAGTAGACATTCTGAAAGCGCCTGCGATGCTCTGGTTTTCCGCCAAAAGAAACCTAATGAGACCTCTCTGCTTGGAACGAATCTCCTTTACAGACCCCATTTTGAAAGCTACGTATTGCGCCGCCACCTATCGATACTTCATGAAACTATGGGGGCTGAGCGGGAATATTTCACGGTCTCACAACAAATAGCACATTTTTTAACCGAAATGAGCCGAGAAAAAAATGAGTTGCACAACTTATGGGACTTTCCTCGTACTTAAGGGGCACTTGCTAAGTTCGTTTCTGTTTTGAGTGTAGTTTTGACATGTGTCAGCAATCTACGTAAACTTTGTTCAAGAAGCATTTGCATAGCATACGTCAGTTGATTTTAAGAATGAACAAGTTTGGACAACGTAGTTCCGAATTTATCTCTTTGTGCGGAAATCTCGTAGCGTAGTTGTGCATAACAACGGAATGAAAGGGGGAAGCATAAATGAAATAAATCAGAATGAATTTTCTAATCATCTTGTTAATGTCCAAACCACGCTCGAGTTTTGATATGATGCAAAAGGACCGTCGCCATTTTTTACACTAGTTTCCAAACAATGTATTTTGTTGTTCTCCAGAAATATGGAACATTCTATGTGATAAGTTTGTGTGGAGCAAAATATGAAAGCATTTGGCTTTCCTTTCTAGTGGCGCTTCGTCTTAGGCAAGAAACAAAGTACAAGGACTGCACTGATTGAGTGTTCCCTCCTTTTTTTTAGTACAAAATTTTATATATTATGAATGAAAATTTTTACTTTGTATGATCACGGCTGCTTCACTTACTGCTTCATCTCAGTAGTATATATTATCTGTTTATAATTTGGGACCTATTAAAGACAAGATTATTTTATTCATTCACACCAAACTTTAATGTTCAATTCATTTTCTTCTATGAACAATTGTAGTAATTTGTATATAGTCCATTAGTTAATGTGTCACATATTTTATCTTATTTAAATAATCGTACATCTCATTTACACTGAAAAAAATCCTCTCGTTTTATTCCTAAAGCCAACATTAAGATTTTTCATCGTTGGAAAAGGAGATACTGTGTAGATGCCCTAGTTTAAAGTCTTCGATCCTGTAATATTCAATTGCACTGCATATTTATCTTTGTACCTAATGATGGCCGAACAGCCTAAAACCTGTTTGTGAAATAAATATTGTAGAATATTACACCAGAGTTGTGTGTGCTTTCATTCATAAAGTACAAAGGTCTTTGTCTGGCCTGGTCAGACAGCTGCAGGTCGACATGTAGATTGGGTATGGAGCACTGGTCTGGGACCACCCTATAGAGAACATAATGCGTCACTGCTAAAAGTGTGGCACACGAGGTAACTATAACTGTTGCTAACTAATTTTGTTGTTCCAGGTATCCTGACGTTTCCTTTCAGAACTTTAGAATGTCGAGTTTATGGTCGTCGTGTATTTTAAATATATCGCGATTAACATTTATCACGTTGTTCTACAGGCCCTTTCCGCCACAGTGTACAGAAAAATTATTTTCTTGGCTGAGCTTAACGTTGATGACTCAAGAGTGACGATGCGCTCTCACGATTCACATGCTGCGTTGAGTTACGAAGTGGTCTGGTGTAAGTTGCGTTGTACGCCGTTCACGCTGTATTTCCCATTCGACACGTGACGACTGGGCACAGAGCGGCGCCTTATTTCCTACCCTTTGCCCGCCAGTTACCCTCTGCTTCGAAATCCGGCAAACAAAGGCCCGGCCTGCGACGGCGCCTTTGCCATTCGGACCACGCCGCCGGCGGCGCCGCCGCCTCCCTCGGCTGTCTTTGAGCCGACGGGACGCGATGGATACTGCCGACGGGCTGGCGATATTTATTCCGATGGCCGGCGGCGGCCGGAATCCCCGGGCCTCCGCTGAGGATTCTCCGTGATTCGATGAAAATATCGAGCACGTGCCCGGAGCGCGGGAGTCCGGGGGCGGCGTCCGCTGGGCGCCGGGGGCAGCGGCGGCGGCGGCGGCGGACACGTGGCGGGGTGGCTGGCCGGGCGCGTCGTAAAACGCCGCCCCCCGAACAATTTTACTACTCGCGCAGCCGCCTCGCGGGGGCGGTTTTTTAACAGGGCGGCAACACATGAAAAAGACGGCCAGCAATCACGCAGCGCGAGTATTGCCACCGCTGTCGATTGCGAGCCAGGCCACACGAGGGAAACGGCGTCGGAGAAGGGGCTAACGAACCGCGCCCTCCCGCTACACCAGCGCCTCTGCCGTTGTCGCCCCTGTCAACACTTACTCCCTTGTCGCGGGTTCCTTTACTGATTATCGATCTCGTGCACGGCATCCTTAAGTCTGTCATTAACGGTGTGTGTACAATCGTTATTGTTATAAAGTGAAACCTCAATCCTTTTGTTTACGCCGTACTGACTTTGCGAAGATTATTATAAAGGTAGTGACGCCTCTCACAATAAAGTGTTGACGTTTCTGTTCCACGTTTTTGGAAAAATGTTGTATGGTGGCACGGGTGGGCAATCGGTAACGAATGTGGCATTTTTCAACATTGGTTGTATTTATTTACACCTCTTCGCCGTTCCGCATCTAGTTTTGGCTTTTAAGCCATTAAGTAGTATAAAAAGTGTACAGCACGAAACGGTAATACCACGGTGTGAACGTAAATTAATGGAAACATAGTTAAATGGTTCAAATTGAGTTCATTAGTTCCCTAGAACTTAGAACTACTTAAACCTAACTAGCCTAAGGATATCACACACATCCACGCCCGAGGCACGATTCGAATCTGCGGCCGTAGTGGTCGTGCGGTTCCAGACAGTAGCGTCTAGAACCGCTCGGCCACTCCGGCCGGCAAACATAGTTACCTAGAAAAAGATGCAGTACCTATGAAACTGGTACCTTATTCACACGACATGCTTTCTTGCTCTTTTTATACAGTTAAACCCTCTATAATGGCTCCAAAATATGAAACTGGTTGCAGAACAAAGATAAAATCTAAATAAATGGAGCCTAAATGGAAAAATGACGCATTCATTCAAAAATCACTTGTTCGACTAATTTTAGAGCACTATGGATCAATGTGTGATCCTTATCAAGAGGAATTAATGGAACGGATTGAGAAGCTCCGTTGAAAAATGGCGAATTTTGTCAGACGATCACTTAGTCGGCGCGAGAGGGGCACGGAAATGTTTAACAAATTCCAAACTCCAACGGCGGACGCTACAAGAGAAGCGGTGTCAATGCTGCTGACGTTCCGCGAGCGTACGTTCCAAGACAAGCAGGGTAGCATACTACTTCCTCTATACATGTCTCACGAAATGACCAAAACGACAAAAATAAAAAAATTAGAGCTCACACGCAAGTATAAAGAGAGTCGTTCTTCCCAGGTACTGTTCACGAATGGAGCAGGGGAGAGGGGGGGAAAATACAGCGTTATGACAAGAACATTCTGTCTCACACCATGAGATGACCTGTGGAGTACAGAAGCAGGCATATACGTAGAAAGAGTTTTGCTAATCGAGCAACAAGGAGTCAACTTGCACAATTGCGTCCACTACTTAATATGGTCCGTTGCTTAAACAGCGCGAGACATTTATAAGAACAGTTTCTCGTAAGGCTGCTTTCGCGACTAACGAAGCGCCAAAACTCATACCCGCCCTCTCTATACATATATACATACCTACACACACACACACACAGAGAGAGAGAGAGAGAGAGAGAGAGAGAGAGAGAGAGAGAGAGAGAGAGGGGGGGGGGGGGGAGGGGGGGGAGACATGTTCACAGCACGTTTTGGAGATACACAGCATAGACCATACTTTAGAATTCGTATTCGTGATTTTGTGTTGGATGTGCAGTTATTTTTATCAATTAGATGGTCTTGTTGTATCAAGAAGAATTTTTTATGATGCTACATTCCACTTCATTATCTTGTGCATTTTGTACATTCCGTGGCTGACAAATCACCAAAGGTATTTATTTCCCCCATCGAAGACAGATATATGAAACATTTAGAAACAGTCATCTGTTGTTAAACTACAGACAGTAATGTTTGTTTTGCTGTTTCGTGCAGACTGGAAACAAAAAAATCAGAGCTTGATAACCTGCTTGCATTGTGACTGCGATGAAAGCAAATAAACATATTTTCCACTTCTGTATGGATCGAATGTTAAATTAGTGCAACGATACACGCAACAAGTGTGTTTAAATTCTCATTTATATTACTCGTAATTCGGTATTCCATTGTTTTGCTAAATGATTTTGTGGTAAGATCAGTTTACGCCATTCAAACGGTCTCAGGTATTTCATTTCATTATACTTGTCCACATTGAGTTAGTAGTTTGGTATTGATGACTTACTGTCGTTTTAGTAAGTACTGGGTCGATTTCAGAGACCTTCCTTAGCCTTTGGCAAACTGTGAAGCATAACGAATCGGGCTACCGTTTCAGTTACCTTTTTCCTCTGTGCTAGTGAACAGCAACGTCGTGGTATATCTTCAGTATGGCTTCGTCTATCAGAGAATTACGATCAGATAACTGGTTACCTGTATGTTTGAGGCTGTGTCGGCGAGCTACTCTTTCTTACTGCTATGCGAAGATAAAATTCCCATCCGTTCACATCTTTTATTCTCTCATGAGGAGCTTCTTCCTGGATGGGATAGGGGAACAAGGCAGATGGGTGGAGGTACCCGCATATCTGTGTGAAGCACGCCTGACGTAATGTTAGGTGCAGAGTGTACACTGACTGCCGCTGGCCAACTACTTCTCGCAATGGGAAAAAATGATGGATTGTATATTAGGTCTACAAAATTTGGCACTCCTCACAAAACCAAGCCCTTCGAATATCTCTTACTCAGTTGCTTGAATTTAAGAGAGAACAATTATGACTAAGGGCCATGTTACTGTTATTGCTTGTAATACAAATAAAAACCCTGGGACAACTGCCCAGTTCCAAAACTCACAAACACCAATACCGAAACAGGGTATACTGTTATCACGCAACTGACACTTCCGCTCACAGCACACACAGCAATTTTCATGTTCCTAAGTCTATTGATTCCATCGTAAAATGGATGAGAAAATCAGGCCCAGAAACGAACTCATTGAGTTATTATCTCATTTACACTAAATGTTTCTTTTGATACACTGTGTGATCCAAAGGATCCGGATACCTGGCTGAAAATGACTTACAAGTTCGTGGCGCCCTACATCGGTAAAGCTGGGATTCAGTATAGTGTTGGCCCACCCACCACTCTCGCAGGCAGACGTTTAATCAGGTGCAGGAAGGTTTCTTGCGGAACGGCAGTCCATTCTTCACGGAGTGGTGCACTGAGGAGAGGTATCGATATCGGTCGGGGAGGCCTGGCACGAAGTCGACGTTCCAAAACAACCCAAAGGTGTTCTGTAGGATTCAGTTCAGGACTCTGTGCAGTCCTGTCCATTACAGGAATGTTATTGTCGTGCAATCACTCCGCCACAGGCCGAGCTTTATGAACAGGTGCTCGATCGTGTTGAAAGACGCAATCGCCAACCCCGAATTGCTCTTCAACAATGGGAAGCAAGAGCGTGCTTAAAACATCAGTGTAGGTCTCTGCTGTGATAGCGCTCCGCAAAACAACAAGGTGTCCAAACCTCCTCCATGAAAAACACGACCACACCATAACACCACCGTCCCCGAATTTTACTGTTGGCACTACACTCGCTGGCCAGATGACGTTCACCGGGCATTCGCCAGACCCACACCCTGCCATCGGATCGCCGTATTGTGTACTGTGATTCGTCACTCCACACAACGTTTTGCCACTGTTCAATCGTACAATGTTTGCGCTCCATACACCTAGCAAGGTGTCGTTTGGCTTTTACCGGCATGATGTGTGGCTTAGTAGCAGCATCTCGACCATGAAATGCAAGTTTTCTCACCTCCCGCCTAACTGTCATAGTACTTGCAGTGGATCCTAATGCAGTTTGGAATTCCTGTGTGAAGGTCTGGATAGATGTCTGCCTATTACATATTACGATCCTCTTCAACTGTCGGCAGTCTCTGTCAGTCAACAGACGAGGTCGGCCTCTACGCTTTTGTACTGTACGTGTTCCTTCACGTTTCCACTTCGCTATCACATCGGAAACAGTGGACCTAAGGATGTTTATGAGTGTGGAAATCTCGCGTACAGACGTATGACACAAGTGACACCAAATCACCTGACTACGTTCGAAGTCCAACAGATCCGCGGAGCGCCCCATTCTGCTCTCTCACGATGTCTAATGACTACTGAGGTCTGTGATATGGAGTAACTGACAGTAGGTGGCAGCACAGTGCACCTAATGTGAAAAACGTATATTTTTGGGGGTGTCCGGATACTTTTGATCACATTGCGTTTTCGTCGGGTTATCGAATAACAAAATTATTACAACGATCGGTGACAATAAAACCTTTAAGCGCCTATTATTTATGATATTGGCTCGTTTCTCTAGACCCTGCATAAAATCGCAAACGAATTAAATTTATAAATCTATAGAAATGTAGGTAACTTCGCATATCATCGTCCTGTCGTCGGCACTGAACTGAGTAAATTGCGGTATACACTGCCATGGGTAACGCTTGATTTTACGTAGTGAGAAGTGTCTTCCTTGCTTGATAATTATGGTATTATAAATAATCATCTGACAATAATCAGCACTATTACCTGAAACGACGTGTGTGACAGTTTGGTTCAAATGGCTCTGAGCACTATGGGACTCAAATGCTGAGGTCATAAGTCCCCTAGAACTTAGAACTACTTAAACCTAACTAACCTAAGGACATCACACACATCCATGCCCGAGGCAGGATTCGAACCTGCGACCGTAGCGGTCGCGCGGTTCCAGACTGTAGCGCCAGAGCCGCTCGGCCACCAGCGGCCGGCTATGACAGTTTGACACAAACGCTACTCACTCACAAAATACTGACACGTCGGTGGTAACACACGTGTTTCGTATTGACAGAAACTGAAAGCATTCTGCAACCACCCCGATTGCGACCAACATACATGCTTAGGTAGTTTTACTGGAGTTACTGCGTCTGGTATCATCACCCCCCTCTTTTTTCCTTTCGTACTGATAGCTTGTAGAGCTTACTGCCTGAGTGCAATGCATTCTGTGTGCAACAGACATGGAGCTGCGTGGGATTATTCAGAATACATTTGAGCAGTTTTCATCTGAACGTGCTCCAGACTGCTGTCGGAAGCAGTAGCGTAGCAAAAGAGAAGGAATTCCTCTGGCAGAGAAATCGTTGGCATGCTTTCGCGGCGGCAGCGAAGAAGCAGCATTCCGGCAGCTTGTGCACGGCCTAGGCAGAAATGCTTTCCGCCCGAGCAGCCGAGAGACTTTTTCGCATAATCCGTTTAAGCGCTGGCGCCGCATGGATCGCAAAGCCGATTGACAGCATCTGTTGCTGCCTTTGGCGGTTCTCTGGTAGTTCCGCTGTGGACGGTTCTCAACCTTCGTTTAAGAACATGCAACGAGCTGAGGAAAATTCTACAACCTAACTGTCTGACATGGCTATTTCCGGTTGGAAATGAGAACCAATGAAGAACTTAGGATCACATTTTATTATAACTATTTCCGTACCTGTTTTCAAGTTTGGATAAAGAATGAGATTATACGCGATGGAGAATCATCAGCTAAATCGAACGTGATCGATATGGAAGCGCATTTCTTCAAAAATACACTCCAAGGAAAGAGAAAAGAGAAAGCGGCGCACCGCGAAAGAATTATGCGAACAGGACGAAAATTGGTAAAAGTGATGTACATTTACAAATAAATGATCTGCAATTTGAGAAAAACTGCATTATTCATTCAAGAGAAAGAACTTCACAAACTGAGCAAGTCAGTAACGCATTCGTCCAGCTCTGGCCCTTACACAAGCAGTTATCCGTCTTGACACTGATTGACAGAGTTGGTATGTCCTCCTGAGGGATATTTTGCACAGGTCTGTCCAATTGGCGCGTTGGATCGTCAAAATCTAGAGGTGGTTGGACGGCCCTGCCCATAATGCTAATTGAGAAAAGATCCTGCGACTGTGCCGGCAATTGTAGGGTTTGGCAAGCACGAAGACAAACAGTAGAAATTATGGCCCGCATTATCTTGCTGAAAAGTAAGCCCAGAATGGCGCGCTATGAAAGGCAACAAAACGGGGCGTAGAGTAACGTCGATGTACCGTTGTGCTGTAAGGGTGCCGCGGATGATAACTAAAGGATCCTGCTATGAAAAGGAATGGAACCCCAGACCATCAACCCTGGCTATCGAGTGGCAGGCGAAAATCAGGTTGGCGTATCCAGGCAGGTCTTCGGCCTGAAGTCTCATTGACTGGATTAGAACTATCTTCAGTGATGAGTCCCGCTTTGATGTGAGGCACGATGAGCAGCAAATTCGTGTCTGGAAACGCCCCGGACAGCGGCGGGATACCAACCTGACTGTTGACCGCCATAGGGCCCGAGAACCAACAGTGATGGTCTGGGGTACTATTTCATTTCACAGCAGGACACCTTTGGTTCTCATCTGCAGCTCCCTTACAGGAAAGATGCACGTCGACGATTTTCTACGTCCCGTTTTGTTACACTTTACGGCAAGCCATCATGGGCATACGTTTCATGAAGATAATGCCCGTCTGCATACGGCGAGAGTTTCTGGTGCTTGTCTCCGTGCTTGCCAAATCCTACCTTGGCCAGTAAGGTCGTCGTGTCTCTTCCCAACTGAGAACGCTTGGATCATTATTGGCATGACCAGCTCGCAATCTGGACAATCTAATGCGCCAATTGGGCAGAATTTGGCACGGTATCCCTCAAGAGAACACCCAACAACTCTGTCGATCAATTTCAAGCAGAATAACCATACAAGACAAATGACTCAAAACAAGGGTAGTTGTGATGGCCATCCAAATTTCGGCATCTTACCTCAAGACATAGAGAAAAACGTTTTTACCTCTTGTAAACAAGAAATCGAGCGAGATGGCGAAATGGGAAGACACTAGACTCACGGTCGGAACGACAGCGGTTCTAATCCCCGTACGGCCATCTGGATTTTCTTTTTCTGTAGTTTCCCTATATCACTTAGGGCAAATCCCAGAATAGTCTCTTTGAAAAGGACACGACCGATTTCCTTATCCATCAATCCCAAGCTATTGCTTCGTTTCTGATGACCACCATCGTCGATAGTACTTTAAACCCTAGTATTCCTTCACCCTGCTCGTTGTTCTTCGACTTTTCACTTGCACATAATTCTGAAACTGTGAGTTTCTTTTCAGATGGTTCAAATGGCTCTGAGCACTATGGGACTTAACTACTGAGGTTATCAGTCTTCTAGAACTTAGAACTACTTAAACCTAACTAACCTAAGGACATCACACACAGCCATGCCCGAGGCAGGATTCGAACCTGCGACCGTAGCGGTCGCGCGGTTCCAGACTGTAGCGCCGAGAACCGCTCGGCCACTCCGGCCGTCTTTCTTGTCAGGTTGCACATCTCCGTAGCATGCAATATGTCATATCATGCGCTAGCGTGAGTTGCCTCGGTTTGCAGAGTGAGTACTGAAATGTATTCCGTAAAAGAAATTTCGTAACAGGTGCGTTAATTTTCGCAGAGAATTGAACTTTCAATTGGGTGTACCAAGATTGATCCATTGGTGAGAACATTACCTATAAAAAGCAAGGGAAATGATTTGGCACAGAGTTTTAACCTGTCAGAAACGTTCGCAACAGCTTGCAATCCTCTAGAAGGTGACGGATAAATTCTTATACAGACTTCACCAAAACAAGGAAAAAATGTTCATATAAACATTCAGTCCGGCATTCTCTCGTTTTAGAATTACGGAATTTTACGTTCAACGGCTTTACGTCATTTACCGTCTAATTAAAACACTGTTATAAGAGAGGTCACTAGCGACGTAATATGGACGGCGCATTATCCTTAATACGAATACAATATAGCCACTTTAACACAAATTGCATTCACATTTATACACGATCTCACCATAATTATATTCGCAGGTACTTGACGATGGCGATAAATGCCGAAACTGACACAAGTGCTCTACGAAATCGGAGTAATATTTAGTTTTAATCACTTAGTAACATGCTTTATTGGTTTCATATCAAGTTGAAAGTTAATCATCAATAGCGAACCTTACTTGTAGGACATTAAATTTCTGTAATATCGTAGGATAGTACGGTATAGTTGAAACATATAGGAATTTTCAACAAAACGCAGTTTCCGATTACTGTGCCACTTCAGACAATTAATATTTCACACAATGGATTTATCGTCTGATTCGACAATTGCTATCGTTTAAGCTCTTGCGAAAGACGAAAAGAGTCAGTAGGAGAAAAGCCAACACTTCTTGGGAAGAGAGCTCCGAAATAGCGGCTCGCTCTTAAATATACACTCCTGGAAATGGAAAAAAGAACACATTGACACCGGTTTGTCAGACCCACCATACTTGCTCCGGACACTGCGAGAGGGCTGTACAAGCAATGATCACACGCACGGCACAGCGGACACACCAGGAACCGCGGTGTTGGCCGTCGAATGGCGCTAGCTGCGCAGCATTTGTGCACCGCCGCCGTCAGTGTCAGCCAGTTTGCCGTGGCATACGGAGCTCCATCGCAGTCTTTAACACTGGTAGCATGCCGCGACAGCGTGGACGTGAACCGTATGTGCAGTTGACGGACTTTGAGCGAGGGCGTATAGTGGGCATGCGGGAGGCCGGGTGGACGTACAACCAATTTGCTCAACACGTGGGGCGTGAGGTCTCCACAGTACATCGATGTTGTCGCCAGTGGTCGGCGGAAGTGCACGTGCCCGTCGACCTGGGACCGGACCGCAGCGACGCACGGATGCACGCCAAGACCGTAGGATCCTACGCAGTGCCGTAGGGGACCGCACCGCCACTTCCCAGCAAATTAGGGACACTGTTGCTCCTGGGGTATCGGCGAGGACCATTCGCAACCGTCTCCATGAAGCTGGGCTACTGTCCCGCACACCGTTAGGCCGTCTTCAGCTCACGCCCCAACATCGTGCAGCCCGCCTCCAGTGGTGTCGCGACAGGCGTGAATGGAGGGACGAATGGAGACGTGTCGTCTTCAGCGATGAGAGTCGCTTCTGCCTTGGTGCCAATGATGGTCGTACGTGTGTTTGGCACCGTGCAGGTGAGCGCCACAATCAGGACTGCATACGACCGAGGCACACAGGGCCAACACCCGGCATCATGGTGTGGGGAGCGATCTCCTACACTGGCCGTACACCTCTGGTGATCGTCGAGGGGACACTGAATAGTGCACGGTACATCCAAACCGTCATCGAACCCATCGTTCTACCATTCCTAGACCGGCAAGGGAACTTGCTGTTCCAACAGGATAATGCACGTCCGCATGTATCCCGTGCCACCCAACGTGCTCTAGAAGGTGTAAGTCAACTACCCTGGCCAGCAAGATCTCCGGATCTGTCCCCCATTGAGCATGTTTGGGACTGGATGAAGCGTCGTCTCACGCGGTCTGCACGTCCAGCACGAACGCTGGTCCAACTGAGGCGCCAGGTGGAAATGGCATGGCAAGCCGTTCCACAGGACTACATCCAGCATCTCTACGATCGTCTCCATGGGAGAATAGCAGCCTGCATTGCTGCGAAAGGTGGATATACACTGTACTAGTGCCGACATTGTGCATGCTCTGTTGCCTGTGTCTATGTGCCTGTGGTTCTGTCAGTGTGATCATGTGATGTATCTGACCCCAGGAATGTGTCAATAAAGTTTCCCCTTCCTGGGATAATGAATTCACGGTGTTCTTATTTCAATTTCCAGGAGTGTATGTTCTAAGAAAATCAGTAGCTGCTTCCTTACATGCTTGGTCAATTGTTCGTTCTTATTCATGTTATTATTCCAACACATTCTCCGGATATGCCCACTATCCCTGCTACATTTTTATTAGTTATTCTCCGATCAACCACGATCATTGGTTGAAAATTGTCAACGGTTTACAGAACTGTGACTTGAGTTGACCTTCCGGGGCGCTCTTCACCTTGCGTCGTGAAATGCCCTGTTTTAAATTCAGCCATCCGATTCTTGATAGTGGAATAGGAAGGGCAGTTACCACCTATATATCAGGAAAATCGCTATAATCCCCTTTTAAAAAAGATATTACATCAAAGCACGACTGTCTTTCACTGTGAATTCTTCATTTTCTTGCGCCATAATCATTCAAACTTGTGTAGAAAAATGAAAACCAATGTTACTGCTGCGCAATTACTATCACCTATAGTATAAAGAACAAAGTTTAATGCCAAAACATCAGAATTAATCTACACCCATTTCGACTAGGAAGAAGACTTATCAACATCCCCTCGTATGCGAGTTCCGTACGGATGAAACGCTCTTTCCCAGACCCCTTCGAACAAATCTACGTCTTCCATGCCACTTCCATAATAGTGATATTATGTGATCGTATCATTTCATACCGCTTCATAGTATTACCTCTATATACTTACACGATGTCCCGTAATCAAGTCATTTACCTTTAATCATGTAATCGCATACTACAGAGTTCCTTTCCTTTGTAATAGCCATTATCTTAAATTTATCCACATCTAAACAAAGCTGCCATTCATTAAACCAAATCGCATTTTGTTCCAGTCTTTGCTCATTTTTCTTCAGGAAAGTCACAATGTTTGATCTTAGAATATGCTCCAGGATCCTCCAACAGCCTGACGTTAGCGATATTCATTTACTACTCTCTGCATCCGATCAAGCACCATTTTTATATAAGTAGAGGTGATCTATACGCCTTTCCAGTCACACGGAACTATTCGCTGCGCAAGCGATTATCGATAAACATAAACTAGCAAAGGAGAGAATTCCGTAGCGTATGCAGCGTACAGGGTGGCTATAATTAAACTTCCGCTACTTGCGTCACTGTAGACAGAAAACTATTTACCGTATGGATACCCAACTTTGTAGGAATGATGTTCAGACTGGGCGCTGCAGGATTTGCATTGTTATAATTGTTAGTGTCATGACTTGCCGTTAGGTGCCACTGCTGATACGGCAACGTAGGGAGGAACTCGTACCCCAAGTTCAAAGGACATGCAGCGTGAATGACACACTTACACTGTGATCTGTTTCGCCAACATGTGATCCCTACTACACAGAAGAGAGGTGCTGTGGACTTAATTGTTTCGATGCACCATTGAGATCCAACTCACATTGCTCGTGAGGTCACCCGGTTACTCCGCAACACGTTGGAGAAAACGAAATCATTGACCGATCGTTCTAAACTGCGTGGCCAACAAGATCACCAAATATGAAGCGTGTGATTTCTGGCTACGAGGTTACCTATAGGACAGGGTTTATCAACGGGGCACTAACGCACATTGGAGGCTGATGATGAGCGTAGAGATGGGGATAACCAACGTCACACCTGAGAGGTTTCGACCAGCAGTAGAGCAATATATTTCAAGCAGTCGTGGATGCAGATGGTCGTCACACTGAGCAACGGATGTGACCTAGAACCTAACAAGGTGTGCAGTTAACTATTGATACGTTCTCGTGAGGAAATTAAAGTGTATTTCTTTCAGTGGTTTACTTATTACATCTCTTCCTCATGTCCTTACAAATGTTTCCACAAAGTTTCGTTGCTCTACGATCAATCGTTATTGATGGTGGCGGTAGGTGCCTGTGAAACCAAACTGCTGAGCCATCGGTTCCTAGGTTTGCACACTACTTGATCTAACTTAAACTAGCTTACGATAAGGACAACACACACACACACACACACACACACACACACACACACACATGCCCAAAAATGTTCAAATGTGTGAATATCAAAGGCATCAAACTGCTGAGGTCATCGGTCCCTAGACTTGTACACTACTTAAAGTAACTTAATCTAACTTATGCTAAGAACAACACAGACACTCATGCCCGAGGGCAGACTCGAACCTCCTGCGGGAGTGGCGGCGCTATCCGTGCATGGCTCCTCAAACCGCGCGGCCATTCCGCGAGGCCCCAGAGGACTCGGATCTCTCGACGGGGGAAGCCGCGTGGGCCGTGTCAAGGCGCCTCAGACCGCGCGGCTACCCCGTGCGGCTCGTTATTGGTGAGGGACCTCACAAGTAGCGAATGTTCAGTTATCTAAGTGGAATTCAGTCAGGTCGTGGTGCCTTGTCCGCTTTAAGTAACTTCAATTGTTTTTCAATTCCAGTGGTTCTAATACAGACATCGCTCAATTGAGGAAAAAAGGGAAGGAAGATGAGAGTTTAACGTCCCGTCATCAACGCCGACATTAGATACAGCTTGTCTATAAGTCTGAGCGGCGTTCAGACATTGGTACGGTACGGGTGAGCACATTTTTAAATGCTGAATTAAAAATTTTCAGCTTTGTCTGTTGTATTCAGTATCGCCACCAAACGGACTGACGAGAGATTGAACTGATAGTTTGGATCCGTTCATTGACCTCACGTTTAATCGGAACTTCCTAGGATTTTCCAATAAATCTTTCAGCAGAATGTGACTATCAGAATTATTGTAGGCTTCAAAAAGGCCCTTCTTACCGACGTTTCGGTAAGCACGGAGCAGGTCGATGCCGAAGAGCCTGTTACGCGAACATGAAATGCAATACATGAGAACAGCACGTAAAAGTTTGCAAAGGTTCCATTATAACGGTGACGAGTGTTGGGACAGAATCGTCGCAGGAGTTGGAACTTGAGCTGCTCACTTTATCTCAGAAAGAATTGGTGTAGTCTACAACAGCGGTCGGCAAGCCGCGGACCGCGGGCTGCGTGCTGCCCGGAGAGCCTTCTCCTTAATGCTCGTGAATAAAGGTCTTACCATTCGGAAATATTTCAGTATCGCGTCTAAACTGAAATCCGAGTAACGATGACGACGGAAGGAAATGATTGCGGAGACGGAAGCAACTGCTGCCCGCGCGCCCCAAGTGCCGTGCGATCGAGCGAAACAACTTATTGTGCATTCACACGGCACAATACGAAACTAACAACTACTAGGTAGTGAGTTTCTGTAACTGGGAACGTTATTTTTTTATTCGATTGCGTTCACAATGCTAAACAGCGTTTATGCAACTGAATAATACTTCCGTTGCTGCCGCGTTTACTCCGTGTTGTGAGTTTCATGACATTTACTGACGGCTTTAAAAAGAACTGGAAGCTACTTGAAGAAGATAGTGTTCAGCGATGCATCGACAGATTTTTACTCTTTGTCTTGATCGTAAAGGAAAACCGCTTTGCTTAATATATCGGAAAACTATTGTTTTTCAAAAAGAATATGATGTCAAATGTCTGACGGGTGATTTACGGAAAAATAAAACTGACACACTCCAGTCGTCAGTAAATAACCAACAAATGTTTTTAAGGTTCAAGTTCAAATAACGAATCGGGTGTACGTTAGAGTTTAAGGTTATCCGAAATACTCGTGAAGTCTGGCTGACCGTTTGCGGACAGCGAACTTATAAAACAACATGCTCTACTGATGGTTGAGGAGGTGTGTGGAGATTAAAAAATTGAAGATATTTATCTGCCAGAACGTGCTCGTGTTCCTGGTGTATTGAAGATTTGGGCAGTAATTTGTATAAGCAACTAAAGGAAAAGGCGAGATTATTTCAATGGTTCTCTTTAGCTGTCGATTTAAGTTATGAAATCTCTGATACTACCCAGCTGCTAATGTTTATTCTTGGAACTAATCACATCTTTAATATTTTCAAGGATTTTTTGCAGATATGTAGTTTGAAAGGAATGACCACAGAAGAAGATTTATTTCGTCACTTAGAAAAAGCGTCACTGTAAGTGCAATTACCATGGCTAAAATTGGTGTTACGGTTGATGAAGGCAGAAACATGAGTGGACATAAAACGGGTCTGGTCTGTAAAATTAAAACTGAACTAAGAGAAATACGTTTTGGCATCCCATTTTTTTCCATTCCACTGTCCACCAAGAAGCGTTATGCTGCAAAGTTCTTGCTTGGAAAGAAGAAATGGTGATGTCCACTGCAAGCTTCATCAGAAGAAATGGGTTGATACATCGCCACTTTCAACACAATTTGAAGATGCGGAAGCAGATCACCGAACCGTCCTGTATGATTCTGAAGTAGATGTGCAATGCTGAAAAAATGTTTTTGATCTCAGAAAATTAATCAGCAGTTTATGATAGAAAAAAGGCAAATGTGTTCCAGAATGTACAGATCCTGAGTGGTTAATAGACTTTGGATCTTTGAGATTTAACTAAGGAGTTCAAATGGCTCTGAGCACTATGGGACTTAACTAATATGGTCATCAGTCCCCTAGAACTTAGAAAAACTTAAACCTAACTAACCTAAGGACATCACACAACACCCAGTCATCACGAGGCAGAGTAAATCCCTGACCTCGCCGGGAATCGAACCCGGGAATCCGGGCGCGGGAAGCGAGAACGCTACCGCACGACCACGAGCTGCGGACTAACTAAGGAGTTAAATATGCTGAATATGAGGCTTCAAGGGAAAAACAAATTAATGAAAAAACAAGCTATTCATAAAATTTATTCACGAGAAAAAGCTAGACCACTTCTCAAATTGTTAAAAGCAGTCGCGGAAGCTGGAATAAATTTTCATTAGATAAATAATAAAATAAAATGCATTTTAATGCAACTTCAAAATCAGTTCAAGAGGAGATGTTGTGACTTCCAGCAGGTTTCTGGTAAACTGAAGGTTTTTGTAATCCATCTGCAATGTGATATTAAGGACCTACTGAGTAATTTAGAAATGGAGTTATTGATGTTCCGTACAGTGACTGTCAAAAAGACTCTTTTTATGAAATAAATGATCTTGTTAAATTATAAGCCAGTTTGCCACTTCATTTTGAAGATGTTAAAGGCTTGCTCAGTATTTAATTATATGTTTGGCAGCAGTTTCTCATGTGAGCAATCTCTTTGAATTGTCAACTACAAATAAATAAATAAATAAGTAAATATTCTTCTCGTTTCACAGATGGGCATTTTAGTGTCATTCTGCGAATTACTACGACTGAAATAAAAGAAAACATTCCACAAATAGCCAGGCTTTATCTGACACATTACATTTTGCTTCGACTCGCATGTATAATTATTTCGAAATTCTCATTTGAATTCTATGTTTCTTTTTTATTCTCTTTTTGTTATTGTTCCTACTTATTAATAAAATGACGTTGAATGAAAAGTAAAATTAAATATTTGTGTTTTTGTATTTCAATAATTATTAATAAGTGCCACCCGCTTTTGTTTCATTTCGCCAGTATCTGGCCTTTTGCAGACGACTGGTCTACAACAAAGCGCCGTTCCTGTCTGAAAGTGAATGACAATATAGTGAAACGGATAGAGAGTACCAGTGCTGCAGATCGAGGATGACGTCGCAGAGCGCCACGCTATTGTATCACTACAGAGGAAGTGTGCCCACATTTGAGCACAGTTTCACATTTCTGCGCCGCAACAGCAGAAAATTTCAGGGTTTCAAAACAGCGATCCTTGAATTTTGTTGCGCAGTGTAGAAAGTGATAAAAGTCGTGGGATAGCGATATGCACACACATATATGTGGCGTAAACGGGTAGTTCTCTGGCGGAGATGTCATTTTTAACTAGGTGATTCACGTGATAATATTTCTGACGTAATTATGGCCGCATGACGGGAATTAACAGGCTTTGAACGCATGGTGATAGTTGGAGCTAGACGTCCATTTCGGAAATCGTTAGGGGCTTCAATATTCCGATATCCATAGTATCAAGAGTGTGCCGAGGATACCAAATTTCAGACATTACTTCTCACCACGGACAACACAGTTGCCGACGACCTTCACTTAACGACCACAGATTGTCAGTACTAACAGAGAAGCAGCACTGCCTGAAATAACCGCAGAAATCAATGTGCGATCGCCGCGAGTTCCTTTGCTAACAGTACAACATCGCCTGCAGCGCCTCTCCTGGGCTCGTGACCATGTCGGCTGGACCCTCAGCAGATAGGTCCCAATTTCAGTTGGTAAATGCCGATGGTAGGGCTCGACGGTGGTGCAGACCTCCACGAAACCATGGACCCAAGTAGTCAACAAGGCACTGTGCAAGCTGTGATGGCTCCATTATGGTGTAGGCTGCGTTTTCAAGCAATGGACTGGGTCCTCTGCTCCAACTGGACCGATCATTGACTGGAAATGGTTAATTCGGCTAGTTAGAGAGCGTTTGCAGCCATTCATGGACTTCACGTCTCCAAACAACGATTGAATTTTTATGGATGACAATGCGCCCTGCCACCGGGCCACAATTGTTTGCAATTTGTTTGAAGAACATTGTGGACAATTGTAGCGAATGATTAGGCCACCCAGATAGCCCGCCATAAGTCCCATGGAACATTTGTGGGGCATAATCGAGAACTGAGTTCGTGCACAAGATACTGCATCGGCAACACTTTCACAATTACGGAAGGCTGTAGAAGCGGCATGACACAATATTTCTGAAAGGGACTTTCAGCGACAAAATGGTTCAAATGGCTCTCAGCACTATGGGACTCAACTGCTGCGGTTGTTAGTCCCCTAGAACTTAGAACTAGTTAAACCTAACTAACCTAAGGACATCACACACATCCATGCCCGAGGCAGGATTCGAACCTGCGACCGTAGCAGTTGCACGGTTCCGGACTGCGCGCCTAGAACCGCGAGACCACCGCGGCCGGCTTTCAGCGACATGTTGAGGCCATACCAAGTCGGAGTTGCTGCACTTTTCCGGGCAAAAGGAGATTTGACACGATACCTTCTGTCAACCCAGTGTAATTTTGTTTCACACTATGTGTAGCTTCCACAATTTTGTAGTCTCTTCTCATACGGCGCAACAAATTTTTGTATGGCCTCGTCACTGAACGTCACCGCTTGTATTGTTAGTTGTGTGGTGTCATGTTCCTTCAGCTCATGATTGTTGTTGAATTTTTTACTGCCAAGGAACATTTTCAGCTGCAAAAAGACGGCTCTTAATCTGTACTCCGTGACGTTTTAAAAACATCTTAAAGTAAGCATTTGCACTGAGTGTTTCACTTCGCGGTAAAAAAAATTCACCAGAAGAATACTGTCTCCGTTCAAAAATTTGTGCACGAGACTTTTGAAGGTGTCAGTATTTGATTGTCTTTGGTGTTTATCTCATCCCTGATCAGCATCTTGCTTAGAAAATCATCGCCATCTTTGTTGCCACGTGTCAAAAAGTTAACTGTACTGCACCAGATGCTGTTATTTTAGTTGTTCCGTAAGAGCTTTTGGTACCCAACGAGCATACAGTTTGGAGAATTCAATTTTTTTCGTAAACTGTTTCATGAAGAATAGATCTTGAAATTGTCGGACAATTTTTAGAGAGATTGCGTACTGTAGACTTCTGGTTTTCTTTTACGAGTTATGGGGGTTTTAAGAACCAGTTCTTCAATTAACCAAACATGGACGCCCATTTTGGTCGTCATAGTCCACTTTCTCACTTCCCGCAGGGAACTTTCGGACCCATCTCGTTACCAATGAGTTACTCATCGTGTTTTCTCCGTAAACCTGACAGATCTGTTGACGATTTTCGACTGGTTTACTGTCCTTGGAATTTAGAAAACGTATTAGAGATAGACTTTCACAAGCGAGGGGATTTTCAATCAATTTCGTCACCCTAAACAAGTAATACACAAGGTAATCTACGCCCAGAGAACTCAAAATTGTGTCGCCTCTTCCTTGGCTCAAAGCATCTGCAGCACATGCGCCGAACTGCGATCTGCTACAGAAAGGCATTCAACCGGAACTTACTTCCTGAACGTATCTCGTACTACAGTGTGGAAAATTGTAAACCAGGCGAAGATTACGAAAGGTTGTCTCAGTTTATTGCGTTCTCTTGTTACTTGATGGGAAATACTGCAAAAATTTCCACTACTAATCTGCATCTGTCTTGGTGATGTTCCTTTGCTACTGCAGTGTCAGAACTGCTGCTTGTTAAGATACAAATGAAGTTATTTGGGATGTGGAGGGAGCGGCAGTATTCAGTCAGTCACGATGCACACGCTTCACGGACTAGACTGCGTCTTGAGGACGCTGGGGCGCTGGTGGCCGCACTGAGTCACTGCGCACGCAGGCGGGTTGCAGCGTAAACTGCCGACGCATCTGCTTCGATGACGGCATCTCGGGCGGGCATTGCAGACGGGCGAGAATGGCACTTGGTTATTTTTAGGGTCGTGCTCCTTGCTTGGCCATCAGGACGGAGCCAACTTTAGCCCGACTGCGGCCCAAAATACTGGGATGACGGACCGCGTCCTCGGGCCGTGGCTGCATCGACCGCTTCCCTGCATCTGACGGGCCATCCGCCGTCCTCTAAGGTCCACATATCAAGAAGGCGCCACAAATAAGAGTGCTCTTCACCACGGGACACGACCATGTTCCATGCACAGACCTGTTCCAAGGTGTGCAGTCGTAAATCGAAGACTTACGGAATAATAAATGCCACCTACCGCACCAAAATAGAGGAAGATATCATGCGGATATAGTGTGGTTAGACTTAGCGCACAAGGCAGGGTAAGGAAAGGCAAACCTACGTTTATAGCATTTGTAGACGTAGAGAAAGCTTCTCATTGAAATTTTGAAGGTAGCGGGGGTAAAATACAGGGAGCGAAAGGTTATTTACAACTTGTACATAAACCATACGGTAGTTACAAGAGCAGAAGAGCATGGAAGGGTGTTGTTAAGAAGGGAGTGAGACGGGTTTGTTGGCTATCCCCTAAATTATTCAGATTGAGCCAACAATAAGGGGAACCAAAGAAGAAATAAAAATTTTGCGATTTGTCGGTGAGATTGTAATTCTGTTAGAGACACAAAGGATATAGAAGTGCGGTTAAATGGAATGGGCGGTAACTTGAAAGTAGGATATGAAATGAACATTACAAAGCAAAATGCGGGTAATGGGATGTACTCTAATTAAATCAGGCGACGCTGAGAGAATTACATTACGATAAGAGACACTAAAAACAGTAGATGAGTTTTGCTGTTTGGGCACTAAAATAACTGATGATGGCGAAAATAAACAGGATATGAAATACAGAATGGAAGGGCAAGAAAAAGGTTTCTACAGAAAAAAATGTGTTAACAGATAAAGTAAATTTAAGCTACAGAAAGTCTTTTATCGAGAATTTGTCTGAGGTGTAGCGTTGTACGGACGTGAAAAGTGGACGATAAGCAGTTCAGATGATTAGAGAATAGAAACTTTTGAAATGTGGTGCTACAGAAGAATGCTGAAGATTAGTGGGGTTGACATCGTCCCTTATGAGGAAGCACTGCATAAAATTAGGGAGAAAAGAAATTTGGGGCTTAACCTGACTAAAGGAAGCACTCGGTTGATAGGGCACATTTTGAGGCATGAGGGAGTCACCAATTTAATATTGGAGGGAAGTGTGTGTTGTGTGTGTGTGTGTGTGTGTGTGTGTGTGTGTGTGTGTGTGTGTGTGTGTTTGTGGTGGGGTGGGCGAGGGGGGGAATTATAGATAAAGACCAAGAGACAAACGATACAAGTACAGTAAATAGTTTCAGATGTATGTGGAATGCAGTAATTCGGACGTGAGGCTTGCATGGGGTATATCTGCATCAAACCAGTCTCTGGACTGAAGAACAATGAAATTTTCAGGCAGCACTTCCATCTTTTATGTAGGAATGACACAGCCCTGTCTCACTGCACCGCGTGAACATCATCGATCACATGATATTCGGCTGTCCACTAAGGAACCACGCGACAATCGATTTTTTGCAGAGTGAAGATGCTACTTGTGACAAATAATGTTTCCAGATATCCCCCATCGAGGGTTACAAGCGAAAACTAACCAACGATCACGAACGTGGAAGAGGAGTATACCAACAGCGGAGAGTGCGGAAGATCCTAAAGGAGTTAACCCCAAATGAAAATTGTGCAAGCTCAGAAGCACTAAGGTGGCGACACCCTGCGTGGCTCTCTTAACCTAGCTGGAAGAAAAATATATTAGTGGAAGAAACAAGGACAGCCTCGGATATAAACATGTTTTAACTTACATAATTTTATTTGGATCGTAATTAATTGATGAATTTTGTGACACATTTCAACCACTGGCCATTTTCAGGACTGTAAAAAAAGGAGGAAAATGATCAAATAACAAATAATAAAATATTCCAGGATATTATGCCGTGGTCGAAAGGATTTCACCTTAAAACCTGGCGTTTCGTCCCCATCTGCGGAGGACATTTTCAAGGAGGATCGTAGCTTTGTTGAATGTCCGATTCACACCCTAGCTCGCAACTGTCTACAGCAAAGTCCGTATCCGCGATCTTCCGCGCAGTGGCGTGACGTCAAATGTTTTGAATACGGGAGTGCAATTGGCGTTGTCCGCTGTTGCTATCATCCAATGGCGGAAGACTGGTACACATCTTCTTTAGCACCGGAATCCAAGTATCATTCAGTGTCACGCTCTCCTCCTCCTTGTTGAAATTCTTGGCGTGTTTCACACTCTCTATGGCCTATCTCCATAGCCTTCGTGGTATTCGCTGTGTGTTATCAAAATGAGTGTGGTGGTCTCCTGGCTTGAAAGAATGTTCCGCAACAGCTGATCTGTCAGTCTACCCTCTTCTGCAATTGCCTTTGTGCTCGTCGAGTCTTTTTTCGACAGTCCTTTTTGTAGTACCCACGTACACCTCTCCACAACTACACGGAATTCAATAAATTCCAGCTTTTTCCAGTGGTTGTCTAACGTCTTTCGCCAGTTTTGGTTGATCTTGAATCTTCCATGTGCGTGTGCAGACTACCGCGATGTTCCGCTTTTCCTATGCGATCAATCACGTCCTTAATGAATGGCAGGAAAACTTTCGATTTCACCGATGCTCGAGCACCGCTGTGATTTCTACGCGGTGGTCTTAATGCTTTTTTCACCTTAGCGAACGAATAACCATTCTTGAGCAATGCATTGGTGAGATGTTATAAGTCTGCGTCAAGCAGCTCTGGTTCGCAAATTTTTCTTGCTATATCCGCCAACGTTTTTATGATGACTTGCTTTTGTTGTGTGTGGTGGTTCGAATCTCGGTGTAGGTAACGGTCTGTGTGCGTGGGTTTTTGGTAAGCCGTGTGGCCCAAGCTACCACCTTCTTTCTTCGGGGAAATATCAAGCAATGTGCGACGCATGGAAGGTCTCTAGGAGAAGAGAGTCCAGCTTCTGTGTTCTCTCACGAAAGAGTGTTTAACTGTGGGTGAGAGGAATGCTATAAAATGCCTGAATTAGGACGATAGTTTTATCAATCTCCCCGCTGATAAGGGAAATCTAACGGTTATTTTGAATGTGACCGACTGTTATAGTAATATTCACGGCTTATTAGATCCGCAAACATATAGGAAACTAAGTAAAGACCGCACAGACAAAGTTATTACAGTTGTTACGACGTTGATAAAGAAGTCCTCTATCGAACAAAGCGTTCAGAAAAATTTGTCCAATTCAGTTGCACTAGCACCAAAAGGTTAAGAATTGCCGAAGGTGCACAAAGAACATGTTCCTCTCAAGCCTCTAGTGAGTGCTATTGGTTCGCGCACGTATTCCATTGCCACCACTACGACCCTATGTGGACCTATCGGATTCGTATATCAAGGAATCGCCATATTTTATCAGTAAATTAAATGGCTTAGGGGTACAGCTGGAAGACATACTAATTTTGATGTGGTGCCGCTTTTCGCTGTTGGTTCCACTCAATGAAGTGTTGCAAAAGCCAAATCGGATTTTTCCTCCTGATGTTACAGAACTGGATAAATATGGATTCACAATCACGTATTTCAGGAAAAAATCGAGGAGCTGGCATTGGAAACTTCGAAGAAGAAACCGAATATATGGTTTCATTACGTGGATGATACGTTTGTTTTGTGGTGGCATGGCAGGGAGGAACTGGATCGTTCCACAAATATCTGAACGGGATGAGTCCCAAGATTCGGTTTACCAAGGAGTAGGAGGCAGGTGAAGGATTAAATTTTCTTGTTGTGCAAGTTTTCAAGAAAGAAGATCTTAGCTTAGGCCACACGGTTTACCGAAAACCCACGCACACAGACCGTTACTACATCGGGATTCGAACCAACACACACAACAAAAGCAACACATCATAAAAACGTTGGCGGATAGAGCAAGGAAAATTTGCAAACCCGAGATGCTTGAAGCAAAATTATATCATCTGACCAGTACATTGGTCAATAATGGTTATTCGTTCGCTAAGGGGAAAAAAGCGTTAAGACTACCGCGTAGAAATCATAACAATTCTCAAGCGCCGGTAAAATCGAGAGTTTTCCTGCCGTTCATTAAGGACATGACTGGTCGCGTTGGAAATATCTTGAGAAAGCGGAACATTGCGGTATTCCACACACCGACATTTAAGATACAAGATCAACCGAAGTCGGTCAAGGGTATTCGACAACCACTGGAAAAAGTATTTATAGAATTCCGTGTAGTTGTGGGGAGGTGTACGTGGGTACTACAAAACGAACAGTCGATAAAAGACTCGAAGAGTACAAGGGCAATTGCAGAAGAAGGGAGACTGACAGATTAGCTGATGCAGAACATGCTTTCAAGCCAGGACACTACCACTTTCATTTTCATAAGACTCAAGTACTGGTAGCCACAAGCAAATACCATGAAAGGTTATACACAGAGGCCATAGAGATTGAGAAACACCCCAACAATTTCAGCAGGAAGGAGGAGGACGTGAAATTGTATGAAATTTGGATTCCGGAGCTGAAGAAGATGTGTACCAGTTTTCCGCTATGGGGTGATAGCAACAGCGGACAACGGCCAATTGCACTCACTTATACAAAAGATGTAACATCACACTAATGCGCGGAAGCGGAATTTTGCTGTAGTCAGTTGCAAGCTAGGATGTGAATCGGTCATTCAACAAAGCTACGATTCCCCTTGGAAATATCCTCTGCAGATGAGGACAAAACGTCGAGTCTTGAGGTGAAAACCATTCGACCACGGCATAATAGCCGGGAACATTTTATTATGACATTTCCGGTCGTGAAAATTTACATTTTACTATCAGATAACAGTTCTGAAGATAGGCACATTAGGACTCATTAGTTTCAAAAATGGCACGTTCAAAAATCGATGCATTGTTTTCTGTCGCTAATAAAACATAAGTGTAAACTAAATCATACGTAATAGGAGTAAGATATCAGAAAAACAGCTATATAGGTAACATTAACAACTGCAATTTCAGACAAACCGCTTAACAGATTGTTGCATCGTATCTCGACAGTGATCTCGGTACAAATCATTTGTGTAAACTGACAGTCTTTGGCGAATAGTGTCCATAACAAAACAATTTGGACACCAGATGGCAGTGTAGACCACTACCCGGAGAAAATTGCGATCTCAAATAAAAGGCAATAGCACAGTATATACTTGACATGTAGATGTGATACGCATTTCAAAGGTTACCTACTACGTTACAATTAATAGATAAATCTAGATACGTTAACATACAACGATGAAGACAAATATGCAACAATTACTGCTAGTATTATGCTTTTTTAGTAGGAAGCCCAAAAATTCCAGATGTAGTTTTCAGTCTTTTTGAAGAATCAGGCAAACTCCCAATTGCTTTGGAGATGGTCAATGGTTGAAAGCACCAAACAGTTAATAAAACATAAGTAGCACAGAAAAAATAAATAATTAAATTATTTAAATGAAATTATGACCGCTGCTTCCTGTTTTGCGTTCTTTCAATATATTTCCATAATTCATTTTTTTAACAGCTGGATAAATTTCTATCTAATTAACTAAAAATAGAATTACGTGACTGGCAGGTGTATATGTCATTATATATATATTTTATTTCCTAAAAGAATGTTTTCCCATTTTTATTTGTGAAATACTGTGTACCGGATGCTGACCGAGTGACTGGTGTCCGCGGGGTATCAATTTATATATTAAAATAAAAAAGCAATGTTGCCCATTTGCAAGTAATCCTACAAATTTTTAATACAACCAAAACACAGAAACGCAACTTAGTTCTGTCCATTATTATAAAATTGAATTGTAATGATACTGAAGACAACGAAAGTATACATAAAAAGGTCTTCCTTCAGTAATGGACGTGTTTTATTCGGCTACACGGTGCATTTACAATCACTGGGCCCGCCTTGACATGTAAGTCTCTCTTCGCTCTCGGGCGAGATGACCTCATGGAAATATGCACTCCTTCACGTATTGTTACGTATTCTTGTGCGTACAATGCGAACTGCAAAATACGAAAGGGACACACTGGAAAATCAGCAATATACGAGAATATATTCCTGTGAAATCCTTGTAATTTTAACGGCAGCATCAAACAGTTTGGATTGAAACATACATTCCGTGTGTATATTCATGAAAATTTCAATTCGAAAAACCATGTACAGTACTACACCTTCGAAAACGTTTAGGTACAGGTACATTCTCCAGTGTGACTAATGCGATGATTCCTGGAATCCTTTAGTAGTTGCTTTCTACTGTTGTTAATATGATAATTCTCTAAATTTTGCATGAAGTTGCTACTAATTTCAGACATTTTAAAAACCGAAAAGTTTTAATTTTCAGCAATTCTTCGGCGTAAATTAATTTCCTATATGACGTATTGCCTTTCGGATTCTGCCTCGGTTTCTTCCGAGCGATGTTTGTTTGACGATTTTCCTGATGTTCCGCCAGCATGAATGGCTGCCGCTGTCAAAGGTTCATTCTCCATTGCTGGTGGCGGACTGTAGTCGAGTTCGCGGTCGGAGACTACAAGCCAGCGTTCTAGGCTATTTCCCTGGTCATCACCACTGTGGTTCTCCCCTTGCTATCTGCAACGATCGTTCGCTGCAGCATGAGAATCCAGGATCCGTTTACCATGGGGCTTCCTTCTTTCTTGTGAAGTAATTATAATGTTTGCGAATTTCTTTGGCTTTCTTGAACAAGAGAGCGTGGTAAGTCTCTCTACGGCTAGATGCTACGTGTCGGCGAATTTTCTTATGTGGTCGGTCTCACACGGGCGTTCTTGCTGTGAAGAGCTGCCACACCCCTTTGTTCGGGGAAGCTATATAAATCAACAAACATGACGAAAAGCTCTCAGGCGTCGGCTTCACAATCAACAAGTACACATTCCGTCCGAAAAGTTCCAGGGCTGATTTTATGCCTGGCTTAAGGCGACGTCAGCGCAGTAACAACTGTGGCGGGTTGAACTTACAACTGTAAACAACAGTTCTGAACAGGTTGTGTTAAGTAGTGGACATGCGGCCGTAGTGTGTCAATGTTGCTGAGTCACAAACTGCAATCGTGCAACGAACCGAATGCCGCTGAATCGAGTGTTCAAGACATTCTCCAGAAGAGAAGAATGTGTACGAAGTTTGACGCTCACAACTTGACAACTTGACAGTTCTTCGCAGGTGATGAGACTTGGTGCTATGAATCTGAACCTACCACAGAATGACAAAGTGCAGAAATTCTTGTGAGTGGTCAACGCTTTGACTTCATAACCTACACTCAGACCAATGTAATGAATGCGTTGCATAACATCCGAAAGTACGACATTTTTGGCAGTTTCACATGGCTGTAAGGACGTTCTGTTCGTTATACTCAAGTGCAGGAAGAATATATAGAACACATGAACCATAAAAAACATCTCAATTACCCTATCTTTTTTTTTAATCCAGTCTCGAAACTTTTTTAACTACCAGGGTAATCACCGCGCGCGATCTCGACTCCAGGCCGCCACCAGCATTAAGGGTGAGCCTTTGACTTTAGCAACCACTTGTGCTGGCGAAACGTCAGAAAATCGTTAAAGAAACGTCAGTTATACAACCGGAGACGTAAGATACCAGGTCATGAAAGCCTCAACTGAATTGCCAAAATGTTACATTTCTGAGGTTTGGAACTAATATGAAGGATCTAGTGCATCCGAAGACAATGTGAGTTCGTTTCTAGTGTGAGTTAGAATCTGCAGCAAAATCTATGACCCTTGGTTCTGTTTTCCTGTCCCAGAAATAGAAACGTTCATTGCTGATACGTAGAAACTAATAATCATTATTATTTTTTGATATTGTGACAGAATTTGTGGTATGAGTCACATTCTGTATGGTTTCTCCATATTTTAGATCATACTTTGTAAGTACCCTTTTTTCCCTAAGACTGCTGGCCAGTGTGGCGAGTGGTTCTAGGCGCTTCAGTCGGGAACCGCGCGACCGCTACGGTCCAGGTCCGAATCCTGCCTCGGGCATGGATGTGTGTGATGTCCTTAGGTTAGTTAAGTTTAAGTAGTTCTAATTTCTAGCGGACTGATGACCTCAGATGTTAAGTCCCATAGTGCTCAGAGCTATTTGAACTATTTTTCCCCCCTAAGACTGTCTTATAACACCTTTTAGATTACCAACTTCCAGGAGGTATTGTTACTCAGGAATCTCTGTGTGAAATACCTGTTCAGTCTGTAGCTTTTTCTTCTGTTACTACCACTACTGCTGCCGATGCGAAGCCTTTCTTCCTTTCGGGAATGCTGAACGCTCCCGTGAGTTTCCCGTGTTTTATCTTTGAGCTGAGACTTGCACGTGTAGTACGGGACTTTACGAGTATGCCTTTAAAAATCAGCTGGCGTCGGTAAGGTTGTGAGCATTTTTATTGCATATGTCAGGTGAGCGCCCACCTTGGGGCCGTAGAGGAGTACTTTCTCGTTTGCTCGAAGTTTTCGTTGTGTTAATATCAGCAGCGAGTAACGTCTTCTTCCGCACTCTTCGTAACAGTGTCGCCGCTTCTCAAGTTTTAATGAACCCGGTTAAGAGGAAACTTAGGAAGACGGCGTTTTCGCAGAGTATTCTCTCTCCTTACATAGGCGAATGCAAATAAGTATGCTGGGTCGAAGCAGCACATCTTATTAGTTTGCTGCTAACTTCATTTAGGACACTTACGTGACTAAAGTATTTTATGTACTAACCTGTAAACGTGCCACAGCAAACATCTTTTAGTCTACCCTGTAGTAAGTTTCTATAGAATTTTATGTAGCTTACATCTGTGTCTCTAAATATGTTAGACGTATGAATACACAGCTCATGATTAGTTTCAGACATCACACTACAGCATGCTGTGGCCACACTAAAGTATGATGAAACGCATTATGTCTAGTCCTCTTTTAACTGCCAGAGCCGGCCGCTATGACCGAGCGGTTCTAGGCGCTATAGTCTGGAACCGCGCGACCGCTAAGGTCACAGGTTACCACAAGACTTTGTACTGTGCCACATCATAACTCAAATTCCGTTCGCGGCAGTTACCAGCGGAAAAAAGAGTTATGCTGTGACAAAATTAGGCGATATACGGTATTATTCATACGTCGTCCGTCCAAAAAGTTCAGAGACTGATTTTATTGCTGGCGTATAGCTGATGTAAAGGCAGAAACTACGGTGGCAGCTTCAACTAATAACAGTAAACAACACATGTGCATTCGATCAGTCACTTGTGAACAGACAATGTTAAGCAGTGGGACGCGCGGGCGTAGAGAGTCAACGTTATTGTGGCAAATCGCAGTTGAGTAACACCTATAAATCAAATGCTCGTGTCATCCACCAGAATGTCTTTTTAGGAGTAAACATGTGTGTGCGAAGTCTGTCCCGAACAAAAGCAACGACGTGTGGACACGTGCTGCGACTTGATTAAAAAGTAAAACGGCGACAGTTATTTTCTGAATAAAATCGTCACGGTTGACGAGACTTAACGTTATCAATAGGAACACCACAAAACGGATAAGTGCAGATGTTCATATGAAGGGTCAACTGTTCGACGACGTAACGGTCATCCAAGCCAATGTGACGCGCGACTTGAACAACATCCCGAAGAAAGACTTTCCTGAGAGTTTCGCATGGTCGTACAAACGTCCTGTGCACTGTACTCAAGTGGTTAGAGACTGTCTAAAACGCCTGAAACATTAAAATCACAGTATTAACTTTTTCCATTTTTTGTCAGTCCCGTCTCTAAATATTATGTACTGCCGGGGGGGACCTGGTAAGATATGGATCACATACCAAAGGGTGTGGGAGACATAAAACATCAGCTCCCCCCTTCCTTCAGTGCTTCGTTTGCGTAAACAAACTAGTGCGGCTACAAGGCTGTAATTGTTTTTCTTGCGATCGGTCTTAACATCGGACGTGCCGTGGAAGCGTAAAATAATTGCGTTAATTTTGGCCGAGGCGAAGGAAGGAGCAGCGAGCATCTCGCGGCGGGCGTGTAGTCGAGGAAACCAATTAAGCCTTACATGCAGATACTGCGGCTGACAAACGCCTCGCGCTGATATTGCGCGGCGCTCGTAATTACCTCCAGCCTTGTCCGGAGTATTTAGATAGCCGCTGGATTTGCAAAGCTTTTAATGAAGGACCCTGTTCCCCAGAAATAACGGCCCGACGCCGCTTTATCGCGCTTTTTACCCCCACAACAGTCTGAAACTTGCTCGCACGTATGTACAGAAATTATTGGCCCCAGTTAGCCACCGTCGACGCCGAGCTGCAACAGCGTTACACGTAACTGCGGCGTTTTGATATCATAGCAAGCACGAAGCGATAATCACAGAAACAACCGTTGGTGTCCATAAGTTGAAGGATTTCCGAGGTCCACGAAAAAACATTGCGCCGAGGCTACACAGTCCGAACGAAAACTGTAGCGCAATATTGTTGGAAATACATGGTCTCCGAGAGACGGCACTGGCAGTACGTCGCCTCATTTAGTATACCTGCATCGGTCCACGTAGACAGAGTTCTTGGATACAGTAATGTTCGATGATCGTCGATAGTTGCAAAATATCGATGTGAGGAGTTTAATCGTTTGTGGTTCAAAATCGATAGTGAATTCTTTGAACCGAGCGGTCTAGGGCGCTCCAGTCATGGACTGTGCGGCCGATCCCGGCGGAGGTTCGAGTCCTCCCTCGGGCATGTGTGTGTGTGTGTTTGTCCTTATGATAATTTAGGTTAAGTAGTGTGTAAGTTTAGGGACTGATGACCTTAGCAGTTAAGTCCCATAAGATTTCACACACGTTTTGAATTCTTTGAAACAGTACAACGTCGAAGTTAAACACAAAATATCGATTTTCGATGTTGACAAAAAAAATTGGCTTACCTACTTGTTACCACAACTTTCTATAATTTTTTCATCATTTCAGTGATTATTTTTCTGAACCTGTCACATTACGATACCAATGCAACACATTTGTCACTTATTAAAAGTGAAACGTGACCATGGCAGCAAATTATGGTTGGAGGGAGGGGGGCAATATTTACGAACGATCGAAGCTTAGCGTGGATTAGTGCATTTCATTTTTCATTCAGTTATTGCTTTCGTGGCTTAAAGCAGTGTGGGCAACATAATAAAACTTGTCCACAACCAGCGCATCGAATTGATTATGAAAGGATATCTGCGGCCAGTTCTGTTTTATTTGTGGTTTTCGTGAACAAAAGCGGTTGCCAACGAGAAGCCCGTCTTCACTAGTAGCTCTGAATGAGAAATTACTTCACCAGCTGCACGATATATTTGGGATGATATAGAGCAGGGGTTCTCAAACTTTTTCCGTCGCGCCCCCTTCTGGAATATTAATTATCTGCTCCAATAGTCCGCCTACTTCCCGCCCTCATTTTCTTCCCTTTTTTAAAACTTCTCATACTTGGCACAAAACGGCCCGCGACATCTATTTACTTCTAATGGTTGCACCTATAAGTTATAACAATAACAACAATAAAATAATACTAATAATTATAATGATAATAGAATGTGTCCTCGAGCACACCAGAGTTAAACATGTTTTAAAAAATTATCACACATTTGTATTATTCAAAAGTGGTGAAAGTTAACAGTTACTACTAGTTTATAAATTACCACGGTTGCGTGTGCGGATATTCGAACTGAGCAAATATGTGTATTTCACTACTTTTTTATTTTATATTTTTTTAGTTCACGGATTACTTACTTAAACTTTGTTTCCTTCTATATTGCTTTTAATTCATTTAGAATGTTTTAGTATTTGAAAGATAACGACGTACAAATGGCGATAGAACAATAGTGAACATTTAAGTGTCAGTTTAAAAATTGGTAAATTGAAATTTATCATCCAAAAAGGAAATATACAACAGCAAAATGTTCGCGGTTCAAAACTGGAAAATTTTCTGACATTTGCGTATTTAGTGTGATGTGTGTGCTTGAATTTGTGAAGATAGTAGACCCGGTCTTGGCTGGATCTTCGAATCAGCAACTTGAAAACCCTTCCAGCTGCAGCCGAGACCGATGTTTCGTTTTCATTAATGCCATTTCGGAAAATGGTGACTCGCACAAGTAAGTTGACGGGAAGGATAATAATACGTCCACTGCCGTTCTTACTAAATAGAGATATTCATTCCGAGTTTGCATCTAACAATTTTCAAAATACTTCGATTTAAATTCATTTCTAAGTGTTTTATTACTTGAGAGGTCTATCAGCTTTTCCTGTTCTCCTGTTGACAAATAGTCTTCTATGATCGATTCGAACGGATGGTGGATCCACTCATACTTAGATGAAGGTTTTGGAAAATTATCCCTCGAATTGCTGACGAAAGTTTTCGAGGTGTACTATGCCTTTCCTCCTAAATTTACCTACGTCCAACTCATTTTCCTTCACAAAATCATTTAGTCAAGAAAACATGAAAACATCTCACAATTACCCTTCTCCATCTGGGTTGTACAATGTGCAAATTTTCTCTTAAAAGCAAGCACTTCTTCGCGTAGAACGATGATATCACTATTTCGGCCTTGAGGTGATACTTTAAGAGCATGCAGCTTCTCAAAAACGATGGCCATGTGCAACAATAATAGAATACATTTTTCATCCACAGACAGAGCCGCGATTGTAGGACTGCTGTTGCATGGGAAAAGACGGAGTTCATCCTTCAACTCCACAACGTGACGAAGAACTATACAACGAGACAACCAACATACCTCCGCGTACAGTAGAAGCGAATAATGAGTAAAAGCCGTCTCCTCGCAAATATTGGAAAATAGTCTACTCTTTAACGCTTATTCTTTCACCAAATTTATCACACTGACTGCATCTCTCAGCACTTCCTTGTCTTCCGATTGTACTACTTTAGAAGACAATGCCTCCGTGTGTATCACGCAATATGTGAATTTTACAGAATGAAAAACGTCAAACATTCTTGTCATGAACCCCCTTTTAGTTTCAATAAATGGTGCCACCTTATCGGTACTTAAACCAACACAATTTGTCCATGAGCCGCGTGGTCTACGGAGTCTTGCCACGGTTCGCGTGGCTCCCAGCGTCCGAGGTTTGAGTCCTCCCTCGGGGGCATGGGTGTGTGTGTTGTCCGTAGCGTAAGTTAGTTTACGTTAGGTTAAGTAGTGTGTAAGCCTAGGAACCGATGACCTAAGCAGTTTCGTCCCATAGAAACTTTGCGCAAAAATTTCCTCATGACAGACTGTTGTCAACTAAAGAGGAATTCAGAAGAAAGAAAACATCTTCGCCTGTAGCCCCTCCTTTCCAGAGCTCTACAAGATCGGAATTTTTCGTGCATTTAATTTTCATAAGAGTAGTGCATAAAAATAAGTAGCTGGGAAACGTTTTCGATATCAATACTGTCATCAAGTTCCAGGGCAAATATCGGGCTATCCTGAAGACGTGATAGCATTAGATTTTCCACGTCAGCGGCTGTTGCATCAATTACGACGAACCACGATATCATCTGAGAGTGGTATCGATTTCATAGTCTCGGCAAACCTTTCTCCATGCATAATTTCGCATATTTTGACGGATGCGGGAAGTAATTTCTCACCAATAATTTTGTGGTGCTCTGGATTTTGCAATTAACTAAAATACCTCTAAGGATGCTCTTAGTGTCGTCTTAGAATCTGATACCTGTTTTTTGAGGAATCTTATATTTCCTTTTACGTGTTACTCCTGACGCTTAAAAATCTGTCGGTTTTAGTTACATGAGCTGGATGATTTGTCTGCAGATGTCTTTTCAGTTTTGCAGGCTTCAAGCTATCGTAGGCATCTTGAAACAAAGAACACATTGCGAGCGTCCGAGCGTTCCTCACTATTCAGACGAATGCTGGCTAATGTCAGATAATCAACTTGATAGTTACTGAGGATTAACGTTACTGATAAGAACTTAATGCTTTCCCAGGAGAAAAGACACTAGATGAATCACTTCAGTGGGATCTCTTGTTACCACAACGAATCAGGCACTTATTTATGGAAATAGCGGAACCTGTATCACATTATTTTAAATCCAGTTAACTACTTCCATTGAACACGCACCAGAACTCAACTCCCAGCTAATTCACTTCCTTTGTACTCACTCCGTTGGTTTGGCTGAAATAGAGTAGACAGTGACAATGGCTGTGATCAACTGTCCATTATTGTAGTCAGTTTGTCAGGCAATTTGTTGTCATTAGTGATTGTTAAATGTTTGATAAGGAGCTAACTCTGAAGGTGATCGGCGACGGGATGTCTACTGGAGTATTACTCGCTGCTTTTCTTAGTATTCCACCCGACAGGATAGGCGGCTCATTTCTTGTGAAATAAAACGGCAAAGTGACGATGAAGGAGCTTCCTAACTTGGTTCATGGAAATGAGAATCTGACACTAGCAATATCTTTCACCGGAATTGTTTTTTTTATATAATATGAAATATAAATGTTTCAACGCAAGCGGCGCTCCACTCCATTACTTTCTGCGGCTCCCCAGCACGGAGACCCCCCCCCCCCCCCCACACACACACACACACACACATTTTTTGAGGACGGCTGATATAAGCGCGACATATCTTCTTATTACTGTCATACAATAAAAGTAAATGAAACTACACTCTACACAGTACAGAGATCTTTTATGGCGTGCTTACAGGTAGTACTCCTGGAAGTACCGTCTGACATTTCTTCTTATGTTTTTTTAAATTAAAGTATGTACGTTCTACTAAGTTTATTTTCTTTCATTTATACAGAAAGACAGGTAGCAAACACGCGCTTGGTGCATCCTTTCATGCAATACAGGATGCCTCATCTAACAGGAATTTCGTGAACTCTACAGGACATCGGAATGATCTTTTCGACAGGAGAGGTTAAAGTATTTAACAGTGTGGTTAGTATTCTCAACTTGTTATTTAGGGAGGTATTGGAGGTAGAGCGGCTTTAAAACGGAACTGCTTACTTATCCTAACAGAATTCGAAGACTCGTGCAAAACCGAGTATCCGTATAATATATGACACGTGATGAGGTTACGTGGTAATTTAATAACCCATTAAATAATGAAAAATTGTATGTGCAACTGCACAAGTATTCTTATTGAGAGAAGATTTGTATATTAATAGAACTGTTGTCTTTCAGTCGATTTAAACCACTTCATCGTCTCGGTGTATCAACTGCATGATGGAAGCCATATTATAGCAAAACATTTGTGTAATAATATTGTACCATATGAAAGTTCTTTTACTTACTTCAGACATTCCAAAATAGAGATATTTACTGTTCTGTTAATAAGCTATCAGTGTAGGGACATAGTTGCTGTGTACTCTACAACACCTACACAAATGTTATAAATAGTCAATCACACCAACGTAGTAATTGTGTTAGTTAAGAAATCAGATTCCAAATGCGTACTCTATATAGACTAACAGTCTGTAAAGAGAGGGAAATACAGTTTTTGCAAATTAGGCGTTCAACAGGCTGAACATTAGCTTGGAAAAGTGGTATTTCATCTTCGTCGCTATGTAAATTGAAGATAACGCAGTTGAAGCTGCAGTGCGCTGACATATGTGGCCCCACATTTAAACATTCCGGATATTTCGCAAAATGTTTTTATGCGAACACTGACGTCTGTTACATTATTGTAGTCCTCTTTTCACGAGCTGTAGAATGACAGTGAAGTACTTCGTTCAATTAAAAATCAATTTTGATTCTGTATCTCGGTATTTTAAAAGAGTATCTCTAATAACGATATAGTAACATGCTCTCCCTTTTGCCGTCACTTGCTGCAGACCTCGTTTCATCAACATGATCTCTTAATGATATGTTTTTGGCGACCACTTCGTAGGAGAACACTTCATGTACGTAAAATTTCATTATGAACCACTAAAATTGGAAACATCGCCGGAAATGGATTTGATTTAATAAACTGGAAAGAAAGATTGTTTCCTGGCATTATATAAATGTCGATAAAATAATGTTTTTTCTTTCGGTAGTGCTTTGAACAGCATATGGGAAGTGAGCAATTATGATCTGAGGGAGGCTTTCGATTTTTCGTTTGCGTTGTCAGTAATAATCCATTCGAGGCTGCAGTCTGAATGACTTACAAGCTGATAGAATTGTATGAATTGTTTGGCCGGAGTTACTGGATGTTCAACGGTGGAAGTTCGCTGATAACTTGTTAAGCTAGTCTGTCTACTGAGCTCTAATCCTCTCCATAGACGCTGACAGCGCACAGTTCAGTAGTTTCTGTGATGGGCAACAGAATTCCAAGGAATAATATTCATTGCGCGTGTGCAATAGTTTTCGAGCCGTCTACCGCGTACGCTACGAAATGTATGTCGTAATCACATGCCTCGGTCAATTCAATACATAAATAAGGCAAAATGGTAAAGCAGTAACTTGTTCATTAACCTTACTGCATCAGTATGTAACTAACAGTATTCGTTTCATTGGGCTTACTGTTTTCACCATTTAGCCACTTTACGACAGTCGAAGTGCGTTTGTCAAAATTATCTTATAAGACTGTGTTCTCAACCTACCAAGACGTAACTCTTTCCTTGTAAAAAGTACGAAAAGTTATAGCGGTCTTCAATGTCACGCTTGGGCGCATCTTGCTCTCCTGCTTTATTAATTTTCGAGTTTCGTATAAGAAGTAAGGCATCAGCGTTGATGTTGTTGTTTCTGCGTGTCAGTTTTATGAGCGTGAACTTTTTCAATAACCTCTGAGGTAGGGATACAAAATGTCAAGGGAATAGCAACTCTGTCTCAAGAAAACGGCTGATGATATCGAATTTGTGAGATGCTCTCGGAAGAGACATGCGTCTTTTTGCGTTTTCTTCTTTAGTTACTTATAAAGACGGGGCACACGCGCGCATTGGTAGGAGAATTATAGTCCTCATTTCATCGGTCCACCTTAGGATGAAACAAGTAGTACGTATTAGAAAAACTGACACGTTACTATACAAACGTTGAATGATACCGTGTCAAGAAAAGGCAGTGATGCTGCAAAAGGTTAGCGCTATAACAGGCGAGTCTTGTATCAGAAACGGAAGCTTTTGCTAGTGAATTTTAATCGGAAAATGTAAATTTTCCATGCCGATGTAAATTAAGTTTGATGAAAAGTTTCAGGGTTGGCCTAGAAGGAATAAAATTAGTTTTTTGAAATTACCTATTTATTCGATATATTCCCTCCTCAGAGTAACACACCATACTCTTGGTAAATCCTTGTAGCAGCTTTTCTAGTGAGTGCAAATTAAAATCACGTGATCGGTCGCGAAACCAGCTCTTCGCAGCCTCTTTGGTACCTTCAGTGTCCCGAAAACGATTATCCTTCAGATGTTTCTTCACGTTCAGAAACAGACAGTGGTCCGAGGGGGCTAGCTCTGCGAGTGGGGTGGTTGGCTGACTAGTTGCAAGCCCAATTTGACAAGCCACAACTTTGGACGTGTACGCAGATACGTTGTCATGCAAATTTAAAAAACGCAAAATCCCCAAGCCTGGCGAAGTTTTGCAGAAGTTCAGAAATGTGGTGCGTACTTCAATGCGAGATGCTTTCAATAATTTCCACAACGAAACTCTGTCTCGAAATCTGACAGAAAACCCAAAGAGATTCTGGTCATACATAAAGCACACCAGTGGTAAGACGTAATCAATACCTTCACTGCGTGATAACAACGGTGAAGTCACTGATGACAGTGTCACTAAAGCAGAGTTATTAAACACGGTTTAGCGAAACTTCTTCACCAAAGAAGACGAAGTAAATATTCCAGAATTCCAGTCAAGAACAATGCCAAGATGAGAAACATAGAAGTAGATATCCTTGGTGTCGCAAAGCAGCTTAAATCACTTAATAAAAGCAAGGCTTCCGGTCCAGATTGTATACCAGTCAGGTTCCTCTCAAGAGTATGCTGATACAATAGCTCCATGTTTAGCAATTATATACAACCGCTCGCTCACAGAAAGATCCGTATCTAAAGACTGGAAAATTGCTCAGGTAACACCAATACTCAAAAAGGGAAGTAGGAGTAATTCGTTGAATTACAGGTCCATATCACTAACGTCGATTTGCAGTAGGTTTCTGGAACATATACTGTTTTCGAACATTATGAAATACCTCGAAGAAAACGATTTATTGACACACAGTCAGCATGGATTCAGAAGATAATAGTTCTTGCGAAACACAACTAGCTCTTTATACTCATGAAGTAATGAATGCTGTCGACCGGAGATGTCAAATTGATTCCATATTTTTAGATTTTCAGAAGGCTTTCGACACCGTTCCTCGCAAGCGTCTTCTAACCAAACTGTGTGCCTGTGGAATATCGCCCCATTTGTGCGACTCGATTTCTGATTTCTACATCTACATCCATATTCCGCAAGCCACCTGACGGTGTGTGGCGGAGGGCACCTTGAGTACCTCTATCGGTTCTCCCTTCTGTTCCAGTTTCGTATTGTTCGTGGAAAGAAAGATTGCCGGTATGCCTCTGTGTGGACTCTGAGCTCTCTGATTTTATGCTGATGGCCAGAAAGGTCACAGTTAATAGTAAATACGGAAGGTCATCGAGTAAAACAGAAGTAATATCCGGCGTTCCCCAAGGAAGTGTTATAGGCCCTCTATTGTTCCTGATCTATATTAACGACATAGGAGAAGATACCAGTAGCCGTCTTAGATTGTTTGCAGATGATGCTGTCATTTGCCGTCTTGTAAAATCATCAGATGACCAAAACGAATTGCAAAATGATTTAGATAATATATCTGCATTGTGCGAAAAGTGGTAATTGACCCTAAATAAAGAAAAATGTGAAGTTAGTCACATGAGTACTAAAAGAGATCCGCTAAAGTTCGATTACGCGATAAGTCACACAAATCTGAAGGCTGTTAACTCAATTAAATACGTAGGTATTACAATTACAAATACCCTAAATTGGAACGTTCACATAGATAATGTTGTGGGTAGATCAAACCAAAGACTGCGATTCATTGGCAGAACTCTTAGAAAATGCAACAGGTCTACTAAAGAGACTGCTTAACAAGGCTTGTCCGCTCTATTCTGGAGTATTGCTGTGCGGTGTGGGATCCGCATCAGATGGGACTGACGGATGACATCCAAAAAGTACAAAGAGGGGTAGTTCGTTTTGTTTTATCGTGAAGTAAGGGAGAGAGTGCCACAGACATGATACCTGAATTGGTGCAGCAATCATTAAAACAAAGGCGCTTTTCGTTGCGACGGGATCTTCTCATGAAATTTCAATCACCATTTTCCTCCTGCGGGGTTGCGAAAACATTCTGTTGGCACCCACCTCCATAGGGAAAAATGATCATAACGATAAAATAAGAGAAATCAGGGCTCGCACAGAAAAATTTAAGTACGCGTTTTGCCCCCGCGCCGTTCGAGAGTGGAACGGTAGAGAGATAGCTTGAAGGTGGTTCATTGAACCCTCTAAAGGCACTTTTTGTGAATAGCAGAATAATCACGTATATGTGGATCATTCCTGTGGATTATTCCACAACTGCAACACAAGATCAGATGCGGCCAGCACATTGTATGTACTTTTGCTTAACAATAAATATAGCTTCATCTCTCCCTACATGTCAGCCATATGACAGTAGAACAGATTAAGCTGTAACCTATCTTTTATGCAAAACCACTGTGCATCGATAAGACATTAAAGCTTTGTCTTTTATCATCGCCGCAGCTGCGTTGTCGACATATTCCAGCCGTTTTCCTTTTGTCCAAGTGGAACATATACTTATGTCTGATTATAAACTTCCATGCTTGTCTCATGGAAGTTTCTTCTTCCATCTGATCTACTTGTCTTGTCCTGTTATTTGTCGCTCTTCCGCTGACTTGCTTCGTTCTGTACTTCTGCCACACGTCTATGTCAGATGTCATTACTCGCATATGGCAAGATCGTAATGACGAAAATGCCTAAAAATATTAATAAGACTAGCATTTCTTAAATTACCTATATTCATTACTGTACATATTGTTATTCTTATTACGACCGCGCGCTGAAGAGTAATGCTTCCGAATTTTTTGTGTCAAACTTTTAAAGTTTTAAACGTTATTAAACTTTTACACCTTTACTGATCCTGCCCACGTATTCGCAGTTCTGTGTCGCAAGAGGGGCTCCGAACTGTAGCGTGTAACATGGCGGTGTGTAACGTAACTACGCCGATGCGTGAGGAGCGGCGTTCTATAATCGAGTTTCGAATTCCAATGGTTTGTCCCAACGTGGTGCACCCCTTCTTTAGCATGACAGTGCCAAATCACCCTCGAGAGCTGCGACATCTGCAACAGTCCGACGCCTTGGGGTTGTTCCATACAGTCCCCACTTGGCCACATCGGATTTTCCAAAACTTAAAGAACACATTCGAGGACTTCAATTTGAAAGTGATGTAGCGGAACAAGCAGAGGTGAGGTTGTGGCACCGTCAACAAAGCTAAATAATAAAAAATAAAAAAAAATTGGTAAGGACTATGGAATCAAACTGCTGAGGTCGTCGGTCCCTAGGCTTACACACTAATTAATGTAACTAACCAAACTTGCGCTAAGGACAACACACACACACCCATGCCGGAGGGAGGATTCGAACCTCCGCCGGCCGGTGTGGCCGTGCGGTTCTAGGTGCTTCAGTTTGGAACCGCGTGACCGCTACCGTCGCAGGTTCGAATCCTACCTCGGGCATGGATGTGTGTGATGTCCTTAGGTTAGTTAGGTTTAAGTAGTTCTAAGTTCTAGGGGACTGATGACCTCAGAAGTTAAGTCCCATAGTGCTCAGAGCCATTTGAACTATTTGAACTCGAACCTCCGACGGGGGAAAGTCAAATATTCTACTTTGATGATGCAACAAACTGGGAGAAATGTGTTCGTTTTACCAATATAACTATGTTGGGAAATAAATATCTAGACACGAAGAATAAGGATGTAGAAGGTTAATAAGGTTTGTTTTATTTAAAAACTTTTGAGAGTTGTCACATAAAACATTCAGAGGCTTTACTTTTCAGCACGTCCTGGTATTATTATTATTCTTTTACCTATGAGCCACTATAGACTACGTTTATTTCTTGTCTTCCATTTCTCCCATAATTTATCGATGTTTCTCTCTTCTCCCTTTTATTCAAGTGGATCCAGTCCGCTTCTAGGGCTTTACATAGAAACCTTTAGAACCTTCTAATTTCTTTCTGAGTGGCCGTCTTTCCCTCGATAAAAGTATTTATGAGTTCATCTATGTCCCTCCCAATTTCTTTCCATCACATATTATCCATTTTTAATTTACCAAAATAACTGAACAGTTTTTTTTCAGTATTTGAAATTCATCCTTTGGATTTGGGTGTATAAAGCAATTTTTCTTTCCCTGATCATGTATAATTTTTTCAATATGTGTATTAACTATTATGAAATCTTCTGTATTTTTTTTTCTCTTTAACTGCAGCAAAATGTTTCCTTAGTACTTTTCCTTCTGTGATTTCCAGTGATTCCATCCCCTTTTTATTTTGCGTTAAACATTCTGCTGCAAAGGTGCTTGTAGATGATTTCACAAGATGAGTATTGTCTGCGTTTAGTGTTGAGGGATGCTGAATCTTATTATTAGTCCGCCACGATAATATTGCACCTGGCAGTGAGCATGCTTCGGTCAGTTTATCGTGAGTCAGCTCATAATCGGTTGATAGTATGTGCACAACTGACCTGAAACCATTACAGTACGATGCGTTTTCCTTAGTCACCACTGCACTTGTTTACTGTAACCTCACCGATAACGGACAAGGCAATAATATCGTGATTGAGTAGTACATGCATTTTTATCAGTGTCGTTATTATTATTATGGTTATTATTATCATTATATATTGCTCATATAATCACCAATTTGTAAAGGTGGCTCCCGCAGGATGTCTGACGAGAGGTAACAGAGAACCCGAAGGCCTTAATTTTGCCAGATGGAATAAATGGATAAATAAATACATCTCGCGAAAAGACTATGAAGTTAAAGTTATGGAGATTCGAACTCACACCAGTCGTTCTTTTTCGCAGATAACTGATAATGGGACGCTAGACATCTCCGCCATGCACCGTTAAGTTGTTTCGCGGACTGGAAATGTATGCGCTGAAAAAGAAAAAAAATGTTCAAATGTGTGTGATATCTTATGGGACTTAACTGCTAAGATCATCAGTCCCTAAGCTTACACACTACTTAACCTAAATTATCCTAAGGACACAAACACACACACACACACACACACACACACACATGCCCGAGGGAGAACTTGATTCTCCGCCGGGACCAGCCGCACGGGCCGTGACTGCAGCGCTGAAAAAGAAAGACAGTGTTGTTAATAATGAATGGAAGCAGGCATAATCGTTCGTGGAAGAGAGTATACGAAAACAAAGTAAAATATCAAAATTATTAGTATGGAAGACGTACAACTGTAGCATTATGGTGGCAGGGATCTTGTAGGAGCGTACACGTGGACAGAAAGTGTGCGGTGCGCACACTTTCTGGCCCCTGCGCCAGCAGTGTCCCCCCACCGTGCCATCTCGGCCTTTCTTCGGCAATCTGCCGCTGTCACCAACATCCTAGGGGCCGTGTCACTTCCCGCGACATCTGCAAAAACCTTTCCGTGAAACCGCGGACAGCGATCGGGGCTGGCTCCCCCTCTGTCATCATCCACCCTTCTTCGCGGCGCGGACACGTGCCGCAGTCGCAACAAGGGCGGCGAGGTTGCATAGCCGCGTCACCGTCTCGCGCCCGGGATGGCGTTCTGGTTGAACGTTTTCTATATGAAATACATCTCCCCACATAACGCTCTGGCTGTTCTACTCCTTTAAATTTTCACACGAGGGTGAGTCAAATGAAAACCTTAAATATTTTTAAAAAATATTATTTATTGTACAGAAGTGGTACAAAGCTGTATCAGTTTTCAAAATAATCTCCCCCACGCTCAATGCAAGTCCTCCAGCTCTTACAAAGTACGTAAATTCCTTTAGAAGAAAATTCTTTTAGTAGTCCGCGCAACCACTCATGCACCCCGTGGCGTACCTCTTCATCAGAACGGAGCTTCTTTCCTCTCATTCCGTCTTTGAGTGGTCCAAACATATGGCAATCACTTTGGGCAGGGTCTGGTGAGTATGGTGGATGAGGAAGACACTCAGAATGCAGGTCTGTGATTGTTGCATCTGTTGTACGGGCAGTGTGGGGCCTTGCATTGTCATGTTGCAAAAGGACACCTGCTGACAACAATTCACGTCGCTTTGATTTGATTGCAGGCCGCAGATGATTTGTTAGGAGATCTGTGTATGATGCACTGGTGACAGTGGTCCCTCTAGGCATGTAATGCTCCAAAATGACGCCTTTTTCGTTCCAAAAGAGAGTCAGCGTAACTTCCGCTGCTGATGGTCCTGTTCGAAACTTCTTTGGTTTTGGCGATGAGGAATGGCGCCATTCCTTGCTCGCTCTCTCCGTTTCCGGTTGATGGAAGTGAACCCAGGTTTAACCCCCAGTAACGATCTTTGAACGAGAAGGTGATGGCTTCCTTGCAAAGCGCCGAAGAAGTTCTTCACAAGCATCAACACGTCGTTCTCTCATTTCAGGAGTCATCGGCCATGGCACCCATCTTGCAGACACTTTGTGAAACTGAAGCACATCGTGCACAATGTGATGTGCTGACCCATGAGTAATCTGTAAACATGGTGCAATGTCATTTAGTGTCACTCGGCGGTTTTCCTTCACTGTGGCTTCAACTGCTGCAATGTTCTGTGGAGTCACAACTCGTTGTGCCTGACCTGGACGAGGAGCATCTTCCACTGAAGTCACACCATTTGTGAACTTCCTACTCCATTCGTAGACTTGCTGCTGTGACAAACGTGCATCACCGTACTGAACCTTCTTTCGTCGATGAATTTCAATAGGTTTCACACCTTCACTACGCAAAAACCGAATAACAGAACGCTGTTCTTCCCTGGTGCAAGTCGCAAATGGGGCGGCCATCTTTATACTGATACAGCGACGGTATGTGTGCATCTGCACTATGCTGCCACGTACAGGCCATTCTGCACGCTGTTTGTAGCACGCTTACCAACTTACTGGATAACGGCGCGAAATTTCTATTTGTTATTACAAATTTAAGGTTTTCATTTGACTCACCCTCGTAATAGCTGTAGTACGAGGGTCGATCATAAGGTAGTGGCCCCGCATTTATTACTCTTTCAGTTCTCAACAAAACGAAGTGATATCTGACGCAATCCCCGTAATTGAGACATTGACATGAGAATTGTTGTAACTGCCAAAAATTATAATATTAGGTTTTGTACGTAGAAGGTAGTATGTGGCCATGCCAATGGTACATGAAAATTTAGTATGTATAGATATAAGAAACTTAACTGAAAACATATTAGCTAGACAGCGTACGTTGCACGTTCAGGGCTGTTGGCTCCCATAGATAGTATCTCGTCTTACAGTGCCTCGCCAATAGTGCGTGTCTAGACATGTTGGTAACAGGTAGCAGTTTAAGATAGTCCTCATTTATTGTTCTGTCTCAGTTTCACATTTTTAGTCACATTATATCTTTCGATCACTTTGAATCATTTTCAGATTTAAGTAGTTACATCAATATTCTGTCTTGTCTTCTCAGAACTACATATCAGACCACAGAGTGGTTATGAGTACACAAGACTTGGTTGCTGACGCAAACTACTTAGAACTGAAGATGATCCAGAATGTTCGCAACATGTAATTAAAGACGATTATGTCGCCTATAGCGACAAGTAGTAGTGTTTATTACAATACATATCTGTGTTTATAAATTAATATGCCGCCAAAACCTCCTAAATTCAGAATGACAACTTGAAATTACTTATTTTTCATTCTACTGTTTCATGTAGTAAGCAAACTCCCTTATACACAAAATTCCTTCGTTAATTCACTTACGCCACGCGGGATTAGGCGAGCGGTCTTAGGCGCTGCAGTCATGGAATGTGCGGCTGATCCCCGCGAAGGTTCGAGTCTTTCCTTGGGTGTGGGTGTGTGTGTTTGTCCTTAGGATAGTATAGTTTAAATAGTGTGTAAGCTTAGGGACTGATGACCTTAGCAGTTAAGTCCCATAAGATTTCACACACATTTGAACATTTTTGAACAATTCGCTTACGAGGGTATAAGAAAATTCATAGAGAATTTTGGAAACAGACAACTGATCTACGAGGAACATACCTGATGGTCCTAAGTAATATCGTGGTTATTCAGAGAAGGCGTGATGGCAAATACGGTGATCCAGCATTAAGTAGGAGGCAAGTTTCTGTCACATATTGTTTATCCGCCGACAGTGGCCACGTTGAAGTTTTGAGCATATCTTTTAAAAATATGTTGGGGCTATCAAACGTGAGTATACTAAAACAGAGAAGAAGAAAAAGGGAGCGCAAATATTTGAAGATCACGTGGGTAAAGCTACTTATTAACTATGTTGAACTTTCCTGATGAGAAGTAGCATGCATTTTGCCACAAAATTTACGCATAAGATACAAATAACAGCAGTTATAACTTTGGATAGAGAATGATTTTGTACGTTTAATACACAGAAAATGAAATTTCATAGACAAAACATGCCAAATTTTCTTATGTAATATGTAACACAAAGCATTATTGTATGGCTTCCATTCCAAGCAGTTTCTGTAATAATGTTAGTGGAAACGGATTCATAAATTTCTATTTTGGTTCTTCAGAAAAGTTTTGTTTTTGCAGTTACTACCTTTCCCATGTCAATGACTCAATTGTTCCCTCTTCAATGTAATACCGTTTTTTTCGCCAGCTCTTATCGTCCTTCACACAATGGTATACATCCCCATACTGTCAAAATTAGTGCTGCTGCCAAACTGCGTTCGACAATGGTTGAGGAATAGTCTCAGCGTTTTCAAAGAGACGGACGCTTGAAGAGTTCTACAGAAGCCTGAACGGATGGTAGTCCGATGTTGCAAGGTCCAGGCTGTATGGCGGTTTATGGCGGTTAAGGCAAGACTTTCAGTTCACATTTTGTAATTTAAGCAATTCGTATCTGGTCTCTCATTGTTAATCAAACGCATTTTAACGGGCGAATCCGGCAAGGACATAACTAAAAGTGCCTTCAGAGCGTTAATATATTGCACATAATCAATTGTTTGATCCTTCTCCGAAAAATCTGCCGGGATTAGATATTCCCAAACCCGAAGGATTTTCACCATCACTTTCCCTGCCATTTGTACATTTTTTTTAGATTTACCCTCTTGCGGATATTATGGGATACAATTCCGTTTACTATCTTTTCCATTCAGGCTCAAAGCTCATGTCTTATCCTCCGTAACAATTTCTTTCCATTTTCATGCGATATAACAGTGCGGTGCTTACGGTTTTCCTTACCTCTTTATATTCCGTGAGGCCCAACGTGCCCCATGCTCAGCATGCACAAACATCAGAGTTTCCTAATTTATCGGAAATAGTAATGTTACTGGCTTTATAGAGGGCATATGGAAGGCACACTTCATCAAATGTTGCAAGGTGATTAGCACGAATGATACCACCTTCGTGTTGGATATTTGGTACAGACACTGCAGTGGCAGGTCAGCCTCTCCCCATTTAATAAACTAATGGTCTAGGTCGTGGAGCTTCGGCACAACGAGAAACCCAGCATCTAACTGCAGCATCGTCAGCCTTTCAAGAGTGACGGTTGATTATCATTTGACTGTGACGGTGCCACGCATTATTTCACAGTGAGAAATGACTTCTGCTTATACTGCGGGCTAAGGCACTTCAGAGCCACAGGAAAATAACTTGTATGGTAACATCGATTGCAGAATAAAACTGGACTAGCATCTTTATAGTCATCTGGCAATTTGTTATGCTCGTAAACCGATTCACATGATTTTCTTTTTTATTTTCCATTTTCACACACGTTTACTGCAACAGTGAAACAGTGCACCAGAAGATGGTCGCACAATCAAAACTTGTACCTAATAAAATTGTTTTTGGCGTTTCGTGATGGGAGTTTAAGCTGTGGAACTACTGCATACGTGAAATGTAAATGTGCAATATTGTTTACATTTGAGCCAGTGTTGACACGAGCCGTTTCACGCGTGTTAAACATTTATTTCTTCGCTTTACTATATCATTTAAAACGATATCGCCATGCCGTTTTGTTTGTTAATCGAAGCTGGTAAAAAGTAATGAAACTTAGTAACATAATGTGAAGCGTAGGTTCACGCCCGAAACTGAAATGTCACGTTGCTCGTACGTTTGTCTCATATTGCTGTATATCTTACAACTCTCTAAACAATACTGGAGTAAGTAAATGTTTTGCAATTGTGTGAAGTTGAAGCTAATATTGTCCTCTTTCTGTTACAGGTAAGTCTTCGTAATCCTGTTGGGAAGAGAGTAGTTCTGAGTAAGTAATCCACTATATACTACAATTGTTAGCATGACCTTTTCCAAAATGGCTAGCAATGATATGTAAGAAAATTTGAACCCAAAAAATCTATTAATAGTAGAATTAATTGTTTGAGACATCACTTTTGGGTACAAAATCACAATAAAGTTGTGTCATTGTATTTCTACTTTTTCATTAACGTGAGTGAACGATTTGAATACAGACTTGTATGAGCATATCTCAGTATCGTCAACTGGAAAAGCGCCAGAATCCGATAAAACTGGAAGCATTTACTTCAAAGGCAAACTAAGGTGCTCGTATATCACCTGATCTTCCAAGCAACCCTGAAGTAGTTAAAGTAAGTTGAGTTTGTTGAAGGTTGAAACAATGGGACTGCCATTCTTTGGCGGTATAAAAAGTTTATTAAAAGCCACTACAGTTCCATTTCGGTTTTTAAACCATTGACAGGTGGTACTTTTGCATGTGCAGGGTGGTTATAAGTAAAGTATAAGTAAACTTTCGCTACTTACGAGGAACCCCTCCCCTCATTTCTGAAAAACAAGTTATTTCAGGACAATGAAAGTTTGTGGAGACATTTGTAAGGACATTCGGAAGAGAAATAATGAACAAAACATTGAAAGAAACACATTTTGATTTCCACATTTGAGGATAATATTTGTTAATTGCATACCACGTTTACATTGCTGTTTGCAAACTTTGCTCATTGTAACGACCATTTGAACTTAACACAATCTGGAAACGCACTAGAACTCCTCTACTGCTGCCCGAAACAACGGTGGATTATGGAACATTCAGCTATCGTGCGGTGCTTGAAGAGCGCACACTGCTTCCAGCGTTCTCAGCCACGGCCACAGTAACTTACTCAACAATTTGTAAACTTCGGCCTCTTCCAGGAGGAATTCATAAATCTTCCGAATCATGTTCTTCAACTCCGGAGCAGGAAGAGGACCTCTCCGTATTACTTTTATGTGTCGATAGTCGCGTAGAGAAGCACCTCTACTGCTGTTGTTTTAGTTAAACAGTTTTACGAGTAAAGTCCTGTTCATCTACCGGCGCAAACAACGCAAATCGTGCAACGCACAAACTGAACATCGCTCCTATATAATTGGGTATCCATATGGCACATAGTTTTCCATCTCCACCGGCTGAAGTATCGAAAGTTTAATGATAACCACCTTGTTCATGCCCGTTGAGTTGAAAGTAAATAAATAATGATGTTAAGCTCGTTGTGAGCAACAAGATAAATAATTGAAGTTCACCCTGTAACTCATGTACGTTTCACACTGTGCGAAACTTTGTAGAATTATCAAGTAGCTTAATTGAAACGAAGAGAATATCCCACGCAATCTTTTGAGTGTTTAGTTACTGTACTTATTATATGATAAGATCCTCACGTAGAACATTTGGTCACATTGTTGTTGTTGCGGTCTTCAGTCCTGAGATTGGTTTGATGCAGCTCTCCATGTTACTCTATCCTGTGCAAGCTTCTTCATTTCCCAGTACCTACTGCAATCTACATCCTTCAGAATCTGCTTAGTCATTAGTGTATTCATCTCTTGGTCTCCCTCTACGATTTTTACCCTCCATGCTGCCCTCCAATACTAAATTGGAGATCCCTTGATGCCTCAGAACATGTCCTACCAACCGGTCCCTTCTTCTGGTCAAGTTGTGCCACAAACTTCTCTTCTCCCCAATCCTGTTCAATACTTCCTCATTAGTTATGTGATCTACCCATCTAATCTTCAGCATTCTTCTGTAGCACCATATTCCGAAAGCTTCTGTTCTCTTCTTGTCCAAACTATTTATCGTCCATGTTTCACTTCCATAATGTTTTTATACTTAACTGACTGTTATGTTGCAGTCATTTCATCATAAGTGACTCAGATAATCAGCAGATTTGATTGTTACGAAATGATACAACCTGATGGATTGCAACATGTTCCGTGTTCTCTCTGCCCGTCGTGACCCAATTTCATTCGTATATTTTATAATTGTTGCTCCGATTGGAGACAAAAGTAGATCAATAATGATGTTTATCTGACCCGCGTTGTAATACAACCACAAAGAAATGGTTTTCAAGGTCTCCTACGGGGTATAAGTAATGGCAGCTACACAAATGTTCTGCAATCACGAATGTATCTGTTGCTGTTTCATGTGCTGAAAGTATTTTAATGTGCACTTATATCGCTACTAAAGCGACCTGAAATAAAAGCACCTATTCGCGTTGTTGTAGAATTATGTGTCACTGTGTTTTAGTGTGCGACTGCTGTTGAGCCGTGATCTGTATTATTATGCTGTGAAAATCGACCAACCCAATCACAATGTACGGTGCAGTTTAATACCAACGTGTATGAACGCTGGCACAAAGGCAACTAAATTGATGCTGCAAATCTAAGTACTTGCCAATTTTTTTTGGATTAATGGTCGTTATTTAAAATCACTACATATTTGCGTCCACGTCCATATGTATGTATTCGTTCGTTCCACTGCTGAAGTATATTTCTGTGTCTTTTCTATGAGTCTGCGCAGTTGTTGAAGCCGAAATTTTATGAGTCTCCTGTTTAACCGTTTCGTGACTGAATTAATTAAAATTTCGCATGTTACTGTAAAAACTGATTTTCTGCTATTGGAATGCACACTGATGGAGTCCACGATTCTAAAGTTCGATTGCTGTTTATAGTTATATGATTAGTTTAAGTGGAACGTATATGTCCCACTGGACTCGAGGACGAATAAATTGTTCCCTAAATTTACTTCTCCTCGTGTCCAGCGATACACACACGTCCCACTTAAAATAATTCTTTTACTAGGAATTAGGATCTCTAAACAAAAGAAACTGAGTATCATTATTATGTCAAAAAAATTCCAAGATAATAACCCAGTCGCAGTTTTGTCAGCTGCTCACTACTCGAAAGATAAACGATTCGTCGCTAGAAAACAAAGAGATGGTAGATCCTCAGCTATATCGTACCCTGTGTCCCACCCTCAACTTTATCCCACCACAATATAGCAGAGTACACAGCTATAATTGGAGCTATAGACCGGTTCGAGAAGTGGTGAGAAAGATATGCTGTTGGCAGTAGTTCATTCAGATGGTGGCATAGACTTTCTCAGTTTCTTGCAGTAGTAAACAATTTCATCATGTGGAACTGTAACAATGGAGAAAAATGTGGCCAACTTCCTTTTCACCTTGTTTTTGTAAGGCAGCTTTTAATTGGGAGAAATATAAAGAGACGGGGAAGGCAGGCATTCATCATAAGAAAAACATTCCGTGAGTTTGTGTTCTCCATTTGATATCTAATCAAGCAAAAAAAAGTTCGATTACAGAACCGAATAACCGAAACCTCTAAACGAATTTAAAAGCGTTTATCAATAAATATTCTGCACAGATCTGTATAGTTCTACCAAACAGTGTAAAAAAATAATAAATACGGTCACTGAGCTTATCTTACCTTACACCTAGGAAGAAATACATAAAACCGCCATAACACAAGGCACACAATACACTACTGGAACAATTATGCGAGATATCGCGCATTAGATGCCAGACAGTGAGCTTGTTGTCTCCAGACATTTGATACACTCAACGCTAGTTCGCAGCACACACAGACTGGCACTTTGAGGTCCCTGTGAACTCAGGGAAATAAACCTGTAAGTGCACACGTATGTCCCAATGGTCGCGGAAGCCGCCCCGTGGCGTACCAGAAGTGTTCCATCAGGTCCAGATGAGCCGAATTCGGTGGACAAGACATCAATGTGAGTTCACTACCATTTATCCTTAAAAGACTATAGCATGATCTGGTCTTGGGACACGGATTATATCGTGCTGGAAGATGATATCGCCGTCGGGGAAAACATCTACCTTGAAGGAATGCAGGAGGCACGCAATCATACGCAGGAAGTCGACAGCTATCATGGCGCATCCGATTATTACCACTGATGCACACAGCATGTTACTCCTGCTCTGGCCTGCGTCCCTGGCACGGCATGTTTCGGGTAGCCTTTCACTTGGATGGCGGTGCATCCGAACAAGACAGTTGAACTGGTGTAAGAAGAAACTAATTCATCCTACGAGCAACACTTTTCATCGATCCACGGTCCAGTCTCAAAGATGTCATGCCAACTGTATTCGTAACTGACGACATCGTTGGGTCAACGTGAGATGCGTAAGGGTCCTTTGCTGCGGAGACTCTTGTTCAACGATGTGCGCTGGGCGGCGTGCTCCGAAACACTTGTTCCTGTACCAGCGTTTGTTGTCACATCTGGCACTGTTTCTGCTTTACAGAGCGGGTAAGCCACGAACCACCACGGTCTGTGTCGAGACTCGGGTGTCAAACTCCTTGTCGCCTACACGTGGGGCCACTGTCCCTCGACCACGCTCCACAGATACTCTCACCTGTAGCAAGCGGTTAGCCTTCCAGCGTCGCCGTTTCCGAGATGCATCGGCCCATAACTTTATCCTTTGTCAGTGTCGACTATGTGAGTGGATTTACCCATTTGCAGCCTGTATAGTCATTCCTCTGCCTCCCTTATATACTTTCATTACTGCTTCTCGTGCCTAGACCACAGGCGGCAATCAGTCTCTCGGTAAGCAGTGGTCATATCATAATGTTTTGGCTCCTCAGTGTATTTGTTTCTAGCCCAATGCATCTATTATAAACTACTCGTCCACTGCCACACATTGTGAGTTGATCTATTTTAATGGAATATGTCAGGAGGACACAATTCAAGGCTGATAAACAGTAGCGCACTACTCAACTATGACAAATAACATCTTAGAAATAGGGTTCTCCGGTTTTTTATGTGTTCTGCTAGTACTTTACTAGTCTGTATAGTTCGTAAACAAAATTCTTTAACTTACTTTTCCACCTCGAGTAACACAACCGGTACCACAGCCTGTTTCGACTTCTTACTAAGTCATCATCAGATGACTTGAGGCTAAAAAGTAAAAGAAAACATGACAGTCTTGTGCTTCCTTTAGACCGTAATGACTGTCTGTGTAAGTGGTGGTTGATGTAGGTACGATATGCAACCATCGCTTTTTGAATTTGATACGATTTATGGCACTATTTACTAGTTTTTGAACCACTGCAGAGGGAATTGTTACATATTACAGTATGGACTATGGCAGCTACACACAAGGTCGACTGTGCTGGCGGAAATAACAAATTTGGTTAAGAAAGTGTTTTCATTACGTTCTGGGATACTTGCAGTGCTCTTCCTCGTGATATCTGTGACTGACGCATGCGCGTACACACACACACAAAACACATGCACGCACGCTCGCGCGCTTACACTATTTAGGAATATTTGGTTTCACAGCAAACTAACACTCAACGTAAGTAGCCTACAAAGGGAATAAAGATGCTACATATCACACTTCGCCACAACGTGATCGAAGATATACACTCCTGGAAATGGAAAAAAGAACACATTGACACCGGTGTGTCAGACCCACCATACTTGCACCGGACACTGCGAGAGGGCTGTACAAGCAATGATCACACGCACGGCACAGCGGACACACCAGGAACCGCGGTGTTGGTCGTCGAATGGCGCTAGCTGCGCAGCATTTGTGCACCGCCGCCGTCAGTGTCAGCCAGTTTGCCGTGGCATACGGAGCTCCATCGCAGTCCTTAACACTGGTAGCATGCCACGACAGCGTGGACGTGAACCGTATGTGCAGTTGACGGACTTTGAGCGAGGGCGTATAGTGGGCATGCGGGAGGCCGGGTGGACGTACCGCCGAATTGCTCAACACGTGGGGCGTGAGGTCTCCACAGTACATCGATGTTGTCGCCAGTGGTCGGCGGAAGGTGCACGTGCCCGTCGACCTGGGACCGGATCGCAGCGACGCACGGATGCACGCCAAGACCGTAGGATCCTACGCAGTGCCGTAGGGGACCGCACCGCCACTTCCCAGCAAATTAGGGACACTGTTGCTCCTGGGGTATCGGCGAGGACCATTCGCAACCGTCTCCATGAAGCTGGGCTACGGTCCCACACACCGTTAGGCCGTCTTCAGCTCACACCCCAACATCGTGCAGCCCGCCTCCAGTGGTGTCGCGACAGGTGTGAATGGAGGGACAAATGAAGACGTGTCGTCTTCAGCGATGAGAGTCGCTTCTGCCTTGGTGCCAATGATGGTCGTATGCGTGTTTGGCGCCGTGCAGGTGAGCGCCACAATCAGGACTGCATACGACCGAGGCACACAGGGCCAACACCCGGCATCATGGTGTGGGGAGCGATCTCCTACACTGGCCGTACACCTCTGGTGATCGTCGAGGGGACACTGAATAGTGCACGGTACATCCAAACCGTCATCGAACCCATCGTTCTACCATTCCTAGACCGGTAAGGGAACTTGCTGTTCGAACAGGACAATGCACGTCCGCATGTATCCCGTGCCACCCAACGTGCTCTAGAAGGTGTAAGTCAACTACCCTGGCCAGCAAGATCTCCGGATCTGTCCCCCATTAAGCATGTTTGGGACTGGATGAAGCGTTGTCTCACGCGGTCTGCACGTCCAGCACGAACGCTGGTCCAACTGAGGCGCCAGGTGGAAATGGCATGGCAAGCCGTTCCACATGACTACATCCAGCATCTCTACGATCGTCTCCATGGGAGAATAGCAGCCTGCATTGCTGCGAAAGGTGGATATACACTGTACTAGTGCCGACATTGTGCATGCTCTGTTGCCTGTGTCTATGTGCCTGTGGTTCTGTCAGCGTGATCATGTGATGTATCTGATCCCAGGAATGTGTCAATAAAGTTTTCCCTTCCTGGGACAATGAATTCACGGTGTTCTTATTTCAATTTCCAGGAGTGTAATATGCATTAAATTACAGAATAAAATAATTACAAACATAGATAATGGACTCAAGTAAACATTTCAATTTGCAAGTGTACGTTGACAATATACATGTATTAATGGATTAAAAAGTTTCGGATGAACAAATAGAGCAAATATGAACTACACAATGAACGAGTGAATAAGTTCCTAAGCTTATGTGGCAGACATGAATGACCTTGGAAAGCTGCAGGTCCACCCATGAATTGAATTTTAGTTTGTGGAAATATGGTAGTATATAATAATAAAGACGAAACAGTTACAGCTAATCTAATAGAGTGGATTGGTACTTACACAAATAAAAGAATGACTGAGTAACAAACACACATGGCAGACACAAATGAACATAGAAATGTATGGGTGGGTACATGTGTTGAACAACTGGTTGTGTCTTTGTAGAATAATAAGTTACGCAGTCTTTTTTTTCTCAAGATGTTTGTCTTGAAAAACCTGGAAGAAAAAGGCCCATACAGAGCCAGTTTGTTCCTTCTGGATTTTATGATGTGATTTTGTCTTGTGAATGAAAATTTTTAACTGTGTATTTAAATCACAGATATAATTTGTCTTACACAATGAATATAATGAAATTACTCTATGTGAGTTTACAGTTCATGTTAGCTCTTTTTATTGTTTATGTTGTTTGCTCAGACAGTATTTGAATTGGTTCTACTGTTAATTGCCTAAAATATCAGCGAACTGGCTACAATATGTCTTGGGATAATAGAAACGAATCAAATACATGCCAGAGAGAACAATGACTGCCAATCCGACACTTTGTTTTAATATAATATATTTTGTTTTTTTTTAATATTGACTAGACAAAAAATAATGATCCGCTGAAGATTCCTTTTCAAAAATTCGTACTTTTCGATGGTAGAAGAAATCATGTCAGTGCATAAACGTTTGCCGTTTAGTACATTACAAGTCGGGGTTGTATGACGTTGCGGATCAGGTAATTATCGGGGACGTGAAATGTAATTTCAGCAGACTACGAGAGAGGTCAGTTAAAGTGCCATGCAGTTAAGAGCATAGAATTGCAAGACTCGGGGTCAATGAACAATTGAATATGTAGCCCGATTTATGGAGTAATATTATTGTATTGGCGCTCTAATTACACTTTGAGAAATTAATGAAATTCTGTGAACGGGGATTCAATCTATACTTAGTGCACCGCCCGACCTGCTGTTCTGAGCCAAGTGGGGAAGTGCTGAATACAGTGCACTCTCATTCGGAATAGCCGGTTTCCGATCCCTGTCCGGCTTTCCGAGGTTCCAGATCATTTTAGGTTTCCATCTTTACCAATTGGCTCCTTTTTCTCCGTCTCTAATGACTTTGTCGTTCGCGGTTCACGTTAAATTCTAACCTTCTACCAGCGTTTTTTCCGACTTAATGTGCTTATTTTGGCAACGATTATGTTTCGTAAGAAATTGACTATTTTTCTTTAGTCCACTACAGTAATCTACACGAAGCACAATTTAGTGAGAAATCAGATGCAGCATGATAATACAGCTAAACATTTGTGGTTGACAATAAGCAGATGGAGAGTACAGATAAAAAGATGAGTATTAATGACGTGTGTGTAGCGCCGATAACTTGATAGTAAGTTATGAATAGTGTGTCACTACAAGAAGGTGCCAGCAACAAAGAGGACTGATTAATGAAACCAAGCTGTAAATAATATATTGAATAATATATGTTGTACTTTTTGTTACTGTACGCAGTCGTAGGAAACAAAGTTGGTAAGCAAGATGTTTCAATGGAAAGACTCGACATATCACTACATGTACCGCCTATTGACATGGGGAAATAATTCCTTCCCCCTTACTTTAAGAACAGACAACAAAAGACCAGTCTCCAAAATAGCTATGTTTTGGAGTCCTAGTAGGGCACGATTAAATGAGGGGGGGGGGGGGGTGCCCCAGGGATCAGTGCTGGGGCCACTAATTTTCCTTGCTTATATGAATGATATGCCTTCTAGTATTACCGGTGATTTTAAAATATTTCTGTTTGCTGATGACACTAGCTTGCCAGTAAAGGATATTGGTGCAACGCTGTCACTGTTTCAAATAGCGCAGTTCAAGACGTAATTTCATGCCTTATAGAACATAAGTTAACGCTAAATCTCAATAAGACTTAGCTTTTACAGTTTCGAACACACAGTTCAACAAAACGAGACGTTATAATTACAGATAATGGGCGTATGATTAGTGAGACTGAACAGATAAAATTTCTAGTTGTTCAAATAGATAGTAAACTGTCGTGGAAAGCCAATGTTCAGGATCTTATTCAAACACTTAACGCTCTCGTTTTTACTGTTAAAACAGTATCTGAAGTAAGTGACAGTTCTACACGAAAAGTAGTCTACTATGCTTATTTGCATTCGTTTATGACGTATGGTAATATATTTTGGGGCAACTTTTCCCATTTTCAAAGGATATTTTTGGTTCAGAAACGGTCGATTCGGGCCATAATTGGTGTAAGTTCCTGAATCTCTTTTCGACCCGTGTTCATTAGGCTGAGTATTCTGACACTGCTCTCTCAATACATATTTCTTAGATGTCGTTCCTTGTTAACAGTATCAGCTTATTCCCAAGGATTAGCAGCTTTCAGTTAATACTAGGCAGAAATACAATCTGCATTTGGATCACTCCTCTTTGGCTCTTGTGCAGAAAGGCCTGCAGTATTCTGCTGTATCCACTTTCAGTAAACTACCACAAGAATTCAAAAAGCTTAGCAGTAGATCACGCGCTTTCAAATCTAAACTGAAGAGTTTCCTCATGGGTCTCTTCTTCTATTCTGGAGATGAATTCCTTGAAAATTAAGCTAATTCCTATGTTATATTTTTGTGTGCGTGTACATAAACTTATATTTTGTCGTCATTTTAAGGTTCATAAACATTTTATTTGATCTATTAGTACTTTTCTGGTATAATATCATGTACTGACACGTTCCGCCACTATGGAGATTTGCTTCTCAATTTGGTTCTACGGAACTAGGTGCGTAAAATATAAATAAAAAAATGGGACCATTGTCATAACGACTGAAATGTTGCTAGTCATTAGCAACGTAATATCAGTTTACGAAATAAATGTGTTTTCGCCGTAGCTGCGATTGTTCTTCGCATTTGCAGCGACGATCATTCCGATATGGAGATGACAATGAAATTCAAAGTCATATTCTGGATGTGTAAGAGGAACACGATGGATGTGTCTTAATATGTAGAGAGCTGCGAAAACATCCTCTTTCACTTTATTTCGAGGCCGCGTATTTCCTATATAGGGAAAAATGTGCTTCTGAAAGTGGAAGGAATAGCTGTTACGTCGCGGTGATATATGGCGGCGTGCGCATTCTGCTGCCGGTCGCTCCTGCGAAGCGGTATTATGTATAGCGTGCGGGGCTGATAGAGAGGAATGAGTCCCAAGGAGGGAGGCTCCACCGTTGTACAGACCCGGAGTTCTGCGGCGTCGGCGCCTCCTGATTTGTCTGCTCTGGCGATGCGGGTGTGGCCGCGTCACTGCAGTGCGAGCACTTTCGCTGGCCGTCTCAAATCGGGCACGCGAACGTTTTCTGCCTCCTAAATCTGGTAAATACAGTACATTTAAGGAGTTTTCTGGCAGCCGTGATTTTCAACTTGGAGCTGTTTTAGGAGATCAATTATTGTGTACCGAAAATGCACGCTGTACATTTCAGACGCTGTAGTAGTGACTTTCCAGGGGAAGAAAACCACAGAAATCCTCTAAGGAAAGTAAAACTTTTCACAAGATTCAACTTTTACGCATAATAACTATTACGACATTTAATAAGAAGCATTAACACGTCTATTGTTTTACTTTTAATTACCCTGTGGACAGATTTTGTATTACCATGGATCATTTGGCCTGTGGTTGTACAAAAAGGGTTCAGAGGCAAAGGTGTTGGACTTTGACTACTATGTTGGGATTAATTAGTGTCTCAGCATCTACATAACATGAAACCTGAAACTTCGAAATGAAGTCGAGTTTATTTGCGAAATTTTGATAATATATCTAAAAGCAGAGTATACACTTTCTCAGATCGAAATAAGTTGCTAGACTTAGCTGCGCGAGTTCTTTGGAGGATGTCATATGAGGGGCTTTCAGTAAGTAATGCAATACATGTGTAATTTTCTGAAAGCAGGCTAGCTTTATTCGGGATTCCAATACACCATATTATTCCCAGCTCTTTTCTCTACAAAACCCTAATTTTCGACAAAATTTTCGTTCATGCGACGGCCTTAGGCAACCTTAAAAAATGGTTCAAATGGCTCTGAGCACTATGGGACTTAACTTCTGAGGTCATCAGTCCCCTAGAACTTAGAACTACTTAAACCTAACTAAACTAAGGACCGTAGTGGTTGCGCGGTTCCAGACTGAAGCGTCTAGAACCGCTCGGCCACCCCGGCGGGCGGGCTAGGCAACCTTACTGGAAGATCATGTATCCCCGTATAGTACCACTTTGCTGCTCGGCGTCGGAGCCATCGCCTTGCTGCATCACATACCTCCCCATCATCCACGTACGGATTCCCGCAAAGAGTGCATCCTTCATTGCGGCAAAGCCAGACACATGGAAGCTCTTCTTAAACTTCAGTTAGGCGGCGAGGAACCCAGCGGCCACATACCTTTGAGTACTCCAACTGTCGGATGAGTGTTAGCAGTATCAACAGAGACGTCCATTTGTGCGGCCAGGTGTTAGAGTGTGACCCGCCGATCTCCTCTAATGAGTGTGTCCACACGTTCCAATATTATACGAGTCACACCTGTGTGCAGCCGGACGGCACGAGGGAGACAGGACAGGTTTGCGGGACCTCGTTGCGATGATGACAGACGCCTCGACCAACGACTCACTGTGCTTTTGTTCACTGCCAGGTCTCCGTAGACATTCTGCAAGCGTCTATGAATAGATCCGATGTCCTGGTTTTCCGTCAAAACAACGAGAGTTCTCTGCTTGCAAAGCCCCTCCGCTACATAGGCCATTTTCAAGGCTACGAATAGCGCCGCCACCAACCGGAACTTCATGAAACTATAGAGGCTGTAGCGGGAATATTTCGTGATGTTCCGCAGGAAATTCCGCATTTTTTTAACTGAAAGTGGCCGAGAAAGAAAAGTGTTGCATTACTTATTGAACGTCCCTTGTACATTAAGCTGCAAATTGACTCGTTTAATTGGACGTCAGCTTAAGCAGTGAGCAAAGTAATTATTTGGCTTTATAGTTAATCACTCCTTATCATTAGATCTGACAACAAGTGGAAAACCGCAGTCTTTCAAGATTAGATATAACGACTTTATTCCGCAACAGGCTATACCTGGTTTTTTCAACCTTCAGTCTGTTGTGAAGTGGAAACCACCGTGAAAATCAAAAATGCTTTATTTGCAACACTTAGCTAAACCTTCCAGCTATTTCTCTACATTGTCGCCAGCTTCCTGTTAGCTGTGATTTCTGCCAATTCCTTATGCTGTTCTGCAGCTCGCTGTCTGTGCGAAAATGCCAGCGATTCGTGTGAGCAGAGATGAAAATCAGAAGGAACTAAGTCCGGACTGTATGGTGGATGGTAAAACACTTCCCGTCGAAAATGCTGCGGGAGCGTCGTTTTGCACCGGCAGTGATTGGCCAAGAATTGAGAATTGTCATGAAGTAGGAAACACGTAACAGTTAGGTTGTATGGGCTGTACGAAATAAGACGGAATCCCTTAACAGGCACTTCACAGTTGGCGGGAGAGGCTACTGTTCTAAACACCTTCACTTGCTCACTTGTGTGCTCAGAACCGAAAAGTGCGACGTTACGCGATTGACGGGCATGATAGAGACACTGCGCAACACATCTCCGCAAAGCCTCATCGGATTTTCACTTTGGTTTTATTTTCGTGATCTATCGGAGGTTGAGAAACAAATAGCAGTTCTAAATTAGCTCTAAATCTACTATGATGGCAAATAAGAGACAAACGTGCAACAACATAGCAACTTATACTTTGAGAAATATGACAATGTTAGTAATCACATTTGTTGATAGGTATTGTCTCAACGAACAGTTAACCTTTTTCACACATAATACCTAATTTGAGACGTTTTAAAACCTATTTGCATGTCTGTTACATGGTACCGTTCCTATAGCGACTTGTCCTTCTGTAGTCTTTATGTTAGATTAACCTACAAAAATCGAATGTGGAGAAGTGCAGTGTTCTCCATATAAATATGGAGCTCTGTGTGAAGATAGTGTAGTGTGTCAGTCGTATTTTATATTCATTTATTCACTTTTTATCCACACGGTGCTCTTAAGGAATACGTCTTCATGGTTTACATTATATTTCTGCTTACAAGGTCCTGTAACAATTTCTGTAGCCATACACCGGTTTCTTTTATGCAAGCAGATCTGAAATTGCAATTTTGAAATGTGGTAATGGCTTCTCGGTTGTAGATACGGACATGAGTAATTTACAAGAGAGTTAGCAAATGATATGAACTGGTGATATACGAACTATAACTGAGATACTGAAATGTACAGGTCTTACCACTGAAGTGACAAAAGTCGTGGGATAACGCCTAATATCGCGACGGACCGCCTTTTGTCCAGCGTAGTGCAGCAGCTCGTCGTGGCGTGGACTCAACAAGTCGGTCGAAGCCCCCTACAGAAATATTAAGCCATGCTGCCTGTATAGCCGTCCACAGTTGCGAAAGTGTTGCCGGTGGACGATGTTATGCGCGAACAGACCACTCGACTATGTCGCATAAATGTTCGATGAGGTTCATGTAGGGTGATCTGGACGGCCAAACAATTCGCTCGAACTTTCTAGAATATTCTTCAAACCAATCGCGAACAATTGTGGCCGGGTGACATGACATCCTATTTGGGAACATGAAGTCCACGAATGGCTGCTGAAGGTATCTAAGTAGCCGAACGTAACCGTTTTCAATCAATGATCATGCCATTCACTGCAAGCGCAGCCTACTTCATTGTGGAGCCACCACCAGTTTACACAGTATCTTGATGGCAGCTTGGGTCTATCGCTTCGTGGGGTCTGCGTCACACTCGATCCTTACCATAAACTCTAACCAATTGAAAGCGGACTCATCTCAGCAGACCACGGATTTCCAGTCGCCTACGGTCCAACCAATATGATCGCCAGCCCAGGAGAGGCGGTGCAGGCGATGTCGTGCTATTAGTAAAAGCTAATTATCTGCTGCAATAGCCCATTAATGCCAAATTTCGCCGCACTGTCCACGATTATTTCACACGCTGCTGCTTGTTTGTTAGCACTGACAACTTTACGCAAACGCCGTTGCTCTCAATCGTTAAGTAAAGCCCTTCGGCTACTGTGTTATCCGTGGTGAGACGTAAGGCCTGAAATTTGATATTCTATGCACACTCTTGACACTGTCGATCTCAGAATATTGATTTTCATAACGGTTTTCGAAATGCAATGTTTCATACGTCTAGCTGCAACTACTATTCCCATTCCAAAGTCTGTTAATTCTCTTCGTGCGGCCATAATCACATCTGAAACCTTTTCACACGAATCACCTGAATACACGTATACTGGCCATTAAAATTGCTACACCAAGAAGAAATGCATATGCCTCTGGGGCATTGAGTCAAACAGAGCTCAGATGGAGTGTACAGGTAGAGCTGTCCACGCAGCTTCAACACGTCACCACAGTTCATCAAGAGTAGTGACTGGCGTATTGTGACGAGCCAGTTGCTCGGCCACCATTTGAAACGTCCCCTTATAACAATTTATACACGACTGTGCTTAAACTGACACACAATATTTTTAGCGCAACGCAATCTGACTTTCAATAATCCCTACAAAAGAATGGCCCTGACTAACATTAACCTATACCTTTCACAAATCACTTACCTCACAAAAAAATCTTCGTTACTCGAACTACTGCAATACAGCGAGCACCACTACTGCCAGCTAAATAAAAGATTCTAACTACGGAAGGCACTAACTACTGATAGGTATAGTTAGCAAATGAAAGATTTTAATAGAGAACAAATAGTGTATTTACCTTAATAGTCAAAATATATATGATAGTTCATGACATCCAGTCTTACAAATTACAAAACTCCGCCATCTCTCTCCCCACGTCCACCACTGCTGGCGGCTCACCTCCAACTGCGCAACGCTACGCGCTGTTAGCATCCAGCTGCCGCTGCCCAACACTACAATGGCAGACAACAATGCAAACTAAACACAGACTGCGCATGGCACAGCCAGTGATTTTTATACAGAGCGCTATTGGCGGCGGCGTTACCAATAAAAAAACCTAAACAGCTTACTTACATAGGGTAACATTTTTTTACAATAAGTTTTTGTGTTGCACCACTTTAATTACGTAGACTTTAAGATGTGAATGGACATTGTCCATATCTGCATTGTTGTCTTTAGTGTACATTTTTTTCTGCTTGAGCTTTGTCATGTTTAGGTATAAGTTATAGCATTTGCTGCGGCTGTTTGCCATTCATAGTGCTACTGAATGTCACTTTGTATTACTAGGTTAAGCCAATTTTATTACTGATGTATTGTTCTTGTTTGCTGCGCATTGCCTTATATTAGTTGTAATATTGCTGCCTTTTTTTGCCAATTTCCATTTTTTAACATTGCTGTTTATGTAAATTGTTTTGTGCTGCTGCATTGCCTCATCCCTTAGTCAAGCATCTGAGCTCAGTAGATTTAAGTTAGCTTAAGAGGGGGTAGCCTATATAAGAGAATGATTTGCGATGGATTGGAAGAAATGCATTGAGAAGTTATACGAAAAAAGTACAGAAATCAGGTATAGATAGGACTTTTTGGAAATAATGAAGAACGAAGGGAGATCTCCGAGAAGTAAAGAAAGTTTTGTTTGCAAAATACTGCAATAAAACAAACCCTGTCCTTTCCTTGTGTTATCCCACTACGTGTTTGTGTACCCATGTGTATTTATGTTCTTCCTGTCTTTATATGTTCATCTGATAAGACTTATGTTGTAGAATTTTCTAATATTCAGCTACATTCACTATGATGAGGAATACTGTTATCCTCAAATATAATTTGCATTAATAACATGTTATTTTCTTTGTAAATATGTTCAGACATTATTTATTGTGTTTTGTTTTAATGCTCATGTGTGAAGTTGATGTTTCAAAAGTTATTCTGATCTTTTATGTATGTACTTATAATTTTTGTAACACTGATGTATTTGCTATTTCGATTCTTTTGTAAAGCCTGTACTACTGCAAATGTTATCTGTATTGTTATGTTCTTTAATGATGTATTTTGTACCTTTGTTATTGTATTCTTATGTTATAAAATTGTAATTGACACCAGTTCATCAAATTAAGTAACTTGTAAATTACAATTCACTGCACACGTTTCTGTTGGTCGTAGTATATGGATAATATGTGAGAAGTAGGGACTGATAGTGTTTGCATGTGTGTTAATAATTCAGTAAGGGACTGGATAAGAGCATTGCTGGTTCTAAGGACATTTCAAAAACAATTGTTCTGAGTGCGCAAGTGGTGGTTATGGACTTGCTATATTATCTGCAAGACTCTTCAATGGTGATTGTGCGCCTGCACAGTCAAACAGATGGCTGCTGGCCATCTCTACAAGGACTACAGTGGGTCTACACCTATGATGATCCACCAATACCATTATTTCTACAAGGACTGCAATGGGTCTGCACCTCTGGTGGCCCACCAATACCGTAATCTCTACCAGGACTACAGTGGGTCTGCTCTGTGATGACCTACCTACCGATAGTCTTCAACGTCGACTGACTCTGCTGTGGGTTTGCTCTGTTGTGGCCCATTACCTGTCAGCATGTCAAGAGTCAGCACTGTCTTTCTGTTGGAAGGACAACACTACTTCTTCAAGACTGCATGGAAATCCTCTACTTCCAAGTGCATTTTCTTTTACTACTCAGACTTTGAGAAAAACACTGCAATTTTACTTTGATGAATGATCAGGACTGTCTTTATGGACTGTGAGAAAATTTTAGCTTTTGATCAACATTGTATCAATAAGTGTGTGCATTTGATATCTTTGTTATTGTAATTATGAAAAAAATTTTCAAAATTGTATTGGCCACTGCCCAAAACAATTTGTAAATTTTTTTGTGGGGAGCATTGGGGCTATGTAAGTAGGCTGTTTAAGTATTTTTATCGGTAACGCCAACACCACGTAGCGCTCTGTATGAAAAATCACTGGCTGTGCCGTGTGCAGTCTGTGGCTGGTTTGCATTGTTGTCTGCCATTGTAGTGTCGGGCAGCGGCAGCTGGATGCTAACAGCGCGTAGCGTTGCGCAGTTGGAGGTGAGCCGCCAGCAGTGGTGGACGTGGGGAGAGAGATGGCGGAGTTTTGCAATTTGTAAGAATTGGTGTCATGAACTGATATATGTATTATGACTATTAAGGTAAATGCATTGTTTGTTCTCTATTAAAATCTTTCATTTGCTAACTATACCTATCAGTAGTTAGTGCCTTCCGTAGTTTGAATTTTTTATTTAGCTGGCAGTAGTGGCGCTCGCTGTATTGCAGTAGCTTGAGCAACGAAGATTTTTGTGAGGTAAGTGATTTGTGAAACGTATAGGTTAATGTTAGTCAGGGCCATTCTTTTGTAGGGATTATTGAAAGTCAGATTGCGTTGCGCTAAAAATATTGTGTGTCAGTTTAAGCACAGTCTTCTATAATTTTTCAAAGGGGACGTTTCACATTGACCAGACATTTTCAACTGGTGAGAGACCTGGAGAATGTTCTGGCCAGGGCAGCACTCGAACATTTTCTGTATCCAGAAAGGCCCCTACAAGACCTGCAATATGCGGTCGGGCATTATCCTGCTGAAATACAGGGTTTCGCAGGGATCGAATGAAGGGTAGAGCCACGAGCCGTAACACATCTGAAATGTCCACTGATCGAAGGGCCGTCAATGCGAACAAGAGGTGACCGAGACGTGTAAACAATGGCACCCTATACTATCACGCCGGGTGATACACCAGTATGGCGATGACGAATATACGCATCCAATGTGCGTTCACCTCAATGCCGCCAAACACGGATGCAGCCATCATGATACTGTAGACAGAACCTGGATTCATCCGAAAAAATGACGTTTTTCCATTCGTGCACCCAGGTTCGTCGTTGAGTACACCATCGCAGGCGCTCCTGTCTGTGATGCGGGTCAAGGGTAACCGCAGCCATGGTCTCCGAGCTGATAGTCCATGCTGCTGCAACGTCGACGAACTGTTCGTCCAGATGGTTGTTGTCTTGCAAACGTCCCCATCTGTTGACTCAGGGATCGAGACGTGGCTGCACGATCCGTTACAGCCTTGCGTATAAGATGTCTGTCATCTCGACTGCTAGTGATACGAGGCCGTTGGGATCCAGCACGGCGTTCCGTATTACCCTCACGAACCCACCAATTCCATATTCTGCTTACAGTCATTGGATCTCGAGCAACACGAGCAGCATTGTCGCGATGCGATAAACCGCAAGTGGGATAGGCTACAGTCCGACCTTTATGAACGCCGGAAACGTGATGGTACGCATTTCTGCTCCTTACACGAGGCATCACAACAACGTTTCACCAGGCAACTTTGGTCAACTGCTGTTTGTGTATAAGAAATCGGTTGGAAACTTTCCTCATGTCAGCACGTTGTAGGCGTAGCCAGCGGCGCCAACCTTGTGTGAATGCTCTGAAAAGCTAATCATCTTCTTCCTATCGGTTATATTTGGCGTCTGTGGCACGTTATCTTCGTGGTGTAGCAATTTTAATGGCCAGTAGTGTACTAATGACATCTCCGCCAATATACTGACCTTTTAGACCTTGTGCATCCGATACTGCCGCCATCTGTATATGTGCATATCGCTGATCCATGATTCAGTCGCCGGCCGGAGTGGCCGTGCGGTTCTAGGCGTTACAGTCTGGAACCGAGAGACCGCTACGGTCGGAGGTTCGAATCCTGCCTCGGGCATGGATGTGTGTGATGTCCTTAGGTTAGTTAGGTTTAAGTAGTTCTAAGTTATAGCCGACTGATGACCTCAGAAGTTAATTCGCATATTGCTCAGAGCAATTTGAACCATGATTCTGTCACCTCGGTGTAAATATCGTCTTTAGAAGGGATTGGCAAGACGGGTAGCGCGGTGCGGATCAAAAACGCTAAAGTAATTGTGAGGTGACATAACTTTCATTTTTCTGAAAGAACAGACAACATAAAACGTTTGGAGAAAACGCCATGGTCCGATGAATTAGTTTTGGGTCCACAAGTGTTTCTGTAATTTTAGGTTCCGAGCTATCTGAAATTCGCTTGCAGCCCATAGCTTTCCAGTCGCCAGGCGACAATAACGAGCGCATTACGTCATCGGCAGGTGCTCCGCATCGGCTAAACGTCATTTCCAGTGTAATTGTGCAATCCACTTAGTCGCGGACATTGTGCCCCCATTTGGCGGGTACACGCGCGCGCCTGTTGGAGCGCAGTCAGGCGGAGGGGAGTTTACGTGCGCTAATTTGCATGTGCGCGGCGCCTAGGAATTTATAGGCCGCGTCTGTCGGCTATGCTAATTACCCGGGCCGCTTAGGGCGCGCGCCGGCTCGCCTCGCCCCGCCTGACCCACATCCTTTCGCGGCCGGCGTTCGATACCGGCGCGGACGGACGTCTCGGCGCCGGAAGCAGCACCCAGGTGCGGTGGAAGGGGGCCGTTTTACAGCGGCCGCGGCCTGGCAGGGCCGTGCGCCGTGCGCGCGACGGCCCCATCGAGCGGAAGTAACGCCCGCTGGCGGCTTTATTGTCGCCCGCCGGCCGGCCCCGCGATAAAGCTGTGGCGCTCCCAGCCGCCGCCGCCCCGGACCCACAAAGCTGCCACTGTTATATACTCGTTTTACATTTGTCAACCCGTACGTGTCAACAGAGTTTATCCCCTCCCCCCTACCCCGCCGTCTCCCTATCCCGCCTGTTAAAAATCCAAACTAGCTGTCCGTTGAGAGATCATAACTGGGTTAAAAAAAGTTTTAAGACAGCGCTTGGCAAAGAAACTTAAGACTTCCGATGCTTTACGACTTGTTAATCTAAGGAGGGAGTGCCATGCCCACCAATGTTCTTGTTATTGTTATTATTAAAATCCTGTGCATCTGTGGCTCATTAAACGTAGATCATTTTGCGACGAAGTTATTCCGGATGACATGCTTCAATAGAATCTTCTCGGTTTACGAGTCGCGTCATTTGGAATAACACATTGGAGCTTTCGACAGCCTGTCTCCGTCATGGTCATGAGGAACTGAAATCACTGACTGCTGGGGCTGGTACCATGTTCTGCTAATATAGACGTAATGTAAGCGTCTGCAGCCTTAAAGAGAGGGCCGGAGTGGCACATGCTCGAAAGGTACGTTGGGCAGCCCCTAGCGGCTCCGTCCCGCCTCAGGATCGAGAACATCGAGAAAGACAGACCGTCGCACGTACGTCGCAGCACGTGACACTGCAGGTCTCACGAATGCCAGCAGCTGTTTCCGGCAGCGTGCGAGTAACTATTTCAGACGAGTTTAATAGTTCTTGATTGCACGCTTAAATGCATACAAGTTTTCTATGGCACTCGACAAAACTAAGACGTTTAGTCGATACCTTTGATTTCCCGTGGACCCTGCGCGGAACCGAGCGTTTCCGAAATGTAGCGGGCAAGCCTACTAGTGTGGCATCATGAGTTCGTTGCAGGGCCCGTATATCCGACACCGATTCAAAGGAAGGCCTCGGCGCTTGTTCGTGACGTCACGTCAGCTTGACGCAGCGAACGCCAGGTCTGTTGCAGGCATACTCATAATGGTGGTGTCTCCTTCTCTGACACAGGAAAATGTGAAACTGTTGGCGGTAGTTGTCCTGAGAGGTTTCTGCAATCAATTAATTGTGCAATTCATTACACTTCTTAACAAATAGTGTACTCCTGAACTTAAATTTCCACCTGTTTTAAGGATTGACATACAAAAACAACTTCATGGTCCAGCAGCAACAGAATTCGTGCTTCTTTACCTTATTTATAAATCCGAGGAAGTTACGTTTGTACTGGGTTGCTTTTACAAGAAACTGTGAACATATTGGTGCTCTTGTTTGACTATGGGGTGAGGAGCACTGAATGTTAATGAAATATCTTGCGATTGTACACGTTATGGGAGGGGGTGGGGGACAGAAGAAGAGGCAGAAGACAGATACTTGTTTTATCAAAAAATGGTTCAAATGGCTCTGAGCACTATGTGACTCAACTTCTGAGGTCATCAGTTCCCTAGAACTTAGAACTAGTTAAACCTAACTAAGGACATCACACACATCCATGCCCGAGGCAGGATTCGAACCTGCAACCGTAGAGGTCTCGCGGTTCCGGACTGCAGCGCCTAGAACCGCACGGCCACTTGGGCTGGCTTGTTTTATCAAATAATTTTTTTTATCATATAAAGTTTCTCCTTTCAGTTGCAAGAGGGGAATATTTATCTTTTCTAATGTGCATGTTTAAAAAAGTTTAGGCTCAGCAGTATTTCCGATGTATGAAGCTATTTTGTTTCCTGTTTAGAATTCCTTTCGTTGAAAACGACTATAATCTAATGACAGGCAACAGTTGGATATTTACACATGTAAATTAGTTCACATTTCCATTGACGATGTCAAACGAAAATAAATAAATTAGCAAAAAGGATCAAGTAAATATACTTACTTGAATTAAAAATTTCCGAAGCTTGCAATGGGGCAAAGCGTCTTCTCATATTGATCTACGTTTATTTCGACAGGATTCAGTAATACGGAACTATGATCTTCATTTGTAGGTTTACGAGAGTAACAAAATCTTTCATCTAAATAAAACTGCAGAATCCAAAACAATACCAAACATTTTGTCCAAAAATGAGAGATTTACAGTCATAAACACGCCCAGGCGTTTCTGCCTGCAACAGACCTGGCGTTCGCCGTGCCTAGCTGACGTGACGTCACCAACAAGCGCCCAGGCCTTCCTTTGAGTCGGTGTTGGACTGGCACGGTGTTCTGATAATATAGGCGTAACGGCAGCGTCTGGAACCTTCCAGAGAGGACCGGAGTGGCGCATCTTCGAAAGATAAGTTTGGCAGCCCCTAGCGGTTCCGTTCCGCCTCAGGATCGAGACCATCGAGAAAGAGAGACCGTCGCACGTACGTCACAGCACGTAACACTGCAGGTCTGACGATTCTGACGGGGAGCGAGTAACTATTTCAGACGAGTTTAATCATTCTTCATTGCACTTTTAAAGGCTTGCAAGTTCTCTATGGCACACGACAAAACGAGGACCTTTAGTCAGTACCTTTGATTTCCCGTGTGCCCTGCAACGGAGCCGAGCATTTCCTAAATGTGGCGGACAAGCCTGCTAGTGTGGCATCATGAGTTCGTTCCATGGCCAGTTTATCTCGTTGGCCCCGCCATTGTACCGAGTGACGTCACATAACCTCGGCCGCTCGCGCCGATGCCTACGATAAATACAGTCCTAACCGCGCCTGAGTGGCGTCAGCAATGTACCAGTAACAGCTGGACTACGAAAAAACCCATGCTTTGCCAAAGATTTCGTGATACTTCTTTGACCAAATCACTTCACTGGAGCAATTACACGATTGTAAAATTTTTCGTCGTAGTTCTTCGGGAACGGATGCCGAACAATTAACAACAGCAAATGTTGCTGGCGAGCGTATAGCCGAAAGAGAGAAATGGAAACGATTGTGGGTGAAACTGGCTAGCGAGTGGAGAAGCTCGAAGTGGTCAGCAGAATTTGCTTCGTGAGCTACAGTGCGAGGACATAAAGAACAACGAAAATTATTTGAGAATCAGCAAGCAAACATTTCAATTTGCCCTCAGATTTGTCCTCATGAAAGTGGTCCCTCATACTCGCATACACGATGTTCATTTAAGAAATGCAATTTCTCTATTTCATTCATTATAATCCATGTTTTTGGAAAGCCTACAACTGTGTCATTCATAATTTGACTAATGAAACACTGCGCTAGTTGCGAATTTTTCTTGTTGAATAAGACACTTTTCGAGAATTTATTTTCATCATCAAAAGGAAATATTCACATAGGTATTTATTTAATCCTTGTATGTGTGTCTTTCTGCCCTTGTTGTACTCAAGTTATATTGTTTAGTCAACTGCAATCGGACAGATTTATTTTGACCGTTTTTGCGAAATATCACATAAAATACCTACGTAAATATTTATATATAGTCATGAGAATAAATTCTCGCAAGGACATTGCAGATCGTGGATAAATACGTAACTGGTGTAGTGTTTCATTCTTTAAATCATGAATGCTGTTTCTGCGAAAGATGGTCACATGACTGCTTCAAGATTTTTAGCAACAGGCGGAAGCTGTTCCAGCTTTCCATACAGTATTCTAATCCCAGAATGTACTATTTTACGTATTATTCCAGAAACATGTGAACCATTGTATAAATCTCCAAATGAGGAATTTATGATGGTTATGCTAGGTTATTCGGAGAACAAATAAACACTTTTATCTCACACATGTACATTTTGAACATACTTGGCTTTTACGCCTCTATCTCCCTCAACGTCCTTTCCTTTTACATGTAAACTTCACATCATCTACAGTGCAGCGAATTCGAATTCAGCTGATTGCTGCAGCCATTTCTTTCTTCGCTTATTATGCTTTTCTTAGTCTTAGAATTACGTATTCTTCATACTTCGCAACGATCACTGTGGTGGTAGTCACGCACCATATATACTTCGTCATTTTATAGCTTAAATGCACTAAAGCAAGCGAAGTGACATGAAAAACTTGTGACATGAGAAACTTGTAGAGCTCGTAACATACAAGATAGTTGAGCAATGCAGCCGATGTCCATTGGCAAGGTATACGAAGGCATAAGTTTGTTTACACGGGTATTCAATTTACGTCAACAGAAAAATCTGTAGGCATAACGACCAACAACTCCGGCAATTTTGAATGAAATGATCCGCACTGGTTGTAAAATATTTCTTGTTGAACGTCGCGACAGGTTTCGCTTCAATTTAAGACGTATCCACAGATGATAGAGATTCTTTTTAACAAGTCTCTCTGTTACCTGAGAATGCGTTTTTAATTGGCGTGAAACCGGTCGTGACTTTGAATGAAAAATATTATACAGCTAGTGTAGATCATGTTATTGAAAATGTGGAAATTTGGCTGCGGTTGCACGCAATTTAAAACAACAAACTCCTGCAATGTTATTAACCAGCCACAGAAGTCTTGTCTTGAATTCCGGTTCATTTATTCAGCAGATCGCACGAACCCACATTTGGAAGCAATAAAAGTACCGGCTGGAGGGGAAAGTAAATTGCACATCCCCTGCATCTTCTTTAATTCCTTCCTCCACAGTCGCTTCACGCTCCAGTCCTCAGCTTGCAGAAATCGGCACTTCTTGGAAGCCTTCGGTCAAATGGTGTATTTGCTCGCCGGCTCCTACTATATCGTATCAAAATAGCAGCAAGAACATTTCTGAACATGATTCATCTGCTGTGTGAACCAGGTGCACTGTTGGGTCAAAACCATGTTAGGCTTACAGCCACAGGGCGAGAAATAGGCTTCTTATTGTAGGCCGAATATAGAACACGAGGTGTCGATCAGGTTAATTACTAAACCGACTTTCTTTCTTGTTTTTTTTCGGTTTTGTCTATGTGCTCCCTGTGCACAGGATCTTGGCTGGGCCCTGCATGGCCACGTCTTCGGTACGGCTCTACTGTCGCGACACTTAATATATTTTAATACACTGACGGAAGTGGAAAATGTTACACCATGAATACGTCTAACGAACTCTACCAAACTGATTTTTAATATTCCGTGCAACTTCATGTAACTCTACAACCAATAATCACACGGCTTGACGTCCGAGGACATGGGAGGCCAAGCATGGCGGAACTGGCCGCCCAGCACACTATCCTCACTAAAATATATATGTAAGAGACTTTTAGTATAGCAGTATGTGGTGGACCGCCATCCTGGATAAAAGTTGTACCTTCCCCCTGGTGTTTGTCAACCAGGTAGCGACGATGCGATTCTGTAACATATTGCCGAATGTCGCACTCGTCACGCTGACTGTTTGAAATGTGGCATTTCCTCGAAGAAAAAGGGTCCGGCCACGACTGATTTGATAAGTCCTCACTACACCATGAGTTTCTCTTCATGCAATGGAATTGCCACGACAGTTTTAGGATTTTTGGTCTGCAGTTGTGAGTGTTGACTGATCCTTGGAGTGTGAAATGGGCTGCGTCGATCCAATACACGTCAGACAACCAATCGTTATCTTTCCCCATTTTTTGAAGTGCCCACACCATATGAGCACTCCGCGCAACGCAGTAAGTAGCCGATTCTCATGCGGCGTTACTGGCTTGTTGCTGTCAACGCCATCTCTTGGCCGGTTTTAGCACTCGTTTATGGTTCCCATAAAAACGCATGTCATTTCAGGCTTGTGTGTCGAGTTTTACCCCTACATCATCCCCTGAATTAGTGCAGATTCAAAAGTGAGTGGTCTTTTGGTTCGTCCTGTACATAATTAAATATAGGACACAACGGAATTTCAGACGCTAGTTGCAAGCGGGCATGGATTGAAATGAATGAGGAATGTTGAAAATTTGTACCGCACCATAATTTGAAGCCGAGTCTCCTGGTTACTAGTCAGATGTTCGGACCACTAAGCCATCCGGACACAGTGGTCATCGCAACTGCACGAACTAACCTAACACGCCTTCCGTCAGACCTCAATTCTCACCTTATCCACACAGTACGAATGTAGTGTGCCTTGCCCATTAACTTCATTACTCGTGGCGTTTCTCAGATTCTCGTAAGAGTTCGAGCTTGTTGTGCATCTGCACTGAAGAGATCGTTCGCCGTCTCGCATTAACCGTGATCAGCCAGAAAATTATGACAACCTAGCAAATACGCTGTATGTCCACCTTCGGCACGGCTGACAGTGGGGACGCGTCGTAGCATGGAAGCAATGAGGCTATGGCAGGTCGCTGGAGGTAGCCGGCAGCACATCTGAGTACAAAAATCATCTAATTCCCGTAAATTCCGGTAGGGGGGGGGGGGGGGCGATGAGGTTTGACACCACGTTCAATCACATCCCAGATGTGTTCGATCATGTTCAGATCTGTCCAGTCGGGGGGCCAGCACATCAATCGGAACTTACCACCGTGTTCCTCGAACCACTCCACCACACTCCTGATGTTCTGAGAGAGCGCATTATCTTCTTGAAAAATTCTGTTGCTGTCTGAAAACATGTTCGTCATGAACGGGTGCACATGATCTGCGACCAGCGTACGATACTATTTGGCCATCATAGTGCCTTGCACGAGTTCTAACTGGACACATGGTGTGCCCACGTGAAGGTTCCCCAGAGCTTAACTGAGACGCTGCCAGTCTGTCTGTGTCCCGCAGTACAGATGTCAAGGATCTGTTCCCATGGAAGACTGCGGATTCGCGCCCTCCCATCGGGGTGATGAAGAGGGTATCGGGATTCAGCAGACCATGCAACGCTCTGCAACTGCGCCAACTTCCAGTGCCTATGGTCACGTACCCATTTCAGTCGTAGTTGCCGATGTCGTATGTGAACATTGGCACTTCCATGGGTCGTCTGCTGCGGGGTCCATCGTTACGAGTTTTCACTGCACTATGTGTTCAGACACACTTGTACTTTGCTCAACATTAAAGTGTGATGTTGGTTCGCTTCAATTAGCCGGCTGTCCTGCTTTACCAGTCTGGCCAGTCTATGACGTCCGAGATCTGTAATGATGGGTGGCTGCCTAACCCCACGATGTGTGGAAGTGGTTTCATCTTGATTTCGCCACGCGGTACTACGTGCACCGTGCATGTGTCTGAATAGCAGTCACCTCGCCAGGTGAGCGAGTTTATGTCGATAGTAGATCGGTAGTCATAATGTTCTGGCTGATCAATGTATATATAATTATAGTGAAGTTTGCTGGAATTGCCGGCCGCGGTGGTCTCGCGGTTCTAGGCGCGCAGTCCGGAACCGCGCGACTGCTACGGTCGCAGGTTCGAATCCTTCCTCGGGCATAGATGTGTGTGATGTCCTTAAGTTAGTTAGGTGTAAGTAGTTCTAAGTTCTAGGGGACTGGTGACCTAAGATGTTAAGTCCTATAGTACTCAGAGCCATTTGAACCATTTTTTTGTTGGAATTAGAATGTCTAAACAACAAAAAAGCCACAGGCACAACGGTCTCACGTAAACAGAGCCAGGATCCAGGTTTAAGGGCTAGCACAGATTGAATAGAATGAGGGATAGGTGACAACCTTGTCTTTTATTTTCATCCTAATACATACGTCATCATCCACGCGCAAGGAAAAACAGGACTCGTCAAAGGAAATGTCGTGGTATAATGTGTGTAATAACCACGTTTTATTACAGATTAATAAGAAAGCGAGATTGATTTGCAACTAAGATGTGACTTTCGAGAAGCGGTGCAGAGCAAATGAGAAGGCAGGCGGTTGCAGTAGAGACTGAGGCCCCTGGGCCGACCCAGGCGCAGCGCCGGGCCGCCGCTGCGCCGTATTTTAATTAGCATCGCTGCCAGCGGCAGACCGCGGCCCGCTTTACACTGTCCTCCCTGGCGCGCGTCGCTTTACGCGTCTGCTGAAATATTAACGCCGCCGGAATAGCGGGCGGCGCCGTGGCCAGCTTCCGGCCGCCCGGCCCCGAGCTGCCGTGCCCTCTGCCCGGAACCCTCGCGCGAGCGCCCAGCGGCTCGCACCGGCTGCCGGCGGCCGGCGCCGTCTGTCACCGTGGAGGGGGGCGGGCGTGGCTCTGCTGCAAACGGCCTCATATATGCCATAAATAAATGGTAAGTAAAAAGTCATCGAGCTTTCAGAAAAAGTAAAGCTCACCTCAACCCGCAGTGTTTTAATAGAAGTGATCTTATTGGAAATGGAATGCCCTTGCATTTCACTGATATGCCGATCTGACATATAGGGACCTACAGTACAGTTTCACGCGGATTCTGTATTTGGTACGATGTTAAATTTTTCGCATTAACTGAACATTGTCAGAAGAGAAAGAACCGATAGGTGACACATAGAAAGCGCGGACTGACTGGGTATCGTACTTTGAACTTTTGGATTTGTGGACTGTGGCTTACCCAAGAAACCAAGGGGCCCTACTGAGAGCATTAACACAGGGTGTAATACGTATAAGTGCAGATATATCAATTGGTATCAGATCAACATTGCAAAATGTAAATTTTCACGGCCGGGAATGTCACGATTAACAAAATGTTCCGGTCTGTTATGCCGTGGTCAAATGGATTTTACCTTAAAACTCGACGTTTCGTCCCTGTCTGCGGAGGACATTTTCAAAGGCGATCGTAGTTGCTTTGAATGTTCGATTCACATCTTGGCTCGCTACTAACTACAAGCAAAATTCCGCTTCCGCGTGGTACACATCTTCTTCAGCAACAGAATCCAGATGTCATTCAATTTCACGTCCTCCTCCTTCCTACTGAAATTCCTGGGGTGTTTTACAATCTGTATGGTCTCTCCGTGCAACCTTTCATGGTATCTGCTTGTGGCTGCCAGACTTATCAAAATGTCCAAATGAATGTGATGGTATGCTGGCTGCAAAACAAGTTCCGCAACAGCTGATCTGTCAATCTCCCCTCTCCTGTAGTTGCCTCTGTACTGTCTATCCACAACAAAAGGGACGCATCAGATACGTTGGCGGATAGAGCAATGAAAATCTGCAGACGAGAGCCGCTTGAGGCAGAATTTAAACATATCACCAATCCATTGCTCAAGAATGGTTATTGTTTCGGTGAAGTGAAAAGAGCGTTAATACGAGGCTCGGAACTTAAATAAACTATTTATTCACAACCGATACAAGCCGGCCGCTCTGCCCGAGCGGTTCTAGGCGCTTCAGTCTGGATCCGCGCGACCGCTACGGTCGCAGGTTCGAATCCTGCCTCGGGCATGGATGTGTGTGATGCCCTTAGGTTAGGTTTAAGTAGTTCAAAGTTCTAGGGGACTGAATGACCTCAGATGTTAAGTCCCATAGTGCTCAGAGCCATTATGTGTTCCATCGGGTTCAGAACAGGCGAATATCGTGGCCAAGGCAGCAATTTGATTTCACTATCATGCTCCTCCGACCACTGTATGACGGGTATGAACTTGTGACATCGGCTCTTATCCTTCTGAAGCGTGACATCGCTGTCAGAGAAGTCACCGAGCACGAAAGGATGCAGGTGATCCGAAACAGTGTTCATTTAGTCCATAGCTGTCATGGTCTGACGGAAGCACAGATGTATGTTCCCCATAGCATAATATATCTCCTCTTGGCCACCCCCCCCCCCCCCCCCCCTACATAGCCGTTCGCTTTCAACCCGTATCCGGACGTGGGCATCGAACTGATGCTGCAAGGAAATATGCTTCCATTAATTCACCGCCCAATTTCAGTGATCCAGTGCCCACTGCAGTTATAATTGAGACTGTCTGTAGGTTCAAATGGCTCTAAGCACTACGGCACGTAACATCTGTCCCTAGAATTAGAACTACATAAACCTAACTAACCTAAGGACATCACACACATCCATGCCCGAGGAAGGATTCGAACCTACGATCGTAGCAGCAGCGTGGCTCCGGAATGAAGCGCCTAGAACCGCTCGGCCACAGCAGCCGGCTTGTTGTTAGGTCAACATGGGAACACGTAAGGGTAGTCTGCAGGGGATCCCCATTTTCAACCACATACACTGAACAGTTTTCTCCGAAACACTTGTTCCTGCAACAGCACTGCACTCTGTTGTCAGATCTGCCACAGGTCGTCGCCTATCCTGGTTTACAGGGTGGAAAAGCCTCGAACGTCCACATTCTGTGATAAGGAGTGGACGTCCAGTGCCTATACGCTTACTCGTGATTTCGCCGTCCTTCAACTACTTTCCATAGATGCTCTCGACAACAGCTGGCGACCTTCATCATTTCGTCTAAGATGCTCATTCCCAGACGCCGGGCCACACGACAATCTGACCTTTGTGTGATCTGATTATGCCAGCGGATTTCCCCATTTGGAGTTCATCTCATCACTAGAATGGTTTAGCACTTGTCTTAGCTCGGCTTATTTCCTGGCCATGGTACGTGTTCCACTGTCACCAGACAGCACTGAATCTGACATCGGTCAGTGGTCAAAATTTTCTGGCTCGTTAGTTATATACGAGATGTAGTGGATATAAGTGCAGATATTTTTATATACGGTACCTTAAAATATACAGACATCAATGTATTGTTTGTTTATCTCTGCATTGAACATTCTTGCCACAAACATGTCGCAAATTTTACGACCTGATGTTTTCTGTACAGTCGTAACTGCACCACTAAGTGGACTACACCTGTCAGTATGGGCTACTCGTTTCATGTACACGCGTCCATACTTCAACACCTAACGCGCTCCCCAGGAAAAAAAAAGCATTAATGTCTTGCTCTTGCCCCGTGTATTTGGAGGTATTACCCACCCTAAAAATATACGACTTGTAATAGCTGTAATTATTAGCCTGCAAATGATGTAAGTACTGAAGTCACAATTTATTAAATTTTCTTGCCTATTATGCCATGGTCAAATGGATTTCACCTTAAAACTCATCGTTTCCTTCACATCTGCGGAGGACATATTCAAGGGGGATCGCAGCTACTTTGAATATCCGGTTTTTGAATATCCGGTTCACATCCTGGCTCGCTAATGGTTGCAAGCAAAATTCGGCTTCCGCGAGCTTCCGCGCAGTGGCGTGACGTTACTTGTTTTGAACGCGGCACCGCAACTGGCCGTTGTCGACTCCCGTCGTCCACTGTTGCAGTCACCTCACGGTTGAAGGCTGGTACGCCTCTTCTTCAGCACCAGACTCCAGATGCCATTCAATTTCACGCCCTCCTCCATCCTACTGTAATTCCTGGGGTGTTTTACAATTTCAATGCCCCCTCTATATAACATTTCATGGCATCCGCTTGTGGCTGCCAGTACTTGAGTCCTAGCAAAATAAATGTGGTGGTTCCGTGGCTGCAAAGTATGTTCCGCAATAGGTGATCTGTCAATCTCCTCTGTTCTGCAATTACCCTCGTGACAGTTTTTCTAATGGTCTCCTGTGTGAGGCGATTCCCGATTTTTGCACCATGTAGATACATTGTCTGAATCATTTTGTATTTCGCTCTGATTTTCTAAGGAGTTTACTACACGGTAATCATCATCTGCTAACAGCGAAAGATGGCTGCTAGAAAGTGTCTTAAATCGTTTATATGGATTAGAAACAGCAGGAGGCCTGTAACACTTCCTTGAGGAACAGCAGATATCACTTCTGTTGTATTCGATGATTTTGCATCAGTTACCACGAACTGTGAACTTTCCAACAGGAAATCACGAAATGAGGCGAAACTCCACAGGCGCGAAATTTGATTAGGAGCTGCTTCTGAGGAACTACGTCGTGAGCTACATGGAAATCTAGAAATATGAAATCGACACGAGGCCCTCTGTCATAAGCACTCATTACTTAGCGCGAATAAAGAGGCAGTTGTGTTTTTCTAACAAAGATATTTCCTGAATCCGTGTTGGGTACGTATCAATAGATAGTTTTCTTCGCGGGTATTCCATAGTGCTAAAACTTAGTATTTGCTCCAAAGTCTTTCTGTTTACGGCTTTCATGAATGAAGAGTCTTCCAGTGAGTTTCAGCCTGACAACTTCTTTTCACACAAGAAACCTCTGAATGAACATAGCTAACTATGATTGCGTATAAGTTATGAGTTAGCATTATTACATTGCAACCATATGATACACTAAAAACCATGAATGACCTTCCAACGAAGTACAGAAAATCCACTACACTTTACGATTCAAGAATACAATCTGGCGTGTAAACTTCCCACGGAGCTCTCAACTTCTAAACACACTCATATAACAACGTAAAGAAAAGACTGCTTTAAAGAATTACACATTTTCCAAGTTGTGCTCCTTGCATATGGGTCAAGTCTGTACCACAGTTGGAAGAGTCGTAGGTTTCCGATAGCGTACCCTAGCAGCAGAACGATCCTATATATCACAAGTACGCACTGCGTGTCCCTAACTTAGGCAACTAGCGTATAGAAACTCGACAAGGAAGCAACCGGTTGAAATCCTGTATGTGGGATAAATTTTCATAAATATATCTGACTGGCAAAAGGGGGGTGTATGTCGATGTATTGTTTCTGATTATCAGAGTATGTGCCTGTCACCCAGGTAACATGTTAACCAGGAAACCTGTTCACAGTGTCAAGTGAGGCGAGGGACGTGGTATTATCGATAGCGATCCGACTGTCGGATAGGGATATGAATCTTGGTGGATCCCTCCTCCGTGTTCGTCATGAGTAGCAGCAATGGAATAGTACACTTTGTGCGTATCCCTCACGAATGTTTACACTAAACATGTACAGAGACTAACATAACGATTCGATAGACTTCCAGGGTGTTATGGGGAAGAAACAGAACAGGAACCCCCGTCTGGAAACGAAACGATAACACTACAACACGTCGAAATTATATGGTCCAAATCTACCGTTAGCCACCCTTTCGGCACCAAACGTGAATCTGTACGCCGACGACACATTTCCCAATAGTTCTAAAAGCACCGAGAGCTCTAGATGGCGCGGCCACACCTCACAACATGTGTCAGTGTACAAACTCACGTTTGTATCTGAACTACAGGCAGGCTGTGCCGTAGGGTACTTTCGTGCAGATATGTAACGAACAAGGCCGTACTAGCGATGGTAGGTTAGGGGAGTTTTCCCTCTTCCTCCCCCACCCCCAGCGAATAAAAAGAACTTTCCAAACCAAACTGATGACATCCTGCCCCGCTACGAGGAGACGTATCAGTTCAGTATCAGTTTGAATGAAGGAAGGAAGGTAGAACGTATAATGGATTTTTACTAGTATCAAGTGTACCAGAGTTATCTGTGATGAAATCGTGATGCACTGCGACACTAACGTATGTTGCGCCCTGTATACGCCAAAAATCTGCTACAGACTTAATAAAGTCATTCGTTATCCTGTACTATATACTCGCAATAAGTAAAATTTCGTAATTTGTTATTCTTACTGGTGTTGCAGTTTTATTGGCCAGCAGTATACACTTCTTGATCGCAAGTCTCATTAATATCGTTTCCATCGTCTGAATTGGCGAACGCATTAGTTACAATTCAAGCATGCAACTTGATGTGTTATGCTATACAATGACTTGAAAACAGCCAAACAGCCGAAAGTCGCAACAGTGTTGGATGCAAAATAAAGAGATATTGTAGTCCAACCAATAACAGTATGTGCAGCAGAATGTTACCATTCACAAACTTTGGGTGAGGGGTAACTAAAGTAGTGAACTACACTGGTGGATGGCTTTTTACAGTTAGAAATTTATATTGTCTCTGAGTTTAATGCTGAGATGTAATTTGATGTGTGTTCGAATTCAATTTCAACTCAATTTATTGCCTTAACTTTGAAACCTGTTATCGTGAAAGTCTAAACACGTCGTACATATTCAGTACCCGCCGTAACAACAATTCTTTATACTATATTTAGACTTGAACTGATTTCCTCCAATGATAGCTGGCATACCGGGCAACAGATTTCCGGCTTCCTCTTGGTTCACGTCCATGCATTGAAGAACCTTAGCAAAAGTTCATTTCCAGGTGTCACGAGACTTCCTGTCCTGTATCCATCCACTGGCTTCCACAACACTGTTGATTTAAGGATTCTTCCCGTTTTTTTTATGCATACAACATGCCTCGCCAGCTTCAGCCCCTTAAAGCAACGACTTTATACAGGATGCATTCACCATTTCTTCTCAGCACTTCTTCGTTTGAAACGTGGTCAGAGTAGCTTCAAAATTCGTCTCACCAAGAATCTTTGATGAAAAACATTCAGCTTGTGTGCTGATTTAGCTGACATATTCCATGTCTGACATGCGTATAAGGTCATTAGTAGGATGATAGACTACAACCGAAGCTTTATGGACATACTCGTAGAGTCTAATTGCCACATAGGCCGCATTTGCTGCAGACTGTAGAAGCTTTCCCAATTCTCCTGACGATGCATGCATCTACATCCGCGTGTTTACGGATAAGGCAGGCGAGATATCGAGATATGGAAATCGGTCAACATGTTGTGGTACTTTCTGCTGTACTATAATCTGAGTAGATAAATTTCCACTCTTCACGCACGCACGTTGTTTTTTAATCATAGTTTATTTTTAGCCCTACAGAACTGACCAGTGTATCAAACTTAGTAGTCATTAATTATAAAATTTTTATTGTCTACGCCAGAAGAACGATGTCATCAAAAAATCCAGATTGATAAACCTAGACTGCTTATTCAATTGTATGCTGAAGTTGGTGTTGTTCATAGCTTTTCTCATTATCAACTGTACGATTAATATGAAAAGGAATGGTGACAAAATGCATCCTTGTTTGACGCCTGTCAATAGCAGTTACTGTTAATATTAAAGCGGAAACACAACAGAATGTTGAAAATATAGGGCAAATAAAAATAAAATAGAAGGAATTTGATTTCAGTTGTTAAGTGAATAACTTGTAGCTTATATTACTAGATCTGTTAACGGGAACCTCGAAAGAGCTCAAAGTTTGCTGGCTAACTACTCGTACAATTACACCTACATCTAGACATGTTGTTACTACACTACCGTACATTGTTCCCACTGGTGTGAGCATGCCTCTGCAGTCCTCGATTCTAAGCATATCCGCATGGGTGGCCCATATATTTTTTAAACTTTTAATTTTTTTAAATTTATTTGTAGCTTCTGGCAATTATATTTATTCGTGTCTATCATTCTCCGTTATGGAGGAAACACTTCTAATTTGTTCTTCTGATCTGCTGTCATTATTTTAATATTGAGAGCGTCCTCGTAATTTGAGCAGATCCTTCTTACGTATTCGATGTGCAGTCATATTAACTGTAGTCCATAGGTTTCGGTGATTTACATTTCTAACCAAATAGTATGCCTGTGGAGTATTGTCTCAGTTGTGCGACTGGATTCGTGATTTACTGTCAGAAGGGTCACGGTTCGTAGTAATTGACGGAAAATCATTGAGTAAAACGGAAGTAATATCTTGCGTTTCCCAAGAATATAGGTTCTCTGCTGTTCCTGATATACATAAAAGAGCAGCCCTGTTAGATTGTTTGCAGATGATGCTGTTAGTTATCGTCTTGTAAAGTCATCAAATGACCAAAACGAAATGCAAAGTGAGTTAGACAAGATACCTGTACGTTGCAGAAAGGGGCAATTCATTCTAAAGAACGAAAACGGTGAAGTCATCCACACGAGTGCGAAAAGGAATCTGCTAAATTCTGTGTACACGATATATCAAACAAATCTGAAGGCTTATCTCAATTAAATACTGACTACAATTACGAATAACTGAAATTGGAACGATCACATAGATAATGTTCTTGGGAAACCAAACCAAATACCGCGATTTATTGTCAGAATACTCAGAAAACGTGACATGTCTACGAAAGAGATTGCCTACACTACCCTTGTTCGTCCTCTTCCGGAGTATTGCCGTGCAGTGTAGGATCTGCATCACATAGGATTGACGGAGGACATCCAAGAAGTTCCAAGAAGGGTACCTCGTTTTGTGTTATCGTGAAATAAGAAAGAGAGTGCCGCGAACATGATACACGAATGAGGGTGGCAGTCATTAACATAAAGGCATTTTTTGTTGTGACAGGATCGAAAAATGTTCAAATGTGTGTGAAATATTATGGGACTTAACTTCTAACGTCCTTAGTCGCTAAGTTTACACACTACTTAACCTAAGGACAAACACGCACACCCATGCCCGAGGGAGGACCAGCCGCACACCCCATGACTGCAGCGCCTCAGACCGCTCGGCTAATCCCGCGCGGCACGACAGGATCGCCTCATGAAATTTCAATCACCAACCTTCTCCTCACAGGGTAAAAATATTTTGTCGGCGTCCAGCTGCACAGGTAGAAATGGTTATCATAATAAAATAACAGAAATCAGAGCTCTCACGGAAAGATTTAAATGTTCCGTTTATCCCGCGCGCTGTTCGAGAGTGGAACGGTAGAGAAGTAACCCCAAGGTCGTTCGATAAACCCTCTGTCGGGCACTTGATTGCGATTTGCAGAATAATCATGTAGATGTAGATTGTTTCCAGAGTGCAGTCCGACTGTCCGCATTGTCTGTGCCTGGAAACAGGCTCAACTGACAACACGGTCAGCGGAAGCATACTCGCCGGACTGACGTGTGTAAAGCGGCCCCCAGCAGACACGGGCCGTTGAGGCGCGCACCTGGAACCCGGCCGGCGGCTGTGCCGTACGTTATCGAGCGGCGTCGCGTCCCCGTGGCGTTGCCGGGACGCCAGGTAAGCGCCGGCGTGGCGGCGGCGGTAACGCCGGCATCGGCGGCGGCGGCGGCGGTTTCGTATTGATTGCGGCGTCGCGGGAGGTGCCAACAGCCGCCGCCACGCCTGAGCACCTGCGCCGTAATAGCGCTCACCGCCCGTCTTCGTGACGTAGGCGAATCGCCGACGTCTGCAGCGAGCGGCGGTCGTACGGTAACAAGTGTACACTTTAGGTGGGTGAGCCCTGTCTGAGAGTTTACCGACCGAAGTGAGAAAGAAGTCGAGATACAGAATTACGCAGTCACCTCGAGTCACGTGTATTCGTTTCCTACAGGCCGCCTCCGCTGTTGCGTGCTCGGTGCGTCTCCGTGCCATGTGGTGGAATTGAGCGCATTTTACGCGAGCGACTTTCAGCTCAAAAACGACTACTCGAAGTGCGTGCGCCTTTCTTGCCTGCGTGTAAATCAGCATACGGCGACGATGATGTGTAGATTGTCTCCAGTTTGAAGTTCTAAATTTACTAGTATGCTGCATACTGCGCTTGCACAGAGACAATGGACTTTCTCCTTATTATGTTGTTTACTTTGTTTTTGTGGCACACTGAAAAGTTGCACAAGGTCCTGGTATTTTTTTTTTTTCTTACTAGTGTTCTCCTACAAGAGAGATGAAGTATCTGAGAGCAAAAATTATTTACGTTTCACAGAGGAAAAAACCTATGCTATGCGTAAATAGGATAAATGTATTTCATGAAAATTATTTCAACAGCGACAAAATCAGAGATAGTGGACGAGAAAAATAATTTTCGTCGTTCTTTGGCAGTTACCAAGAAAACAAGATACAAAGGATAAAGTGAAAAGGGCGCTATTTACTGCGTGTTACATATTGTCTGATGTGTTTGCAAGTATATATTTTCTCGAGCAAACAAATTACACGTTCTGCCGGCCGAAGTGGCCGAGCGGTTCTAGGCGCTACAGTCTGGAACTGCGTGACCGCTACGGTCGCAGGTTCGAATCCTGCCTCGGGCGTGGCTGTGTGTGATGTCCTTAGGTTAGTTATGTTTAAGTAGTTCTAAGTTCTAGGAGACTGATGACCTCAGCAGTTGAGTCCCATAGTGCTCAGAGCAATTTGAACCATTTGAATTATACGTTCTGAAATGTTTAAATGACACTTTCCCTGTTTTTTCAGTGCTCAGGAGTGTTAACAATTTACCAAACGACCTTTGACGAGAACTTTCACTATGAATTCTACTTTGGTTGTTAATAAATATTGTCACTGCTTTTTCCTACATTTTGCTACTGTATTTAGATTTTTTCGTAAAATCGGTAATTTCTCATAACGTTCACTTTCACACTTCTGATGCCTGATTGCATAGCAGATAGCTCTTGCAACACCGGGAACTTTGTTGCTGACTTGTAAACGAAAATGGCTACTCAAAACAGGCGAGACTCGTACGGGAATAAAATTCCAGGGGCGCTGCAGTAGACACACCTGTCTCAAGTACTCAGCTGAGCCAAGAATGCCGATCGTGCAAAATGGGCTTCAGGTTCAACCGCTGGTACTTGGGACGCTACACTTGCTCTGCTCGCCAGTTCCTTTATCAAGTAGAACCTAAAGTCAGATATCACCTTCCGTGTAGCCTAGGAATCATCGTAGTCAAACCTACTTGCAGAAGTGATTCGAGCAGTCAGCTGGTACACCGATTAATGGGACCTTATTTTCGGTATGGTGACGAACAGAAAGAGTCATACCACAGTCATAAAACCAGGAAGAGGCCACTAGGTAGCTAAAATTAAAAGATTAACGTGAGTTTACCAAGAGAAATATTTTGCACTGAAAGCGGAAGGAAAGATAGCTCTGATGATGGTCATCAGGAATTATTGGTTATCAAAAGTATCAGTTAAGGGAAGTTACATGATTAGCCTCCCAACTGGCGTCAAATAAAAGAAAACGACATGTACCAGGAAGCCGAACACTCCATATGGGTTCTCCCTCCAACAATTCCAGAAGCACATTTCTTTTTACCTGATTAACATTTTATACTACTTTGAAAGGCTGTTCAGGGTCGAGCGGGACGAAATAGAAATATGAGCAATGAGAGGCGACAGTGCGACATAACAGCCAGTTAGCTTGCCTGTAAGTATTAGCATCAAGACGTCCTGTGTCAACTGCAGGCCGGCGCCTCATTTCCCGATCGCGTAAATGACGAAGGTGATTTACATCTCGCAACCGGTAAAAGCCACGCTTTGTATTAGACTCTCTTACTTCTCCTCCTGCGACTCCAGACTGGTTTTTTCGCAATCTTGGGGGAGTCTGATTTTGAGGGGAAATTTTGGTGAAACGGAAACGTTGTTGAAAGTTTTGGGAAATTAAAGTTTCGTTACAGGGGAAACTGGGGAAGTATTTTATCTACTGTACGTAAGCTTACCACTAACACCATATCTGATGTTTTAGTGCAAACAACATCTGCTTAGTTTTCTGCATTCACTTGATGTCAGATCAACCGATATACATCTCCTTTTGTGGGAGACGCTAGGTTCACCGTCGCGGTGATCCTCTCCGTGACGTTACTATGCTCAGTTTCCACCGTTTGGGATGTCTATCGACTGTCGTGCTCGTATCGAGTTCTGAGGAGACGCCATATCGGATCTCGTCGTTTTAGTTTAAGCTTGTATTTGATGGCTTTTCTATTATAAGGTATGTCCTATGAAAAAAAAAGGGTGTGAATTCGTAAAGGACCAAACTGCTGAGGTTATCGGTTCCTACACTTAAACACAAACTAACATACTAAGAACAACACACACACACACACACAACACTCAAACGTCCGACGGGAGTGGTCGCGCAACCCGTGCGGCCACTCTGTGCGGCTGACACTCACAACTCGATGCAGTCGTTACGTATTGACTGTTTCAGAACACTTATAAAAGTGAGACTGAGCGATTCTTCGAGTCCTATTCAAAGTATGGACGTTGCTACAAACAACTGCATCACTTTTTCAAGCGAGTTCTGAGGGAATTCTGCAGATCTATTAGGCTTCTATTTCCGGCAGGTCCTAATCCCCAAATATCTACCAGCAGAATTCCCTTGCGCTTATGACATCGCCCTTCATACAAAGAAACCTAAGTAATTAATTACCAATGAAGAGAAGCAACATCGTAATTAACGTAACTCAAAAATACTTCCATATAAAACGAATAATATTGTACAGGATACCCCAGTGGGAATGGTCAATATTCAGGAATGCCACAGGAACGATCATTAAAAGCTCTAGTAAACATGGGCTCTAAAATGCGTACCTTAGAAGCTATGAGCACTCCTTTATCTTCGATACTGTGAAACAAATCTCTTCTACTGCAAGCTCTTTGCTTTCCATATTTTACGAGGAGATCGTATTTACCAAAGCAATAAAATGGACTGACGACCGTTACTGCGGGTGTTTAAAGAAAATATGATTTGCATCCCTTTAGTATCGCTACTACCGCCTCTCTTATGTGACTGGCACGAAATGTAAATAAACATCATCTTTCAGATACAGGAACACATCTACCAACTTTCGTTTACGCCACGCAACTCCTTAGTGTTGCGATTTTTTTTCCGTCTGTGTATGTTAAGCCGTATGTTCTTGCGCAGCTCACGAATTAAGGTGACTCAACACCTTGTCGATGTGTACAATGCTGTTACGTAAACGGAAACTATAGACGGTTTCATGGAGTTCGATACAGGGAAAACAGATGAGCCGGCCGTTGTGGCCGTGCGGTTCTAGGCAATTGAATCCGGAACCGCGCAGCTGCTACGGTCGCAGGTTCGAATCCTCCCTCGGGCATGGATGTGTGTGATGTCCTGAGATTAGTTAGGTTTAAGTAGTTCTAAGTTCTAGGGGACTGATGACCTAAGATGTTGAGTCCCATAGTGCTCAGAGCCATTTGAAAACAGATGGGCGTGCTCATCGACGATGTGTTCGGTCAATCCCAGCCCCCAGAGACGAAAATGTGCGCCGTATTGAATGTCTGATTCAGAATGGTCTTCATACATTTTTGTACAGTGACCTTTTGTCCAAGTCCTTCGATTTTGTTCTTGTTCAGTTGCAAGGTCGGTAGAAATCAGAAAGATGTCTTCAGACTGCTTTCTGCATAACATCTATCGTAAATAGGGTTATTAAAATGACATGAAACTAAGTTGAAAGGAGATTTATTCGCCTGCTTGTCATATTTTATGCCCTGGTCCTAACTGACATTTTCCGGGTCTTTGTATCTTGGTTCTGAAACAATCAACTGTTTCATGCTTTCTGGCCCGAGGGTACTTTCGCGTTAAACTTGGAGAAAGGAAGGAAAAAATACGAAAATGTCTAATTGATGAGCGACTTTAGTTGATCAAGCGCGAAACAGAAAGTTTATTTCCTACAGCAAAACTGGCATTCTGAACCTCTAAAGCTATTATTTTTTCAGACTTCGTTAACTGTAGAGAATCCACAGAGTTATTCTTTTAGCCGTTTAAATTCTTTCACTTCGGTTCAGAGAGCTGTTTAATATCCGCAGACATCAAAGAGGGCAATCACTCAACGTTAGTCTTCAGAGAAGAATAAATTGAATTGTGACGCAGCATCAGCAATTTCAGCCGAGCGCTGAATCAGTATTAACTGCAACACCTGTATTCCTCAGAGATCCAGTTTAAGGTGAAAAATATTTTCGTTTTGTGAACCGTCGTCTGAGATATTTGATAATCCTATGCCCCATCTTCAGAAGAGGTATATTTCACTCCAGCTGTTAAGGAAGTAAACAGCCAATGTAAAACACTCTCTGAAACATAATGTCATAGTAACTAATAACTAATTTAGCTCCGGAAACATTCGAAATGAGCTATCTAAAACTGGATAAAGAGGGGAAAATTAGTATTTAAGTTCCTGTACTGGATAAGATCATTAGAGTGGCGGCTTATGTAGCTATGATAAACAGCTTTTTGGATTTTATGCGAGTTATGGTACTGTTACGCACTACAGATGGAGTTATTTGAGGAACATTATTTTGAGAGGTCCATGTGCAGTTACAGGCTAGAGTTTTGGTGCTGGTGACAACAAGGAAGTTAACAAAATTGGTCCAAAATGAAAAGCTCATTATGCTTTACGTTACTTCCCGTCTTGTTATTCATGAACAATGCATTTTGATAATGTACATTTTGGACAGCTTTTACACACACACAGGAATGATGTTTAGATGATGTTTAGGTGCATTTCACAATGAATATAATGAAGATCATTAGAGACGGTGCTCGTCTTGTACAAGAATGCGAGAGAAAAATCAGATGTTTCATTTTCAAAATTGTTTAGGGTGAACAGGGAAAATCTATTGCTGTCGACCGGACGCTGATCTGAACTTCACTCGGTGCAAGTAACTGGTGGAGTACACAGACCCACTAATGGCTTATCTGCAAAGCAGGATCGTAATTTGTAATGAATACAGAGCAGAAAATCCGTCTTCGTTCTAGTTTTCAAGAATGAGTGAATAAATTTACTGTTACGGACACCGTAAATTTTTCTGTGGTCATTTTCTGATCTCCGATTACCGCGCGGGACAAACGACTTCCCAGGAGACGTGAACGCAGGTATGGATAAATGTCTGGCAAGAAAATGTTGAAGGGCCACGTGGTGGTAAAACACGCACGTTGACGTGTTCTGCAGTCGTAAAACAAATCACATACGTACACGCACAGGCGCGATGGCACGCACGAGCTGGGATGCAATCTGGGCACCAGCACTGGGAATAAAAGCGTCCATCGTGAAGGAAATGTTGCTGTGCTGCCATCCTCCAAAAAAAAAAAAAAAGTTTCTATCTGAACACTTACCTTCCGAGCAGATACGACGTATGTCACTTGGTTTTAGATGCTTTGCCACACAACACAAACATAAGCTTGACAAGCATGAAAAGCGACGCAAAAACTGTAATTTCCAAGTTATTCTCTAACACATAATATCTGTCGTATATTACGATTTGTTAATGGCTTAATGAGATGTACAGAATTTCTTCTATCTTCCCAATCATTTACGTTAACATCATAAACTCTCACAAGATTCAACATACAAAAATGCGAAAGAAAAAGTTGCTAGCTGTGACGTAATTCTTGAATATGAAATAGTAGCGTTCACTGGACATTTTTAATAGTGCAAGTCGTCGTATGTGTCGTTCAGTATGTATGAGGAACTGTGGTCGACATCTCTACCGGCATCGTAGGACAGGTGCTGGAAGAGCCGACGAAACACTTCGTCATGTACAGTGTGTCCGCTGGTTACAAGAAAAGCGCAACGTGTTTGCTTTTTTGACGACTCTGCAACAAAATGATTTTCTGATCGTTCGATTAAGAACAATAAATTTCTGAATTTTGGGAAAGAGGCGATAGATTAGCTTCGATGCGACAACATACTAAATCTGGTCATCAGGGAGAAGCCTATAGTCTGGTGTATGTACTACTGTTAGCAGATGTATCGTGTTTGTAGGTGTTACAGGAATACAATAATGTGAACTACTTGTTATAGCTTGAGGAGTTTAAGACGTGAGTGTTATATATAAAAAAAAGGAGGAGATGGAATACACTTGTTGGGAAATCTTTAGCGACTGCTGAAACTGGCTCCTGCAGGAGGCCGTTATTTCGGATATTACTAGTGCATTATCACACACACAGTCGACGAAGAGATTACTGGAGAGGGAGCACAGGCTCGGATAAGCCTAGAATGGGGAATGACACCAGCTGCGGCTTTCGAAAGAACCACCCAGCATTCGCCTTACTTTGTTTACGGGCACTGAATGGGTGGGTAGGTATTTGAACCTTGCTCCTAAAGAAAGCAAGTTCAGTGTGAACTTAACTAAAGAGTTTAAATTATTCTAGGGCTGTGAGGCGTGTGTGATGTTTTTGTACTCTATGCCGTGTTTGAAATACACTGTCCAGTCACATTAATGTGAGAACCTGTGAAAAGCATAAACAACCAGCTTTTGCAGCGCAGACAGCTACGAGACTAGCAGGAAGAGAGTCAGCGAGGTTCGGGAACGTACCGACAGGGGTGTGCGGCCATGCCGACTCCAGCGCCGTGGTCAGCGAGGCTAGGCTTCTCGGTTAACGATCCACGCCATGAACAGCTCGGCCGGGGCCGTCCTGCAGATTCTCGATTGGATTTCAATCTGGAGAGATTGGTGGCCAGGTGGGGTACGGTAATTTCATCCTGGTGCTCTTCGATCCACGCACGTACACTGCTAGTTGCGTGTCACGTGACATTCTCCTGGACTTAGATACCATCGTGACGAGGGAAAACAAAATGTATGTAGGGGTGGTCATAGTCCCCAGGGATAGATGTATACTTGATCCATTGTGCATTCCAGAAAACATTCACTAGGCCATAACGCTGCCCCCTCTAGCCTCGATCCTTGCGACGGTTGCTGTAGCGTGATACTATCACACATATCACGCCAACGGCCATCTGTTTGATGGAGCATAAAACATGATTCATCTGTAAAGGCTATTTTGTCTTTCAGTGGACGTTTAACTGCAGTATTGACGTGCAAATTCCGGCCTTCGTCGCCGATGAGCGACAATCAGCATGGATGCGTGAACCAGGCATCTGATACGAAGACCCATTCGCAGCAACGTTCGCTGAACGTCGTTTGGGAGACAGTATTGGTAGCCCCTTGGTCCATCTTGGCGGTTAAATGTTCATCAGTTGCACGTATATTCGCCCATGCACGTCTCCACAGCCGTGTTCACCCCTGTCATCTATGGCGCATGTTGCACCACAGTTACCCGGGAGGCTGTTTTCGACAGCGTCATTTTGCCAAGCACAGTATATTTTAACTACAGCGACACAAGAAATATTTACAACTTAAGCTGTTTCGGAAATGCTTCCACCTTTGGGCCGAAAGATAATGATTAGTCACACCGACACTGTTTATATAACATACTCCGCTAGTGTTTCCATCTGCTGTCTGCACGTCGACGCCTAACGTAGGTGGTGTTCACATCAATGTGAGTAGCCCGTACACATTCCAATATTTATATCATGTTGTTTGGCTGCTTGCCACTTTGTTGAAATTGTGCGTTCGTCTGTAAGAAACAGCTGATTAGTAACGAGTGCTTTGGCGTCATTCACTTTACAATGCCGGGATAAAAAATGGCTCTGACCACTGTGGGACTTAGCATCTGAGGTCATCAGTCCACTAGAACTTAGAACTACTTAAACCTAGCTAACCTAAGGACATCACACACATCCATGCCCGCGGCAGGTTTCGAACCTGCCACCGTAGCGGTCGCGCGGTTCCAGACTGAAGCTCCTAGAACCGTTCGTTCACTGCTTCCGGCTGAGGGGGCAAAATTCAGGCATACGTCCTAATATCGTGCTGAACCTCCTTTTGTCCGGCGTAGTTCAGCAGCTCGACGTGACATGGACTCAGCCAGTATTTTGAAGCCCCGCTGCAGAAATACTGAGTCATGCTGCCTCTATAGCCGTCCAGTATTGCGAAAGCGTTGCTGGTGCAGGATTTTTTGAACGAGCTGACGGCTCGATTATGTCACATAAATGTTCAATGGAATTCATGTCGGGTGATTTGGGTGGTCAAATCATTCGCTCGGGTGGTCCAGCATGTTCTTCAGATCAATCGCCATCAATTGCGGCCTGGTGGCAAGGCACATTGTCGTCCACAAAAACTCTCTATTGTTGTTTGGGAAAATGAAGTAAACGAACGGCTCCAAATGGTCTCGAAGTAGCCTAAGATAACGATTTATAGTGAATGATGGGTTAAGTTTGACCACGGGACTCAGTGAATTTTATGTAAACACAGCCGACACCATTACGGAACCACCACCAGCTTGCACAGTGGCTTGTTGACTGCTTGGGACCATGGCTTCGTGGGGTCTGCGCCACATTGGAACCCTACCATTAGCTCTTACCAACAGAAATCGGGACTCATCTGACCAAGCCATGGTTCTCCAGTCGTCTAGGGTCGAACTGACACGTTCACGAGTCAAGGAGAGGCGCTGCAGGCGATGTCGCGCTGTTAACAAAGGCACTGGGGTCGGTCGTCTGATGCTGCCACAGCCCATAAACGCCAAATTTCGCCACACTGTCATAACGGATACGTTCGCCACACGTTTCACAATGAATTACAGCCAGCTGTATGTAGAAAAACGCCGTTATTTCATGTAGTGTTGCTTGTGTGTTAGCACTGACAACTCTACGCAGACGCCGCTGCTGTCGGTCGTTAATTGAAAGCCATGGGCCACTGTGTTATCCGTGGCGAGAGATAGTGCATCAAATTTGGTATTCTCAGCACGCTCTTCACACTGTGAAACCTTGGAACATTGGGTTTCCTAACGATTTCCAAAATGGAACGTCCCATGTGGCTAGCTGCAACCACCATTCTGCGTTCGAAGTGCTTAAGTTCCCGTCGTGCGGTCATAATCACGCCGGAAACCTTTTCACATGAATTAGCTGAGTACAAATGACAGCTCCGGCAATGCACTGCCATTTTATACCTTGCGTACGCGATACTACCTCCATGTGTGTATGCGCATAACGCCATTCGTTTAGTTTCGTGGTCCCGGTGTACAATGGCATCAATTCCGATACGTAAGTCGCAGTGCCTGTATTGCATTCCCGGGCATGAAGAAGAACACGGAGTCGGAAAAGTTTGGTTTTTCAAGTGCAGAGCGCAACAAACAGCAGCAGAAATTGGTCGCTGGGTGAGCTTTTCCCACGGTGCAGCGCATTTCATTTTGACCGGACTTAATAAGCGGCGGCGCATTGGCGCGATAGCGTATCTGGAGTAGGCAGCCGGAAGAGCCCGGGGCGGCTCGGCGCTATCGGGGCCCGCAGCTGGCTCGCAGCCAGGGCGCACGCACAGTGCAGCAGGGCGGGGTCAGAGGCCGCCGCCGCCGGCGCGCCGGGCGCAGCCCGCATGCTGGGTGCCACGCGCCGCTGCACTGCCCCCAGTCGTACTGCCGGCAGGTGCTCTGCTCGCGGGGGCACCGCACACTGCCCCGGGACGCAACATACAAGGGCTGTCCTGAAAATAAAAAAAACTAAATATACGAAAAAATAATGTTTTGTTCATTCGAAAGCGACACTACTTTTAACATAATCTGCACACAAATTTAGGAACTTACCATAACGGTAAATAAACTTTGAAGTTCCATTGTCGTAAAATTCTACCACCTGAGACTTCAACCAGTATGTCACACTCTCCCACAGTCCCTCGTCGTCGTCATAGTGCTGCGTTGCAAGCGGGGTCTTCGTCGTTGGAGACGCATGGACGTCACCAGGTGGAAGATCCAGACTTCTTGGTAACAGAACCTAGTACGCTGCCCTCGACGGAGAGATAAGGGCATGGTCAGGATTGCCCCCACGGAAGTGAGATAGGACCGCTATTTTTTCTATGTATATGATGTGGCGCACAGTGTGAGCTGCGGCTGTTTGCTGGTGACGCTGTGGTGTACGGGAAGGTGTCATTGTCGAGTGCCTGTAGGAGGATACAAGACGACTAATCTCTAGCTGACCTGATGAATGACAGCTAGCTCTACGTCCAGTAAAATGTAAATTACTACACATGAGTAGAAAAAACAATGCCTTAATGTTAGGATTCTGTTGCTTGACACAGTCACATAGTTTAAGTATCTAACAGTAAAGTTGCAAAGCTGTATGAAGTGGAAGGAGCATGTGAGGGTTGCAGTAGGGAAGACCAATGGTCGACTTCGGTTTATTGGGAGAATTTTAGGAAAGTGTGATGCATCTCTAAAGATGTCGCATATAAGATGCTAGGCGACTCGTTATTGAGTACTGCTTGAGAGTTTGGAACCGCAGCAGATTAAAGGAAGGCATCGAAGCAATTCAGAGGCGGGCCGCTGGATTTGTTATCGGTAGATTCGATCATCACGCGATTGTTACAGAGAAGCTTTGTGATTTCAAATGGGAATCCCTGGAGGAAAGACGACGTACTTTTCGAGGAACGTTATTGCGAAAATTTGAAGAACCGACATTTGAAGCTGAGTGCAGGGCAATTCTATTGCTGCCAACACACATCTTCCACGGAGATATAACAAGAGACATTAGGGCTCGTACGGAGGTATATAGATAGTCGTTTTTCCCTTCCTCTATTTCTGAATGTAACAGAAAAGGAATAACTAGTAGTGGTACAGAGTACTCTCCGCCATGTACCGTACGCTGACTTGCGGATTATGTATACTGATGTAGACAAGAGGGCTATACACAAAGTAGATTATATTTTAGTATTAAAAAAGTACAGGAAAAATATTTTATTCATTGAAAGTGATAGCTAAATGCTAGTTTTTCAACATAGTGTCCACACGAATTTAGGCATTTATCATAGCTTTGAAGCTTTGAAATTACTACCATTTAGCCACGCCCTCCCGCATTTCCGCGTAGTTGTCAAAGCCCTACGTTGACAGCCGAGCCAGGTGTTCAGCGTTGGAAATAGATACTAGTCACTGGGTGAAAGATCCAGACTGTACAACGGATGAGGAAACACCTCCCACACGAAACTGTCGAGCTCTTATCGAGTGCGATTTGGCGTGTGTGTTCGACCGTTGTGGTGCAAGAATAAAATTTTTGATCTTAACTTTCCTCTACGCTTATTCTGAATGTTCTTCTTCAGTTTTCCAAAGTTTTACAGTACCTCGCAGAGTTTATTGTTGTGCCATGCTGAAGATGCTGGACGAGAAGCATACCTCTCCTGTCCCAAAAAACACTCGCTAAGATCTTTCTTGCAGACAATGTCACAAGCATTTTTTAGGTTTTTGGGGAATTGTGCGCCCCCACTCCAAAGACTGCAGTTTGGGCTACCAGTTAACATGTTTGACCCAAGTTGCGTCTCCAGTTACGATTCGGTCGAGTAGTGAGTCACCATCTTTTTCGTAAGAATCTAAAAATGTCAGTGATGTAGCCATACACCTGTTATTATTGCTTTCTGTCAAGATTTTTCGTACCATTGTTGCATAAATTTGATAGCACAGCTTCTGTGCAACGATTTGTTGCCACAAACTTCGTGAAATTTGTGGAGAACTAAACGAGAGCTCCGTCACTGTGAATAGGCGATCAGCTCATTAGTCAGAATGCTCGGTCCTCCACCTCGCTCTTTCATCGTGGACATTAGTGCTGCCGCTTTTAAACGTGATGCACTGCACGTTAAATGATTACGTTGTTTCCGTACACTTCACACAACTGCCAATAAATTTCAATCGGTTTACATTGTTTTTGCCAGTACAAACCTTATTTCTGAAAGCACTTCACAACTCTCGGGATTTTCAGTTGCGGCCTATATTTAAAACTTTTATTGTGAAATAACGGGAAACGGCAGCAACACCTCCACGCTGGTACTTGCTGGAAACCGACCGAACGAACAAACTAGCCCCGCTCATGGTTGGTTCAGGCGAAGATCTAATCGACTTGCTGGATAACCCTCGTATGTAATTGCTAAAAACAAGTGACTGCTACTGCTCAAACAAATATATAACGAAGCATACTGCCCAAAAAATTTGTGGCTCTCAGGAAATGTGACGTTAATACTGAGGAACGCCCCCTGTAGCCTTGGTAATGGCCCCAAATCGACGGGGAAGAGACTCCTCTAGTTTCAACAGGTGTGCAACGTCTATCTAAAGCTACTCGTTGATGATTACAACCCGTGGAGCTACCGGATTTCTGAGATGTTGAGTGATATCTTTCATCCGCTGTTCCTAATAGTTCCAAATATATTCTATGAGATTAAGATCAGATGATTTAATGGTCCGTTCCGTGTGGGATAGGACCCCTGTACTTCCGCCAAACGACGAAGGTATGTATGGGTGCCGTCCTGCAAACAGGGTTGCTGTCACACTGCAACATTGTGTGCCCACAGCACACTCACCATAAAGATGTGGAAGAAGGGGCAACACGGGGTCTTCGAGGACATGGAAATAAACGCCCGAGTTCTGAAGCTGCATGACTAGGACCAACTCACGATACGAAAAACAGAACCTTCTCCGGTCTGAACAACACCCGCCAAACGCTGCATGTTAAACGAATTTTTGGGCCATCGGTGCACTGGTGCCTTGCATCGTTTGGAAAAAAAGGCAAATACGCGACTCGTCGGAGCATATTACTCGCATCTAGTCAGCTACTATACAGTTGCTGTGTTTGAACAAACCGGACAACTTCATTTACGGTGCGGTTCGGTGCGGTAATCACGTCCTAACATGACAAATCCTCTTTGCCCTTCTGACATGTCTCCACGTTGACCCATCTTTCTACCGTCATGCCATGCAACTGACTGGCACAAACATACTACTTCAGTGCCATTGTAGTACCCACGTGAAATGGCCTAGTCTTGTTAATTCGATACATGGCAAAAGGAAAGTTACGAAAAATGAGATACTGGTCGGCTGTGCGCGACAACAGCTTTAGCTTGGAGGGCGGTTACATATAATGTCAGAAGCCGGTAAATGCACCAGGGAAAAGTAGTGACCAGAGGAGCCAGGGCAGCGACGACCGCATAGAGCGATAACACTATAAGCTGTAAAAACAAGACTGCTGCAGTGGCAGGAAGGAGCGAGGGCAAGAGAGGGACAAAGGGAGAGTGTCTTTGGAAGGGGCTCCTGTACGTCATGGAGAGTCTATATCAGGTCTAAGATATGACTTAAGGACAGACGCCTCCCACCCTCCATTCAATCTCCGAAGAAAAGAGCGCAGTTAGAGCCAATGAGATGGTGAGGGCCCTTCGATAACGAGCTACATCTGAGACTGGTAGGGGTGAAGGGGAAAACGGAATAAAAATTGGAAGCAGGACTCTCCAAGAAGTTTATTGCAGTCAGGTAAGGAAGATGGTAGTTTTTATCACGAGCGGCAGCTGGAGAGAGTAGCCAGGCAAGGTTACCTGCTGCAGTTGCAGCGCAGCTGATAGGACATAGTCCCTTAGCAAGGTACGTCATCATGTCGTGTAGTGGGTGCGCAATTAAGTCAGAAGCTGGAAACCGCACATACCGAGCAAGGTGAAGCAGTGGTTAGCACACTGGACTCGCATTCTGGAGGACGACGGTTCAAACCCGCGTCCGGCCATCCTGATTTAGGTCTTCCGTGACGATATGGAAGCATCCCCACTCCAGGCACCAGCGGTGGGTCTACTTAAGTTCAGACATCAATACACAAGGTCTCTTACTGGGTGCTTGCCATTTCAAGACATTCACAGACTTTCATAGCTGTCAGGGCACGTCTTGTACGAAATAGTCATTGTGTTGAAAACTGACTGAATTGCAGACCTTTGTATCTGTATATATTTCAATGTGCAAATCTAGTGTTAACAACTGAAGCTGTAGCTACAGCAAACAAAGTTATGTATTACTTTTACTATTTGATATTAGATGTAGAATAAATTAATATCGGAATTCACCACAAAGCGTGAAAAGGAAGTTACAACAGTCCTCAACCCATCTAACGATCGCACTGCAAACAGTGGTTCAGCACCAGACGTAGCTCAAAGTATGGAATCACCAAAATGCACATTAAACTGAGGGAACAAAAATGGGGCCGTTTCGGAATAACTCTCCTGACTGTTAATCTAAGTACACGCGATGATTACCTGCATTGCAACAGGATAAGTCAGCAGCTATTGCCGTTTACCGAACAAAGTTTTGAACAGAAATCTACTTGAAAATTGCCACGGCTTTACAGGGTGCGTGCTTGGCCAATCGAAAGACGCTAAGAAGACGATATCTACGTTGATTTAGACAACACCAGGCTACAGTCCGTGTTGGAACGGGACTCAATGGAAAATTCCCAAGACTCTACACAGAAAATAAGTGAAACTACTCTTATTACTGCTGGTACAAATATACTTTCAGTTATCCACACATGCATATATTGCAAAGCTTATTCATGATGGGAATTACTGAAAAGGAAAAAAAGTTATTCATATGAAACACAAAAGAAACACCATAAGTCTTGAGTTGTATGCTGTCCATAGTTGGCTAAATTCATAGATAATTAAAAAAAAAGAAACACAAAATAAAACAAATAATTTGATCGCTGTAAAATATCCAAGCATAGGATAGAAATATAATAAAGAATTGGATCAGTGCGAGGAGGACACGGGCTATGAGGATTTTGGACATTTTTAATTATGTATATTATAACAACAATAATAATAATAATTTCGTGTGGTTCAGTGGTCTGAGGGCAATTTTCTACTGGACGCCACAGCGGCGACTTTCGAGTTCCTGACTCACCCCCGTTATCCAGCCGGGAAAGACGACTACAGTCTAAAGTAGAATCCGAATCACGTGTTGTTTCCGGCGACTCCTCGTATCCTGCAGCAAGACCACCAGGTCCGAGTTTATACAGATAATTCATCTATAGGCTCAGATGAATGAGTCTGCGAGTACAGAAATATGTGACATAAATGGCCTTGTGATCGCATTGACTTGGAAGCTTAATTTTTCACACCGACAAGAGATCGTAGATCTTAGTGTGTGACATAAATTTCGGCTTGATATCTCTACCTGTACCCGAGAAAAAGGAGAACCAACCCATCGGACAAACAGACAACAAAGTGATCGTATGACAGTTCCGTTACCGACTGAGGTATGGAGCCCTAAAAATAGCTCTAATAATAGCAGAAAACTAGGCTGATAGACTCATTCCACAATAAGCAAGGTACTATAATTGATAATTACATGAAAGGAGGCTGAAACAAAATGATCAGATTATAACTAATATCCGGGGCGTCCGTGATCTCTCAGCGTCAGAGTGCCCTTCGATAAAACGCTAAGCACCATTTCCGTCGCAGTTGTAATCATACCACCTTTGTCATAGACTGCAGAAAATTCGTGAGCTTTCGTTTGTACACTTGATTCACATCTCGTACTCTACTGTTCGCACGATGCATTCTTCGCGTTTATTCATTGCCACATGTGAAATACTAAGCCACGAAATAAATTCACCAGTGGTACACCGAAACGCTCTTAACTTGTGAATGATTCAATAAAACTCGTGTTCAATCAGCATATGTTGAAAATATGATTATATATGGACGATAATCGCAGTGACTGAAGCTCGTATCGCGTCTCGGAAAGGAGACTTTTGTGGCCTCTAATGAAGACAGCTGCACGCAGGCCGTAACATGGTTGCAACGGTTTGATCAATGCACATGCGAAATAGCTCCCAGCGGAGCTGCATGATTTTATGTCGCGGTTGCGCGTTTTTTATGCATGTACGGTAGGGGGCGCCGGGTGCCCCACTGTTTTATGCATGCGTGCATGTACAAGTATCTGCCATCTGTTTTTAAGGGTGAGCCAGCTCGTTCGCCTCGGCTACCGGACCAACGGCTGCGTGCAGTACTTTTCGCCATTTGAAACTCTGATCAAACTCGCTCGTCATATAAAAAAAAAGTGGGATCAGGCGTAATGTCCGGTCGCCACTTTAATCTTTTGCGATTATTCAACACTCCTTGTTTGTAGGGTGTCCTGTATATGTTCACTCAAAAGTATACCAACGGCAGAGGAACGTAAGCCGATGTTTTGAGATAATAATCAATCATCGGAAATGAATATTTCTGGTGGCACGAAGTTTTGAATGAGCAATGCATGTGATGCACATCTTTGCTAATTGCGCGGTTTTCATAACGAAAAATTGTCTGCCACATCGCTGTTAATGGGGTTATATTAAAGACTGTCTATGATGTATCCTTGATCGAGTTTATCACTGTTCTGCACTTCATGACTGGCTGCCGAACGCAGAACATTGCTCGTGACAGTAACTTGCAGACAGGCAGAGTGTAGTGCAGTGAAACCCGAAAGAAAGAGCAACGCAAAGTTTAGAATAATTTAAGGAAAAAAATACAGCCGTGAATAAACGCTTCATTCACGTCACAGAGAGCTGACGGTGGTTCTATACAAAGAACTGTGCGCGCGGCAGACTTTGAGCAGATAGTGTTGGGTCGTGCAGGAGAAATTTCATTTATAAGCGATTTGCTATATTTGATCCACCAAATATTCGTGGAGTCCAACATAAAGGAAGAGGACCCCTTATCAGAAAAAGTAGTTGCAGTTATTGAGGTAGCTTGCTTATATGCAACAACCATACAGCCTCGTACAGGGCCAAAAGGGTTTAGGCAATCCTACGAAGAAACGATGGCAACGCAGATTAACAACAACTAACAATAGTTTATTATAAGGAATTTTTCATTACTTATGTTAAGTGTGAAGAGAATACGTGGCAATGTAGTACAAAGTTCACTTGCACTGATCAATCTTTGAACACTGATCTGTTCCTGAATCCAGAGAGCAATGACTAATATAACTAGCAGAATGTCGAGTTGGCGTCACCCATAGAGAAATGCTGATGCCATTTAAGGTACAGTTTTGACACTGTCGAACTCCCTGCTTTCTTTCTGTAAACGAATAAGGTGCACTGTTTACGTTTGTGCGTTTACTGCAAGGGACGGCTGGGTACGGCTTTAGGGAATATCCCTTTATTTCGTTGGCATCTGGTTCATGGTAACTATTATTTGGTAATTTACTTCACTGTGGCTCTACTGTCTGCTTAGTAGGGTCACCGGCCACTTATAGTGGTCTCGGTTGTCATCCAACTTTTCCTAGTTGCCAGCTAAGTGACTTTATTGACGTTCTTGCCTGCTTGTAGAATTTTACAGCTGTCTTCTTAAATCTTTCTAGGACTTCCAGCTCTTCAAGGGCTCCCTGTAAGTAGCGTGATGGCAAATTGGCCGGTACATAAGTTATCTGTCAGGAACGACACCTATGTATGTCACTGTGTCAGTACAGTGGATTGGTTCTTCTAGAATTGGACTTCTGGGACGGCTGGTCGGTGGCATTTTCTGATGATCATAGCCTGGCTCTTGGTGAAGTTGAAGCCAGTGCGCCATTGTAACGACCACGCTTCCAGCGCTTGACAAGCATCTTGAACTCTTCGCTGTAGCTCTTGAGGCTACCTGCTTCATTTGACAATCGCTGTGTCAACAGTGTGGATTGCTCGCGTCACTCGTGGCGTTTATGGTAAGTCCAGTATGTACACAGACTACAGTACAGCACCAAGCACTGAAAGCTGAGGTGTCCCGGCCTTAATCGCACGCTGAGTGAGATGGCGTCGTCGACTCGAACGACAGAAGTCCGCTATTCGAGGTAGAATTTCAATGCCTTTAACGTATGATTTGCAAAAAAACGAAAGCGATGAGTTTATAGTGAAGCCCTGTATGCCAGACATTATCGAGGACACGAGCTGAGTGGAGCCGTGCGTCTGCTTATAAACACATGAAAAAAGTTTTGCATCACCCCAGTTCTGCTGAAAGTAGACGTTAACTCTGGATATTGTATCGAAGAGACAGCCCCTTTGACTGTTCAGAGATGTCACTAAACCCTCCCAAAGATGTAAACAACCATGCATGAGCAGCGTCTATTAGACGGAAGGACTCCAACAGCGGATCAGTTGCAGTCATTCCACCAGGAAGGAGGTACGCAGCTAGTGCTGTCTGTAGTTCAACCATGCCTAGACGGCCAATACCGCTGTTCGACCATGTCAGCATTGTTACCTAGTGCCAGAAAGGGCTCTCAACAAGGGAAGTGCCCAGGCGACTCGGAGTGAACCAAAGCGATGTTGTTCTGAAATAGAGGAAATACAGAGACACGGGAACTGACGATGGCATGCCTCGCTCAGGCCGACCAAGGGCTAGTACTGCAGTGGATGCCCACTACCTACCGATTATGGCTTGGAGGAACCGTGACAATAAAGCCACCAAGTTGAATAATGCTTTCCGTGCAGCCCCAGGACGTCGTGTTATGACTCAAACCGTGCGCAGTAGGCTGCATGATGCACAACTTCACTCCCGACGTCCATGGCGAGGTCCATCTTTGCAACAACGTCACCATGCATCACGGTAGTGATGGGCCGAACAACATGTCGAACGGACCACTCAGGAGTGGCATCATCACGTTCTCTTCACCGATGAGTGTCGCATATGTCTCCAACCAGACAATCGTCGTACACGTGTTTGAAGGCAACCAGGTCAGGTTGAACGCGTTAGACACACTGTTCAGCGACTGCAGCAAGGTGGAGGTTACCTGCTGTGGCCTTAAGTGGGGCCGTCGTACGCCGCTGTACGATACGTAAATGCCATCCTCCGACCGATAGTGCAACCATATCGGCAGCATATTGGCGAGGCATTCGTCTTCATGAACGACCATTCGGGCCCCCATCGTTCACATCTTGTGAACGACTTCGCTATGGATAACGACATCGCTCAACTAGAGTGGCAAGCATGTTCTCTAGACATAAACTCTGACGAACATGCCTCGGATGGATTGAAAAGGGCTGTTTAAGGACGACGTGACTCACCAACCACTCTGAGGGATCTACGCCGAATTGCCGTCGTTGAGGAGTGGGACACTCTGGTGCAACAGTGCCTTGATGAACTTATGGATAGTGTGCTATTTCGAATACAGGCATGTATCAGTGCAAGAGGACGTGCTACTGGGCATTAGAGGTACCGGTGTATGCAGCAAAATGGTTCAAATGGCTGTGAGCACTATGCGACTTAATTTATGAGGTCAACAGTCGCCTAGAACTTAGAACTAATTAAACCTAATTAACCTAAGGACATTACACGCATCCATGCCTGAGGCAGGATTCGAACCTGCGACCGTAGCGGTCGCTCGGTTCCAGACTGTAGCGCCTAGAACCGGTGTATATAGCAATCTGGTCCACCACCTCTGAAGGTCTCGCTCATTGGTGGTACAACATGCAATGTGTGGTTTTCATGAGTAATAAAAAGGGCGGAAATGATGTTTATGTTGATCTCTATTCCAATTTTCTGTACAGTTTCCGGAACTCTCGGGTCGAGGTGGTGCAAAACGTTTTTTGATGTGTGTTTGTTCATCTGGCGGATAAATGTTCACTTTAGAACTATTTGCATGACGTTAAGTGGAATGATAAATGTAGTATGTACTGCGTGTACCCTCTGTGGCATGCCATCATAGCTATGATGCACATCTCTGATGACTGGTCTCGCCGTGTGACGCCCTGCCTGTGTATGGCTGTGTACAGTATTCGCAGACACAGTAGCCAAAGAAATGTACCCTTCGAACAATACGGTGTGAAGACTTCTGATGGAACAGCAATTATACCACTATCATAAAACGTGTGCATGAAGGTGGGCCAAACGATTTTGAACCCAGAGTTCAAACCTGTCGATGGATTTTATCCCTTTTAACATCTCGATATGTTTGATACTAAATAGTTGAGATTTGCTGTCCAGATTCCAAAAGTGTATATTATGGGACGTAAATATAAGGATTTTCGTTGAAATTAAATAGCCGGCCGTAGTGGCCGAACGGTTGTAGGCGCTACAGTCTGGAACCGCGCTGCTGCTACGGTCGCAGGTTCGAATCCTGCCTTGGGCATGGATGTGTGTGATGTCCTTAGGTTAGTTAGGTTTAAGTAGTTATAAGTCCAAGGGGACTGATGACCTCGGAAGTTAAGTCCCATGGTGCTCAGAGCCATTGAAAATAAATATTTCAAGTCCGTCTGTGCAACTATAACACAGTTCGTATTTTGGTCACAAAATGCCCTTTGAAACATGTTCATAACTAGCTGTTACCCGCGGTGGCACTCCCATTCAGTAGTTTTGTAATGATGTGTAAGCAAGCTGCTGCACATGCAATAACGTTATCTGCCCTCATGTGTCTGCCTGTTTGGGTAAGCATAGCCCGTGTTGTGCATCCCGCACTTTCCCCTTGCAAGCTGTCTCAAGGCACGGTGCCTATCTGGACCTAGAAACAGTCAGTTACGAGAGATAATGAGGTGCGATTTACTTACAGTATTTTATGCCCGGATTTTGCTCACATCAGGAAGTGTCATCTGCTTGCAGATTTTTTAGATATTTCTGCTTTTAGCACTGCTGGTTTTTGTCTAATCTCATATCGTATTGTAGGGCTGTTGATTTCCCGAGGTGAAATATGACACATTAAGTAGATCATACCTTCATTTCTTTTGTAAATAAGTGATTTTGGATCTAGAAAGCAAGCCAAATTGTAAATATGTTTCATTACAAACTACTGATAATGTATTGTACCAATAAAACGAAACGTGTTCGATGACAAAAATCGCACTTTTTTGTTGTTGAACATACGGATATAAAGTACTTCTAATAGTTGTAAATAGATTCTACGTCCAAACAAAGGAAGAACACGCGCTTTTATCTGTGCGAGTGGTTTTGTGGGTGGAAAATCAGAGGTAAGAAGGAAAAACACGCACAACAAAATCGTTGTGGTGGCTGAAAAAGCGGGTTGGAAGGTACGTCTTTGCTGATCATCGGGGCTGTGTTCTAAGCGGGACTCATCAGTTCTACTCCAGTCAGTGAGATTGCAGGCCGAAGACGCGTCTGGCTGGAGACGCCCTGGACCCGCGGTGGTAGTACACCGACCTGACTGCCGCTCGCCATACGACCTGACAACAAGGAGCGATCATCTGGGTCGCCATCTTTTTTCATAGCAGGAAGTCTTTGAATGTTGTCCGGGGAACCCTTACAGCACAGTGGTACGTCGACGATATTCCACGCGCCGTTTTGTTGCCCTTCACGGTAAGCCATCCTGGGCGTACATTTCAGAAAGATAATGCCCATCACAGACGGCGAGTGTTTCTACTGTTTTGCTTCGTGCTTGCCGAACCATCCGTTGCAGACCTCTCCAAACATCTCGGGATTTCTAGGATCTAAGGCGCCAGTCGGACAGAATTTGGCACGGTGTCGCTCAGGAGCAAATCCACGGACTCTGTCAATCATGCCAGGTCGAATAAATACTTGTATAAGGGCCAGAGGTGGTTCAGCGGGATAGTGTGAAGGTCTTCGTCTCAATATATCATCCACTTTTTTGAAAATTGTAACCATTCGTCTGTCTGTTCACGTACATTTACCGATATCTGATGTATTCGGACAATTCCTTTTCTTCCCTTGGAAATCGTAATGGTACCAAACAATTTAAACATTCCGAAATGAATGTGACGATAAGCATCAGCAATAATTGCTTGCACGCACGATAAGTATTAAAGAACAGAGTTGCCGTAATTAAAAATGAAAGTTTCAAATTTTAAGTGCCAAAATTACAGAATAAACCGTAGCAGCAAATTTAATCACAGTACGGTTCGTTGAAATTATCTCAATTTGTATAACAGAATACAGTCGGCGTCGGACACGTCTCCCGTTCAATCGTTAACGATTTAGGTCCTCAGGAGTGAGGCGACAGCTCAACAAACTGGCACAGCCCTTGTTTCAGAAATCCAGGGAAATAGCGAATAACGTGAATCAACGCGGCCGGGCTGGGGTTCAGCAGTGGCATCTGACGAACAAGCGTCCAGCGATTAACTACTGCACTATTCACCCGAGTTATTTGTTCTCACTCGGTCGTGCTATCTTCTGGAAATTCGTGGACTTATTCCTATATGGTCCACCCCGATAACTGAGTCGTCAGCGCGGCGGTCTGTCAGGGCAAGGGGGCTCGGGTTTGCTTCCCGGCTGGGTCGGAGATTCCCTCCGCTCAAGGACTGGGTGTTGTGTTGTCCTCATTATCATTTCATCATCAGCAGTGGAAGGCAACGGGAAACCACCACTGGAATCACTTCCCTAGGCGCTCATGCGGTGGACCGCTCTGACGAGGCTTCCCCCATGACCAGAGCTGCCGTAAGGCAGAACACAAAGTTTCTTTTATTCCTATATTGTACAGCTCTTACATTATTGAATAAATATGCCTACATATTTACCCGTCTCCGGTGATCCTGATTTAGGATTTCCGTAATTTTCCTAAATCGTTTCAGGCAAATGACGGGCTGGTTCCTTTGAAAGGGCACGGCCGATTTCCTTCCCAATCCTTCCCTAATCCGAGCTTGTGTTCCGCCTCTAATGACCTCGTTGTCGACGGGACGTTAAACACTAATCTCCTCCTCCTCCTATGCCGACGTATTAATTGTAAGCCTGATCGTTGTTACCTTTTTTTCATAGGTAACATCGAAATCCTGATTCATTATCTTGATCGTTTCCTGAGCTTAGGGTGGTAGTTGTGTATATATACACACCATAAAAATGGCTGAGATCAGTTTTTTGTGCAACTTATTGTTGTGATGCGTTTATCTTTTTGCGGGTGAGATTGTCAAGACCATCTGACGGTCATATTGCCGTCAACCTCGTCGCGTCTTGAGTAGTTGTATGTCGAATGCTGGTAATGCAAGGATGAAAGAAAGGAAAATCAAGGATAATTTGGTTGACGCCGAGGTTATTAGAGACGAAGCTTTCCGGCATATGCCATGGCACCCAAAATTCGAGGGGGGTAGAGAGTGGTTGTGTGGTTTCTACGGCGCCAGTAGCTACTCACTGCATCGCCACATTGCCTGGCAATCTCGGAAAGCAGACCGACCAACAGCAGTCAGCTCTACACTATCTATGAGTGTCCACTACATGGGCAGTGACACCCGAATTATAAATATGTACTACTTCTGAAAACAAGTTTTTTGATTTAACAGGCTACTCTACAATAACCAGATACAGGAATGAGTCCTTAACAAAGCCACTTACACTAGCAGTAAAGACGGTACCTTTAACACCATTTAGCTTTGTAAATTACGCAGACACCGATAGAACAAAAAGCTTTGCACTTACAATCTGACATACTAGGTCATATCTGTGGTTTGATCCTAAGTGTAATATCAGGTAGATTTGAAGAAATCTGCGGGCCGGGTGCAAGACTCTATGGATTTCCGAGGCAGAATTCTCTTGTGGCAGTGAGGGACGCTCATCTTCCGTTCTGTATTCTGATCTGTCAGCTATCGTTTTTGGTTATGAATTTGTTTTGAGCGAAGAATTGTAAATGCTCTTATTTCCTAAAAGTGGGAAAAAATCTATAATAAAAGAAACATAGTAAAATTTTAATTGGTTAGGTCAAGTAGTAAACGAATGTTTGGTAATCTAATTTACTAATTCACGTCTGACTCGATCCTTAATGTAAGTAGAACATGTAAATGCGAAGAAATTGTTATCAACTGTAGCTTCCAGGTGGTGTATCAACTGACAGGCTGCAGAAAATTATAATATACAAATAAAATGTTTTGGATCTCTCTCGGTACTCACTAAAATGCGTATTTATTGTACTCGTTTAGTTTCAAGTGCTTAAAATATTATGAGTGGTAACATTTTTGTTCGATTACTGCATACATCGATAAGTGTCGTCCGTTTGATGATTTGTCAGATATTCCTGCGTTTCGCACTGGTCTTCAAGGCGTGTTTGCAATCTGACATGCAACGCTACATTTATCATGAGGCAAAACGGGCCGACGAATGCATCACTGCCGAAAAAAAAAAGTGTGTGAAATCGTAAGGGACTTAACTGCAAAGGTCATCAGTCCTTAAGCTTACACACTACTTAATCTAAATTATCCTACGGACAAACCCACACACCCATGCCCGAGGGAGGACTCGAACCTACGCGGGGACCATCAAAGTCCATGACTGCAGCGCCCAAGACCGCTCGGCTAATCCCGCGTGGCGTCACTGTTGCCCACAATGTTTATTTACATTTCTGACGAAATATGTACCTCTGTATGTTGTGTCTTTACAAGTGCTAAGTGTAGTATTCTGAGGGTCACAATGTAAACAAGTGGAAAGGACCAGTGCGAAACGCAGGAATAGCTGAGAAATGTGCAAGCAGGCGACTGTTACGATGTATCCAGAAATCAGACCAAATAGCAAACACCGACGATGTTTCAAATAAATGAAGCAAAACGCGTATGGTACATGTACATCGCAAGTCAGTATACAGTGCATCACGGAGGCTACTTTCTATCAATATTATCAGTTTTCTGTACTATTCCATTCAGGTAATCAGCAAGGAGATATGATTACTATACGCCTCGGTATGTGCAATAATCTCTCTTATCTCTTCGCATGAGCCGGCCGCAGTGGCAGAGCGGTACTAGGCGCTTCAGTCTGGAACCGCGCGACCGCTACGGTCGCAGGTTCGATTCCTGCCTCGGCCATGGATGTGTGTGATGTCCTTAGGTTAGTTAGGTTTAAGTAGTTCTAGTTTCTAGGGGACTGATGAGCTCAGATGTTAAGTGCAATAGTGCTCAGAGCCATTTTTCTTCGGATGATTCCTACGCGAATTATATATATACGCATTTTAGTAGTCACTTAGACTTAATTGATATATCGTAAGTACCCTGCCGAAAAAAACGTACACCCTTTTCGAGGTTTCCAGTTCACTCAAGATTTATTGTTGCAACAGCGCATATGGAGTGCATAAATGATTACATTTACAGATCAATAGCAAAGGAGGTTCTGAGGTACCAGCTACCGACCCATGCTGAAACAGTCATACTAGTAGGTGGTGTAACCACCATGGGCATCAATACAGACGCTGTCTCTGGCATCCTGTCGATCGTATAGATGATGAATACTGTTCTGAGATATGTTATGCCACGCCTGCTCGATCTGTTCATGTAGTTCTGTAAGACTTGTTGGGTAACAAGTCGCACGAGTCAATTCTCATCTCATCATATCTCACACATGCTTGACTGGAGACAAGTCGGGAGATCGTGCCGGCCAGGGAAGTTGTTTCTCGTCTTACACAACATGTTGAGTTTCACGGGCAGTATGTGGACGAGAATTATCCTCTTGGAACAACACACCGTCTTCCTGTTGCAAGAACGGCAAAAGAACTGCCTACTAACATTCTGAACTTACCGAGCTCTGGTTAGAGTCCCTTCCAGAAACACCAAAGGTGTACGAGAGTTGTAGCTTATCGCATCCCAGACCATAAGGCCTGGGTGCGGACAACGTGTCTCGGGCAAATGCACTCTACGAGACAGTGTCCACCAGGTGTATGTTATACGGCCACGACCGTCACTTGCTTGCAGGCAGAATCTGCTTTTATCGCGGAAGACCACAGCGCGAAGTTATATTTTCCAAGTGATCGTTTGATGACAGCAGTGGAGCCATGCACGTCTATGCTGTGCCGTGAGTGGAAGGCGGGCTAGGGATGTGTGTGCCCGTAGTCGCACTGCTAATAACCGGTTCACAACAATGCGTGTTGACATGTCTGTTTCTTGGACGTTCAGAACCTTGCCTACGGGTGTGACAGTGTTCGCGTGACCACCAGCACCGTTGCACAAGTGACGCAGCACGCCTAACTTGCGTGGCAGTTCTCCGAAAGGACCTTCCCACCACTCGGAAGGCCACAACTAGACGTCTTGCACACACTCTTCCGTACCTGCCGTCTCCGTACCATGGTTGCCTGCTTGCTTCGCACGTTTGCACCACACTGAGTCTTCCGGCTGTGAGCTTTCCCTGTCAAAGACACAGATGCCACTCTGGTAGCTATACCACTAGGCTGTCTGTTGGCTAAAATAATTATCAGTACATCTACTATCTCCCAGGTGGCGTATACAGTCATCCCATCAAAATCGACGCCGTCTTTCGAGGTGTACTATTTTTTTCAGGCAGTATAATTGTAAAGCGGCAAAGGAAACTGTTGTGGCTTGGCAGGAGGCCGAAAAGCACGCGTTTTAGCTCACGCAGGCTCGCGTGAGCCCTGGAACATGACAAAGAAATTAGAATTTAGAAAAACTGATGTAGCTGGTGGAATACTTAACTTTAATCCATTAATAATGAACGTCGGTTTTGACGGTACATGATTCACAATATCAATAGTAACTGATAATGGCGCCTTGCTAGGTCGTAGCAAATGACTTAGCTGAAGTCTATGCTAAACTATCGTCTCGCCAAATGAGAACGTAAGTAGGCAGTGAACCATCGCTAGCAAAGTCGGCTGTACAACTGGGGCGAGTGCCAGGAAGTCTCTCTAGACCTGCCGTGTGGTGGCGCTCGGTCTGCAATCACTGATAGTGGCGACACGCGGGTCCGACGTATACTACCGGACCGCGGCCGATTTAAAGGCTACCACCTAGCAAGTGTCGTGTCTGGCGGTGACACCACAGAAACGATAGTCACACAAACGAAGAAATTAATAATAGATAGCTGTTGTTTTCCCGTCTCGCTGCGTTTCTGCTCAGGTAATCTCTAGACGGCCGGCCGGGTTGGCCGAGCGGTTCTAGGCGCTACAGTCTGGAACCTCGCGACCGCTAAGGTCGCAGGTTCAAATCACGCCTCGGGCATGGATGTGTGTGATGTCCTTAGGTTAGTTAGGTTTAAGTAATTCTAAGTCCTAGGGGACTGATGACCTCAGTCCCATAGAGCCATTTGAACCATTTTTTGAATCTCTAGACGTAAAATGCCGCATGTTTTGATGTTCACATATGTTTTACCGTATAAGTAACTCAGCTGTCTAATCGAGGAGATCAGTTCCGTTGCATTAGCACGGGCGGTGTGAAGGCTCCAGGAGCGCAGTGCAGTGCAGAGCAGTGCGGCACCGGCGCAGCGGCCGGCCGGCTGCTCTTGTAATCCCGCAGCCGAAGTGCCACGGGAGCGGCGAGGCGGCGCGCCCGGTGTATCTGACTCTTTGTCTGCCCGCATCAGAGTGGCGAGGCGCCTCGCAAGAAGGGGGTGCGGGCGGCGAGGCGCGCTTGCTTCAAATTGGGAGGACGTGTGTCTCCCCCCTCCCCCACTCACCCCGCCCCTTTTTGTTCCGCGAGCGCCTTCCATTTTTAATCAGCAGAGGCGCCCGGGCCGTTTGTTCGCGCTCGCGCCACCGTGCGGCAGGCGTGGGCGGTGGGCGTGTCCTCTCCGTGATGAGGCCGCCCTGCCCGCCTTCTGTTTGTCTCCATATTTAGTCGCCGCATAAAGACGTTACGCGTTCCTTTGCGATGCGGCTGGCGCCTTTTCGCCTCACGTTCCGTCATTTTTATTTATATTTTTTGCCCCTTTTGTCTGAGCCACTGGAGGCAGTGGTAATCTCTTCCTCGTTCCGCTCCGTCTTTGTCAGCGTCGTCGGTAACAGGCTGCTTCGTCTATATTAAGCGAAATTAATTGCGAGCTCCTCGGCATCTGTCTCGTTTCCGAGCTTTGTCACTTCGCCCCGCTCTCCAGAAATGTGGCGTTCACCGGGAAATCCGCGGACAGACATTCAGAGAAATTGCTTGTGCGTTCCAGTTTAATGAAAATTAAATTGTTGATGTTGAAATGGAACTTTTAGAGCGGCCGTTGATGAGAATACGTTACCATTTACGAAATAAAATTCCTTCGCATTATAAAAAAAAATCTAGAGACTTTATTCCTCTTCTCTCTGTGATTATTGCTGCGCAAAATCGGGGAAAAATGCGATGAAGAAGGCAAGATGCCAAAACGGCGTACTGCTCCAATCTTGAACCCAGCGCACAGACCGAGGAATATGTCTCTGATACCTATAGTTTTGCTTTTATACTCGTTAGGTACGTCGCACTACTTAAATGCTGAACCGAGCATTTTTACCGACGAGTATATCTTTGATAGTTTGCGCTTTGTGTTAATAAGATACGACGGTGGTGCTTCCATTCTGATTGTCAATTTTTGAACTGCACTTGGAGGTACCTCGAGGGATAGCATAGTTAATTCACTGTAACACAGGTAATGGTCCCGAATTGATATGTTTGCTGTGGTTGGAAGGACCTATGGCCGCCGTTGTTTCCCCTTCTTCGAGGTAATTATCCGTAGATCTAGATTTAACTTCCCTTACGGAGAAGAGTAATCGTAAATCTCTCACTGCCGATTCATCAGTTGCGTTTCAACCGTTAATTCCTCTCTCATTTTCTTCTATCGGCGTTTTTATACTCTTTTTCGTGATTCTTAAGTACATTTGTTTGTATAAGCGTGGGTTACGCTAGCTATATGAGGGAGCAAGTAATAATTTTCCATACGCACGACTCATTCCCTGATATCCGGATACTAGCAGTCATGTCTGAAGTAACACTTGTATTGGTTGAACAAACTGGTTGCCCAACAACCAATCCAATCTAACGGTGAAATACTGGCTTCAAAGGCGTTATTGCGTTTCTTACCTACAACACATTTAAGTGTTGCCTTATTTCAATAACAAATATCAAATATTCTTTCTGTTAAGGGAAAGATTGGAGAGAGTGGCTGCGACGATGTGGGCTCCATCAAAGGAAATCCCTATCCGGGCACCGGGATTTAGGTTTTCCGTTATTTTCCTAAATGACTTAAGCCAACTATAGCACTGGGTTCTTTAAAAGGTCACGGCGGGTTTCTTTCCCTAACTGGAGAGCGTGCTCTCTAATGACCGAGTTGTAAAATTATGCCGACAAACTTCGAGGGGATGTACAAAATGTCGAAGAAAATGAGGATCAGAACCCGTAACTGGAAACTTCATCGAACGACGCTATGGAGCGTCGAAGTTATAGGCGCCAGCCTCCCCTCCGGCAGCAGGTGTGACTTTGTACGCGAACAGAATCTCTGACAGCAGTCTGGACGTTAGATGGCGCTGAAGGCGGCCACGCCTGTCACACTAACAATGTAGAGGCAGCTAACAGCGATAGCGGCAGAGGAGAACGCCAAACATATGCAGTAGAAACACGGAGTTTAATCGTACGGGTTTGTCGCGTGCTGGTGTGCAGCATCACGGAGACGTTCAGCACGACGTGCATTTGGCGCATGGTGAGGCGAGAAGTAATGGGCATACAGCATTACGCACCTATGGGCAACGATATTCCAACAGGGGTCAGCAGCACCATTACACATTTGCCACCATCCATCGGCGTCTGGGTGAAACGGGTGGTTTCGTAGGGCGTCGACCCGACAGAGATGGCACGCGAGGTGTACGCACGCCACGATTTGTGGAGGACGTACTCGAGAGTTTGGACGTAGACCTATCCGCAAGCTTGCTCCGGCACACGCAATTTAAATCTCCCCATCCTGACAAAGAGGTATTGCATTCGTAGGAGACGAAGCCTGTCTGTGCATCTGCTAGCTGTATCTGCTCCACTGGCGATCGTGGCAATCAATCGCGACCACCGACTGTATGAAAAACCATAGGTTGGGACCTGGCCACGGTCTGTTCGCATACAACGTCACGCATGCTGCTGAACGGGAGGCGCAGCAGCAGACGCTGGCGCCTGTAACTTGAACGCTCTGTAGCGCTGGTGGATGACATTCACGGATTCGGGTTCCCAAATGAAACCCCTTCAGGAATGCTTTCAAAGAGTTTACCATCTGTACTATGTACATTCTCACACAGCCTCCAGAGGTCATAGATTAGAGCTTTTAGAATAAACAATCTGACACACAATTTATACGTTACCACACAAACAAGTAACAGCATACTGCAGATCTAAAATAAAGCATTGTAACATCCTCGACTTCCACTGTTTCGCGTTCATTTAGCGCCGCTGGAAATTTTATTGCAATTTTAAACATGGCTGTAAAGCAACGACCGTACAAGGATGTGATTTGTGCAATACAGCTAACCGGTTGCAACAATTTTATTGCCAAATAATGACAATAATAAAAAATGGACGACGATCCAAAAAAAAATTGACTGCGCAGATGAAACCAGGAGACAAAAAAGGGTGGATGAACGTGCCACTGTGCATACAATACTGACCGTTCAATGTGCTTTCGCCGTTACTCTATTATTTAGTGCAAGCGACAAGCGGTAGCTCGTATCGGAGCAAGGGCATAAGCGTACGACATTCTTGAAATGAAAATAAGGTGTGTGAAGTATGCGACATACTTCCCGAGATCTACTACGGAAGTAACTCAAGTTTCAACAACAAATAAAATACTTCACACATATAGGTTCTAGGTTGGACATCACCCATAATGCGTATTAGATGCTTTTGTGCAACAAACATTTTGGACATGAAGACGTCTATTCGTTCGTCGCTTGAACTCTCTTGTGTCACAAAATACCGTAAGATTAGAGCTGCTAATAACTACGAGACTACTAATGCGTAAACAAAGACTGAAGCCTCAACACACAGATCATGTCTGTACGTATTTGTCATGCTATATCTACTTTGCCTGTGACGTCATGGTACCAGTGTAGGCTCCTGCACGTGATTGTTACGAATTAGGTTGGACACGTGCTTAGTTAGGTCATTGATTCGGTTGTCACTGCGAACAACTCGCGGAGCTCTACTGGAACCCTAAGTATGACAATGAAAATATTCGCCGCAATATAACCTAAAGTCGGTATTAAACTGAAAATTACAAAATAATCAAAGCTGTAGACTTATGTGAGTTGTTAATGTGCTGGGATTAACCGAGTCAGAGGAAAGCTTGCGTCGAACAGAATCCAGAAAGTGTAAAAAGTGCGAGCGGATGCGAGAGCTACGGCAGCGTCAAAAAGGAAATGAAAATACGACGCAAGGAGATTGATTGGTTGTTGCACTGGGCATATAGCGGTGGCCTGCGACAGTCCAGACACGTAATTTGTCTATTTTGTTCGCATCCAGGTTGACTACAGAACAGCGCGGAAATTGTGGCCACACCAAGGAATCGCCATGATTTCCCGTAAACTGAGTGACACTTAAGAAAACTCAAATGTATACTGACTGCTGGAGCTGCAGTATTCTCCTACGCGGGCGGCATTGTTAAATGTGCAGTGTAGTTGGAATAGCGGACAGTGATTGCTAGAAACTCGAGAAAATCCTACAAGGAATGAAAAGGTAGACACCGTGACGTATGGAAGTTTGGGTAGTTCGTGAGGGGCGTGCTACGGCAGCCGAAGTCGTTAGCTGATGTCAATCCTGAACGACATTACTCATCGTTCTGTACGCTTTCCTTGGTACGTGGGGGTCCAGGCCTCTGCTTGCGACCCTTGCCTACCTTACCCCAACACCTCCCATTGGGCCGGCCAGTGTGGCAGAGCGGTTATACTCGCTTCAGTCTGGAACCGCGTGACCGCTACGGTCGCAGGTTCGAATCCTGCGTCGGGCATGGAGGTGTGTGATGTCCTTAGGTTAATTAGGTTTAAGTAGTTCTAAGTTCTAGGGGACTGATGACCTCAGATGTTAAGTTCCATAGTGCTCAGAACCATCTGAACCATTTTAAACTCCCTTTGGGCCCCAGGAAGGTAAAAAAAAAAGTTCAGGCGACCGCTCGCGATAAGAGGGAAATCCCGGTTCGAGTTCCGCTCCGTCACACATTTTTACTTGTCGCAGATAGTTGACGCCAGTCCTGAATTGCAAATTGAGAATTCGTGAATAATATAATAATTACCACAGCTCTAATCGTCAGACTAGTGTCTGTTAGGATTAGCCGAGCGGTCCAAGGCGCTGCAGTCATGGACTGCAAGGGTGTGTGTGTTTGTCCTTAGGATAATTTAGGTTAAGTAGTGTGTAAACTTAGGGACTGATGACCTCAGCAGTTAAGTCCCATAAGATTTCACACACATTTGAGCATTTTTTTGCTTCCCCCCGCCTCCCTTTCTGAAGCCTATTATTGTCACGACAAGCAATTGGTGGAGGGGGATGGGGGAACAGTATCGAAATGTGACCCTCCCAGAACGGAACTCTGGTCCGCGTTGCTGGATACGCGTTGCGACTGAAATGTCTCGGCTGCAGTGGACTGCCTGCGTGCGCTACAGAGAGCGTGTGCACGGAGAGAAGCGCCAGGGACCAGCGGGCAGGCGCGCTGACGCCACAAAGCGGCGCCGGCGCTGCTCATTTACGCACTGAAACGCGCTCCCGCGAGGCTGCACCGGCGGCCCGTCCGCGCCGGACGGCTCCGCAAATATTTGCGCCCGCCGGCTGCCGGCCGCGTGACGCAGCAGGCGCCTGGCGACGCGACGCTCCTGTGACGTCGGCAGCGGCGGCGGCGGCGGCGCTTGCAGCGTCAGCCGGGAATAAACTGCTGACCGACCACTGTATTGGCACGCGCTTCACCGCTACGCCCACACTCTGGCGCTGTGTGACCGAGCACAGGCGCGGAACAAGCGACCCCTGTACGATCAGCGATACTGGTCGATCGCCTGTTTCACTGACGGTACCAGTCCTCGGCAGTCTCGCCAACCGCACTGGTTCTCTTTACACTGACAGTTTTTACTGTCAGTTCTTTGCCACGACGCGTCCATCACTGCTTTATATATATATATATATATATATATATATATATATATATATATATATATATATATATATACAGGGTCTATTGATCGTGACCGGGACAAATACCTCACGAAATAAGCGTCAAACGAAACACCTACAAAGAATGAAACTTGTCTATCTTGAAGGGCGAAACCAAATGGCGCTATGGTTGCCCAGATGGCGCTGCCATAGGTCAAACGGATATCCACTGCGTTTTTTTAAAATAGGAACCCCCATTTTTTATTACATCTTCGTCTAGTACGTAAAGAAATATGAATGTTTTAGTTGGACCACGTTTTCGCTTTGTGATAGATGGCGCTGTATTAGTCACAAACATATGGCTCACTATTTTAGACTTACAGTTGGCAACAGGTAGGTTTTTTAAATTACAATACAGAACGTAGGTACGTTTGAACATTTTATTTCGGTTGTTCCAATGTGATACATGTACCTTTGTGAACTTATCATTTTTGAGAACGCATGCTGTTACACCGTGATTACCTGTAAATACCACATTAATGCAATAAATGCTCAAAATGATGTCCGTCAACCTCAGTGCATTTGACAATACGTGTAACGACATTCCTCTCAACAGCGAGTAGTTCGCCTTCCGTAATGTTCGCATTTGCTTTGACAATGTGCTGACGCATTTTGTCAGGCGTTGTCGGTGGGTCACGATAGCAAATATCCTTCAACTTTCCCCACAGAAAGAAATCCGGTGAATGTGCGAGCCATGCTATGGTGCTTCGACGACCAATCCGCCTGTCATGAAATATGCTATTCAATACCGCTTCAACCACACGAGCTATGTGCCGGACATCCATCATGTTGGAAGTACATCGCCATTCTGTCATGCAATGAAACATCTTGTTGTAACATCGGTAGAAGATTACGTAGGAAATCAGCATACATTGCACTATTTAGATTGTCATCGATAAAATGGGGCCCAGTTATCCTTCCTCCCATAATGCCGCACCATACATTAACCCGCCAAGGTCGATGATGTTCCACTTGTCGCAGCCATTGTGGATTTTCCGTTGCCCAATAGTGAATAGCCGCGCGAGATTAGCAGAGCGGTCTGGGGCGCTGCAGTCATGGACTGTGCGGCTGGTCCCGGCGGAGGTTCGAGTCCTCGAACATGGGTGTTTGTGTTTGTCCTTAGGATAATTTAGGTTAAGTAGTGTGTAAGCTTAGGGACTGATTACCTTAGCAGTTAAGTCCCATAAGATAAGATATACACATTTGAACATTTCTTTTTGACATGACGGGTTTTGATGAAATTCGAACGGATATACCTGACACCATGAATTAACACGTAGCCTACCTTATAAAGAGTGAATCACCTAAAACTTGCACCGCAGATACTGCGGAAATGGGAAGTGCTGTTGATGTGCGCTTTTCAAAGAGTGGATTAGTACTCAGGGCCTCGTACTGTTAGCCAATATACAGATTGTCATAACACGTAGAAAGTGTATTTTTTGTGCATATATACACTTTTGTTAACTGGAACAATTCCTATTGACGTTAACAAACTGAAATAGAGTAAATTAGAACGTCAGTGGTGCTTGCTGTAGGATTCTTTTTGCGAGGCGCTTATAAGATACCGTATTCGAAAAGTTCCCACATCGACACTTCTACAATACCTGTGGTGGCAAACACTGAAGAACAATACAATTACATACGTTAGGTCGTTAGGTACGTGATTTCTGACCAGTAACGAGGCAACTGACCATCACGGGTTGTGTTGTAAATGACCACCGACAGCCGCAATAAGCTTCCAGTCTGGTATGGAACGACTGCTTTTCATGTGCTAGGATTTCATCGTAGATTTCCCAGTAGGCTGCAGTAATACGTCGTTGCATATCATCGCTTGTAGTTGGTATGTCCCTGTAGACAGCGTCTTTCAGCTTTCCCCACAGAGAAAAGTCTACATGTGTCAAATCCGGGGAACGGGCCTCTACGCACAGTCCGACGATTTGGAAACAATTCGTGAAGACAGGCTGCGCCATGAGCCGCTCAGCCATCATGCTGGTAACACAGGCTCCCCTAGTCTGCAGAGGAAGGTCTTATAGCATCCGTGGTAGATGCTGCAATACTTGTGCCCATTCAGTGTTCCGTCTGGGAAAAACGCGTCTATGTGTTGATGGTTCACTGCCCTATTCAACAGATTTACACTCTGTGGGCGCTGACGTTCCACCTGGCGAGGCCAACAGGGATGTTCCACCTGACGAAGCCAACGGGGATTGTCAACAGATTAGTAATGCTTGTTTCGGTGCTTTACCTGGCCATGATTGGCAAATGTGGCTTCATCACTGAAGTAAATACTTGATACATTTGGAGTATTCTATCTTAATTTCCATGTACAGAAGTTAAGACGATTCTCAAATCGTTTCCCTGCAGCTTTGATGGAGAGAGATGTGACAGGGATGGAACCTATGTCCATGGAGATCGCGTACGACACTTGTCTGACCCATGACACTTCCTCGCGCGATTGTGCGGCAGTTAACGTGCGAATCAGCTGCAGCAGCAGCAGGAACATTAATTTCCCCCATTTCTGTCATCACTTGTTTTCTTCTGTTACGTTGTTATGTGTTACTCTGCCCCTTTAACGTAACTGAAGAAGTTGATAAATAATTGCCGAAATGGTTGACGTTTATTGGATATCTTGTGACGTACACCGTACAAGAACAGACTAAATTCTCCCTGCACTCTACGAACGCCACGAATATGTCGGCTTTTTCTGCATTCCTGTCGTCCACTCACAACCTACTGTTCTGACTGTCACACACCAACTGATAAGTTAGTTGAAATGCACTCAAGACACAAGCAAACATAGCAACATAGTACCTAGCAACTACGCAGGTTGAATGACACTATCATGTGGCGGTGTCGAAACTTTTCAAAATACCGTGTGTGTAAACGACTCACACTAGACTCTCGCAACAAATACCAATTGTTCCATTTAAAAAGTGTATGTTTGCACAAGAAATACAATTTCTAAGTCTTTTTAAGATCTGTTCATTGCCTAAGAATACGAGCTCCTGACTGCCAATCCATTCTGTGAAAACCTAGCACTCTCCATTTCCGTAATATTTGGGTGCAGGTTTTAGGTGGTTAACCTTGTACATATCTATTAAAAGGGTAAGGATGGAGTGAAAAAGAAGTGTAGCACCGACCACTTTGATCGCGTTTCTAGGCGCTACAGTCTGGAACCGCGCTGCTGCTACTGTTGCAGGTTCGAATCCTGCCTCGGGCGTGGATGTGTGTGATGTCCTTAGGTTAGTTAGGTTTAAGTAGTTCTAAGTTCTAGGGGACTGATGACTTCAGATGTTAAGTCCCATACTGCTCAGAGCCATTTGAACCATATTTTAGAAGTGTAGGCCACGACGCACGAATACCCATACGTTATTCATCTACTATTTGAGAGTGAAACCAGGTTGAATGGCACAAACAAGCGTCGATGTGGAAACTTTTCAAAATACCGTGTGTGTAGAAAGTTTATCACTTACTACATTTTCGCTGCTTATGCAATAAACTGCCGCATTAAGCATGTCGTATTATTTTACTATTTTTTACCGCTAACTGTATTCGCTACACATTTTTCAGACAGTATCTACATATGTCGCTGAATGTTCCTACAAAAATATATCATTGTACGACACATAGTTCAGGAGATACGATGTCATAAACAAAGAACTACGCTGAAAATGAAACTGCAGGGCAAATTTCGCTTGAAATACAGGTGAAACATTTGTACAAATACGTGTGAAATATGTTAAATACATATGAAATTTATTTGGCATGTGTGTAGGTGGGCAAAGTGACGGGTAAAATGCGACAAAAAAATTTTTTTTTACCTATATTAATCACAGTTTGGTAAGAAATGTTCTGGGTGTAAGAACCAAAAGCCTCCTATTGGGGTGGGGATGATAATATGGAGAGAGTAGGGGGCAGGAGGGCATGGGTAGATAGAGTGGTGGAAGGGGGGAACACAGATAAGGGAGGAGAGGGAAGATGAGTAGATGGACACCACCGGAGTCTGCGCTGAGATGTCGGAGCGAGAGGATGTCCGTACAGCGAAGGGTGTGGCGGATCGCCGTCCGGCAGAGCTTGCTTTGCCGGCGGCCCCATTCGGCCCCCCACCTAAGACGACCCAGGCATCGTCAATGGACACGACTATGGATTTCGAGTCGGCTGCACTGCAAGTACCGCTGCCCGAATCAGACGACGAGACGGCGGCACGACATGAAGCGTCCACCTCCACCAGGACGACGAAAAGAAGGGCGACCACCACCACAGGAACTACTCGAGCCCCTCCTAAGGGAAAGAAGGCAAAACCGGCGGATGTCGTCGTCGATGAGGAAGGTTTTCAACTCGTCAAACGGCCGGCAAGGAAGGCTCAACTGTCATCTGCACCGCCGGTTCCGACGACAAACAGTTATGATGAGCTCGCTGAGGGTGTGGAGTTACCTACTCAGAAGAGTGAACCAAGGCCGCCGCCTATTGTGGTCCAACATACTGAAGACTACGACGGCCTCTACAGGATGCTGCTTCGTCTTGTTGGCCAAGACAACGTTGTCATCAAGCCTGCTGGCACCAACCTGTACAAGGTCACACTGAAAACAGCTGATGACTACAGAAAGGTTACGGCTGCGTTCGGAGAACAGGAAAAGCCGTTCTACACTTATCCGTCGGCAACGGACAAGACGCTAAAGATCGTCTTTCGAGGGCTCCCTCGAAACTACAGCCTGGATCACATCCGGCAGCAACTGGAGGACATGGGCTATGGATTTGGACTCAGGTCGATAACCCGCCTACCGTCTCGCCGAACCAGAAAGGAGACGCCGCTGGTCCTAGTGGTCACTTGTGATATCCCACACAACCGTGGGCTGTGGCAGGTCACGAAGATAGCGGCGACACCAGTCACTACAGAAAAACTCCGCTCGAAGAGGGGAGAACCTCAGTGCTACAACTGCCAAATGGTTGGGCATGTAGCACGGTTCTGCACGCTACCCCCACGCTATGTTAAGTGTGCAGGGGAGCACGCTAGTCGCGACTGCACACGGCAGCGGACAGATGGACCGCCCAAATGCGCTGGATGTGGGGGAGAACATGTTGCCTCTTACCGCGGCTGTTCCAGCTTCCAACGGGCTGCGGCACGGAGCCGTGGCCAGCGCCCTGGCTCAATAAAGCGGCCTGCAGCAGTCAGACCTGGAGTCAGTTTTGCTGCTGCTGTTTCCCCTGGCTCCTCTCCGCAGGCCCCCGTACCTGCGACGGCGCCAGCCACTGTTGCAACAGCTGCAGACAACAAGAAGGCCCGCCGTCCACGAGGCACAGCGCGACCACCAGCACCGCGTCCTGATCAGCAACAGAGTGAAGACCAGGGACAACACGACCGCTCCCAACAGGGACGCCAGGCTGTCGTCGTGGAAACCCCAGCTCAACACCCACACGCTGCATCTGCACCCTCCCAGGCGGCCAATTCCAGCATGGAAGAAATGAAGCTCCTCCTGCAAGAACTTCTGGAGCTTCTCAGGGATATCCCGCGGCAACTCATCGCCGCTGTTAGTGCAGCCGTTCAGGCAATCACCACCGGACCACTGAAGACCCAGCATGGCCCGTAGTCAACGAGGAGTGACTGTATGCGTGTGGAATGCCCAGGGCATCCGCACCCAAGATGGCGAATTTCGTCAGGTGCTGCGAGGTGAAGCCGTTGACATTTGCCTCGTCTCGGAGACTTTTCTCAAGCCTGGAGTTCACGTCCGAGCAGCGAACTACGTGTGCTATCGGACTGACAGACCAACTCATGGCGGTGGTACTGCGGTCTACGTCCGGACTTCACTGGCGCACCATCAGATTCAGCTTCCGCCACTACAAGCGATGGAGGCAACTGCTGTAGCTGTTGACACCTCACATGGGCGCATCACGTTTGTGGCTGTCTACCGTCCACCTGGCAGGCAGTTACTCCAACAGGACGTTGAAGCGCTGCTGACATTACCTGGAAAGGTCTTTGCCGGCGGTGATTTTAATGCAAAACATGCTGAATGGCATTCTCGTCTTACCAACAACTACGGACGAAAACTTCTCCGAGTCGCACAGCGGTGGAACGCCATCATCCTCGGACCTCACGATCTCACCCACTTTCCTAACAATGGTGGACTTCCAGACGTGCTCGACATTGCGGTGGCCCAGGGGGTGCCCTATGTTATATCTGCCAGCACTCGCAACGCCTTATCCTCGGACCATGTTCCAGTTATCTTTGACATCGATGTCGATGCTCAGCCAGTGTCGCGGAGAGGAATCCAGACCAGGAACACCAACTGGATCCGATACCAGGAGCTGATCGCTGAGGGCCTCCGAGATGCACCAGATGCTGCTGAGGTTGGAGTTGATGGCTATGCCCGATTCCTTCAAGACTGTGCTATACAGGCGGTGCACCGGGCCACACCGCGGCCGCGATCTGAACCACCTGACCGATCTCGGCAACTGCCACCACATCTAATGGAGGTGATAACCACCAAAAATCGCCTATTCCGTCAATGGCAGCTGACACGAAACGCAGCAACGAAGAGGGCACTAAACCGGATGAGGAGAGAGATAAAGGTTGCCGTTGTAAATCACCGCCATCAGGAATGGTCCAACCGCCTGGCCACTCTTCGGGTTGATGATGGTACTGCTTGGAAAGCCACGCAGTTCTTCCTCCGCCGACGACAGAGGATACCGCCGCTACAAGTCGGTCAAAACATCGCCAGCAGCCCAGCGGACAAAGCCAACGCCATCGCTGATGTTTTTGAACGAAATTTCCAGCCCATCATGGACCCCATGGATCCGGATCACATTCGACTGGTTACACAACGTCTTCCGGTATTCCTCAATGCACCTGTGGGCGACGATCACATCGTAGAGGTGGATGCTGATGAAGTCTCCGTAGAACTTCGGCGACTCAACAAGCGCAAGGCGGGAGGCCCTGACCAGCTCACAAATGAAATGCTGCGACAGATGCCATCAGCAGCCACAGAACACCTGGCTCGACTTTTCAACAACATTCTCCGCACTGGACACTATCCTCAAGCATGGAAACATGCGGAGGTAGTGCCCATCCAGAAGCCTGGGAAGGACCCTCGTTTACCAAGTAGCTACAGGCCCATCAGCTTACTACCAGCGGTCAGCAAGGTCTTTGAAAGACTTTATCTCAGACGCTTACAACGTCACATTCAGGAAGAACGTCTACTGCCGGACGAACAACGTGGTTTTCGCCCTGGTCATGCAACAACGCACCAACTGCTTCGACTAGTCGAAGAGGCCCTTGATGCCATCGAACGACGGGAGTTTTTCGGGGCCATCTTCCTGGTTGTCTCACGGGCGTTCGATTCTGTATGGCATGAGGGGCTCCTTTTCAAGCTTCTGGACCTCGGTGTGCCCCTGCCGCATGTCCGCCTCCTACAATCTTACCTCACCGACAGAAGCTTCCATGTCCGCACGGAGGACTTGTCGACGCGCCGTCTGGTCAGGGCTGGAGTTCCCCAAGGCTCCGTCCTCGGCCCCATACTCTACATCCTGTATACTGCAGACATGCCGCGGATGGACAGGGTCCACCTTGCCCTCTACGCAGATGATACGGCGATGTACGCAAGGAGCATGAATGCAGCTCTACTCCAAAGACGCATGCAAGCAGCAGCTGACACACTTAGTCAGTGGGCCAGGAGGTGGCGCCTCAGCTTCAATGGGGCTAAGACGCAAGCCCTCCTCATCACGAAGAAACATATTCCAGCTGCTCTACCGCAGATCACCATTAGGGGAACCGCCGTACCTTGGGGCACTACAGCAAAGTACCTGGGTGTGACGCTGGATAGAGGGCTCACTTGGAGACAACACATCGATGATATAGTCAAAAAGGTCAGGGGTAGAATGACACAGCTCTACCCCTTCCTCAATCCATCAACTGCACTCCCACCTGACCTGGGTGTTGCGATGTATCTGACTCTAATCCGTCCACTCATCGACTACGCCGCTGTGGTTTGGGGCAACGCCGCAGCGAGCCACGTCGGAAGACTACAACGACTCCAAAACCGGATCCTACGGCTGGCGTTGCACCTCCCTCGGGACTTCCCGTCGGACGACCTTAACCGAGTCTCCAACATTCCAACTGTTAGAGAGAGGTTTCGCCAGGCTGCACGACTCTTCTACGAGAAGACCATGCAGTCAACAAATCCGCTCCTCCGAGCACTAGGCCACCGTGTGCAGCGTCTCAACGCCACCAGATGGCCACACCTGCTTCGCGACCAATAAGTTGCAAGCACGCCCTTGAACGCCGTCCCAGCAGACTGAAAGGACATAAATACAACGAAAGGACAACCCACACACACCGCCAGCTTGGAGGAATAGCCAACCAGCTTAGACTCCACCGAACAACAGAGACCAATCTGTCTCTGTCAGGCTGAAGCTAGCTAGCTAGAGTAGATGGACAGGGAGAGAGGAAAGGAATTGGACAGAGAAAGAAAGAGGAGAGATGATGAGAGTAACAGCGAGAGGAGGGAGAAGAAGATGGACAGAGAAATGGAAGAGGAGGAGACGGACAGAGAAAGGGGATAGGAGAAGATGCGCTCAGGCAGGGTGGAAAAGAAGATAGAGTGGGGACGGAGGGAGTGTTCAGAGAGAGGGGGAGAGAGAGGGGGCAAGGAAGACATGGACAGAGAGAGAGAGAGAGAGAGAGAGAGAGAGAGAGAGAGAGAGAGAGAGCGAAGGAGGAGTTGGACTAATAGAAGATTGGAATACATAGATACTTGGGCATTTTTTATAAGTAACTGTTTAACAGCTGATAACACCGCGGGACACAGACAGTCATTAATAACAATCCTAATCAGAAACAGAGTTGTGCAATAGTTATCCTTTAATAGTATAATTTGGAACTCAGATCAAAAGCTGAATGAGGGAGTGTGTGAGAAAACGGGAAAGAATTCACTTGTTAACCTGCAGAAGGAGCCAGTTTGAAGGAAACAGATATGAAACGAAGTGCGCGGGAAACGCTAACCGAACGCAGAAAATGAAACAGATATTCGCAATGATTAGGTGCTCATATCGATTAAAACCGGAACTGGTAGTCATGTTACAGATTTTCTTAAACGTATAAGCTCTGCAAATGGCTCTGAGCACTATGGGACTTAACATCTGAGGTCATCAACCCCCTAGAACTTAGAACTACTTAAATCTAACTAACCTAAGGACATCACACACAGCCATGCCCGAGGCAGGATTCGAGCCTGCGACCGTAGCTGTCGCGCGGTTCCAGACTGAAGCGCCTAGAACCGCTCGGCCACATCGGCCGGCCTAAGCTTTGCATCTTTTACGTTGCGGGTAATATCAGATTTTGTAGATGGAAATATCAACACGTAGACTTACTTTTCCTGTTTTCATTCACTAATATCTTTGGGCACCATGTTCTTGGGTAACTCGTTACAGAGAAAAAAAAGAAAAATTCTATGTGCGCAGTTCGGGTACGCGCTATAGATTTTTCCTGGAAACGACGGGGAAAGATGATGACAAGTATATCGTATTATGAATATATGCAGACTGAAGCGATGAATAAAAATTTGTGCCAAGCCGTGGTTAGAACCCAGGTCTTCTGCTCACTAGGCAGATGTGCTAACCACTACGCTGAACTTTCCATTTTGGTGCCTCACACGCCATTTTTCTGGAATGTCGTGACTGATTTCTGGGTCTGACCGTACTCTTGGCCCGTGCAGAGGAAATATTCCAATAGAAAAGCGGCAAGTCCGTGGTTCTTGTTCTGAACATAACATAGAGGCGCAGTTGAGAGTGGGGCAGTAACATGAGCTCGCAGTATATTGCTTTCCAGCTAACACAGCTTTCTGCTTCCTCATATCCAAGGGCGCCGCTTAAGAATGCTTCGTTACTTAATGTTGCTGGGTTACGAGAGCCACCAAATATATGTCTCCCGTACAGGAAACCAAAAGAAATTAGCAAAGGAGATTAAAGTTAAGTAAGAATAAACCATATCTTTGCAATTTGCCGAGGACACTGCAATACTGTTGGAGGGGGCAAAAGACTTACAACAGATGGACGGTATGGATAGTGTGTTGAAAACGGGTTATCAGTTGAATATCAACAAAAGTAAAACAAGGGTGCTGGTATGTAATCGACTTTAATCAGGCAGTGCTGATACAATAAGATTAAGATATGAGACACTAAAACTGGTCGATCAATTTTCCTATTAGAGTAACAAAATAAATGAAGCAGAGAGGGTATAAAAGGCACACTAGCAATATCAAGAAAAGTGTTTTTGAAGAAGATGAAATTGTCAACATCGAATATTAATTTAAATGTTAGGAATTATTTTCTGAAAGTATTTACAGGGGTTGGACAAAAATATGGAAACACCGCGAGAAATGCGCGCTTGATCAGAAATGCAGATACTGGCCAAGCCTGCAAGTCATGACGTTGTATTGCATCTGTGCAACGTTCTCAGTGCATTGCGACTATGAGTCGTGGTCAGAACAGTGTTTTGTATAGTTACGAGTGTATCATGTTGGACCCAATAGAATTCGAACGCGGGCGAATGATTGGTGCTCGTATGGTGAATGTTTCCGTAACAATGGTAGCCAAAGTTTTTGGTGTTTCAAGAGGGAGAGTATCTAAGATTTATACAGCATACAGGAAAAGTGGAAAGACGTCACCCGTTAAGTCACAGGGTGTCTGTTGAGTGGTCGTGATGGACGGTCGTTGAACAGGACCGTGACGAAAAATAAGGGTACGACAGCTGCAAAAGTCACTGCAGAACAGAATGTCGCACTTGCGGACTCTTTTAGCATTAAACCACGCGAAGGGAGTTCCATAATCTGGGGATTGTAGGGCGAGCTGGAATTCCAGAATCACTGTTTAGTGATGCAAAAGCCCGTAAAAGGAAAATGTGATACCGAAGCCGTAAGACTTGGATAATGGAGCGATGGAACAAAGTCGTTCGGTCGGATGTGTCTTGTGGCACTGTTTCCAACGTCAGGCCGAGTTTAGAGTGAAACATGGCGAGGGTTCGGTGATGGTTTGGGCAACCATATCGTCGTTCTCCTTGGGCCCCATGCTTACTTTGTAAGATCGAGTTACTACCATCGTTTATATGACAATTATGGATGATCAGGTCTATCTGCTGGTACAAAGTTTGTCCCCCAATGGTGAAGCTGTGTTCCAAAAGACAGTGCCCCTGTCCACACAGCTCGCATCGTCCAGGACTGGTTTTGTGAGCTCGATGATGAATTGTCCCATCTCCCTGGTCACCACAGTCACCAGATCTCAATATTCTTGAGTCTTTGTGCTCTACTTTGCAGAGAACGGTGCATGATCAGTATCCACATCCATCATGGTTACCTCAACTTGCCACTATTCTACAGAAAAAAACAGTGTAAGGTTCCCTGGAAAACCATACTGGACCTGTATTTATCCATTCCGCGATGAATGGAAGCCACTTTGAATGCCAACGATTTTCTTACATCATATTAGGTAATTTAATGCGTTTGCGTGTTTGCATATTTTTGTCCACTCCTTGCATCTAGAGTGTATCCCTGAACAGAAGCGAAACTTGGATGATAAACATTTAAGATAACAAGAGAAGCGTTTGAAATGTGGTGCTTCACAAAAATGTTGAAAGTTAGACGAGTCGATCGAATAACTAATGAGGAAGTACAATTTAGGGCACAACTGTACGGAAAGAAGAGGTCGGTTGATAGAAGACGCTCTGAGGCACTTTGGTAATGGAAGGAAGTGGGGGAGGACGGATAAAAGTTGTAGAGGGAGACCAAGGCTTGAGTAAAATATGCACTTCAAATGAATGTGAGCTCCAGTAACAATCTAGCATGTGGAGCTGCATGAGGACCATAAGAGGCTTGTGGGTAAATTTGATGGAGCAAAGTAAACAATAGTATTTTTCACAAATCAGGCCGCTCACTAGACATTGGATTGGAACAATTACTTCCTTTTTTTGTAGTAGTTTTGATGGCATATTCCATGCGCGTGAATAATTGCTATTAGCTGCGGCCAAAAAGTCGACGATTGATGCCGCAAACCAATGAAACACAAGACATAAACAACATACGTTTATCGCTACGTGTGACAATATTTATGTCCCAAGGCGCTGCAACCGCTTTAACCTCCAAATGGCCATATCCCACGCTTTACTAAGTCGCAGGTAAAATGTCTTTATTGAGGATACTTTCGAGGGTTTTAATTTCAATAGCATCATTTATTACGCCGTCCCAGCAACTGTTCGACCTCGAAATGATAGTATGTCGTCGAATGCAATTCGATGTCCGTTTTGTAAAGCGTTTTCTGCCATGGCTGATTTTTCGGGATTGTACTCTTTCTGGCGTTGTTCCACAGTGCACTATGCTCTTCCGACGAACTAGCAGTCACAACCGTGTGCTGACTTAAATATGCCTGGCTTTCTGCATCCTTTGTCGTCTTTCAGAGTCTGATGGCCTTAAGATCGATGTGCCACAAAATGGCAAAACTATAAATTCATAATTGCATTCTTCGGTGGTGTTTTGTTTACAATCCTATCCAGCGCATTTGTAAACAAACATAAACACATGTGTCCGCCATTTTGTCTTTAGTGAAGCTCATGGTTCAACATGACACCTACCAGTTAATGTTGTAATGTATAAAGTTCAATTTATTTCCAGATAAGGAAAAGATATTGACTTTGCACAGTGAAATCGGGAATTATCAAGATTATGGAAATGATATGGAAGGAGAGGCCCCTTTAACTAACTTCATTCATCCTTGGTTCAAAATGGCTGTGAGCACAATGTGACTTAACTTCTGAGGTCATCAGTCCCCTAGAACTTAGGCCTACTTAAACCTAACTAACCTAAGGACATCACACACATCCATGGCCGAGGCAAGATTCGAACCTGCGACTGTAGCGGTCGACCGGTTCCAGACTGTAGCGCTTAGAACCGCTCGGCCACTCCGGCCGGCTCATCCTTGGACAACAACATTTATTTTAGTTTTTTTTTTTTTTTTTTTTTTTTAGGTGACAACAGGTCCCCTGTGAAAAACAGTTGAGAAAACCGAAGCTGATCTGAAATTACAAACATGAATGCGATTAAATTGGTGAATGAGACAGCCGTTGAATTACAATAATAATAACTTCAAAGCAATTCAAGAGATAAGACCATAACGATATTGGCCTTTTTAAATTTTTAAATATTAAACAATTTTAAATAAACTAGCCAATTAAAATAATTAAAACAGTTCTAGAGAAATTTCTTCAAGGCATTAGGCAGTCCCTCGCCCCCCCTCCCCCCCCAATCCCCCCGAAGTTAGATAACATAAGATACTCGGCTTGAGTACAGACAGCCAGGACGCGCGACTGCAAACAGACAGCAAGCTGCCCTAGGAAATGCTCGAGACATGTGCACACGGCAGAAACCGAGCCGCCTACACGACCCACTCCCCCAGCAACTTAGTAAGTGATGTCAACAACAAGAAAAATAAGTGTCTGATTGGATAATGTTACAAGTAAAGGTTATGGTTTAACCATGATTGCACCTATAGAGCGTTTCCAATAAGTTGATACGCCCTAGGAAATAAGCCTCGCTAACTAAGAGCTACAGAAAGGAAGCTGTATTTTCTTCCAGGAAGGAATATGATAAAGAACTCGCTAGGGTCTTACCATTAACTGGAGTTCACAACATGCTTAAAAGGACTGGAAAATAGTGATACAAGAGCCTGTAAGACATCGTGAATACAAATATTAGAACTCAGTAACAGCTTTTTCTTGGTAAACCGTAGACCCCAGATATAGCTAGACAACTGGGCACATTACATAATCATAACAACATTAACCATGGAAAATATTTTTTAGAATGCTGGGCAAGCGGATTAAGACAAGTTACTTCAAAATCATACATAGCAGACAGAGCGATACACTATTCCTAAACTCACAGAGCCAAGTAACAAAACGTGCATGACAACTCAATGAACATAAACATGAACTTCTGTTCAAACAGCTTGTGGAGCGGGGAAATTGGTGCACAGAGTTGAACAACTAGTTGTGCGCAACTCCTCATTTCTTATTTTACCAGTGCATCTAATTATAAAAATCGTTCAACAGCACCACATCTCAAACGTTTCGATTGTGTATTGTGTTCTTTTCTGGCTACACTTATAGTTTACTCGGTAGCCTATCGCATTAAACACAACACAGTCAAAACACGTTCCTGTTGTGTCGCCTTTGTTCACTACATTCTACGGTTCGCGGCAGAAAACTTGTAGGGAAAAATGGAAGTTGCATAGTCTCGGTCATTTCTTCGTACTGCGTCTAATGTTTTACTCCAATGCTACCTCGTTATGTTGTTACTTTTCTGTTCACTGGTGTACAGTGTCATATTGCCAACATAGTGATTAGCGTATCAGCGACGGAGCTAAATACCACGGTTGAGAGCGTTAGATAAAAGAATTTCCCTTGTCCCTCATTCAAACGGAAGCACAGTCTAAATCTCAAGGGACATGACATTTGGATTAAACTTGTGTCAACTGTCTCTAGGGTTTGCGTCCATTTCCAGTAATTCTTATTAGAGCATGGCGGTGGTTACCTTACGAAAACATTACGTTACGACGACGACATGACTAACTCTGCACACTATATTACACACATCAAAAAAGTTTTGCATCACCCTAGTTCCCAGAACTCCTGAAGATAGACGTTGAGTGTGGATATTGTGTTACAGACAGTCCCTTTGACTCTTCAGAGATTTTACTAAACCTGCCCAAAGATGTAAACAAACAGACATGAGCAGCGCCTATTAGACGGAGGGTATCCGACAGCCCATCAGTTCCAGTCATTCCACAAGGAAGGAGGTACACGGCTTGTCTAGTCTGTAGTTCAAGCGTGCCTAGACAGTAAATAACGCTATGCAATCGCATCCACATTGTTACGTTGTGCCAGGGACGGCTCTCAACAAGGGAAGCGTCCAGGCGTCTCGGAGTGAAACAAAGCGATGTTGTTCGGACATGGAGGAGATACAGAGAGACAGGAACTGCCGATGACATGCGCCGCCCAAGGGCCACTACTGCAGTGGATGACCGCTACCTACGGATTATGGCTCGAAGTTACCTTGATAGCAACGCCACCATTGTGAATAAAGCTTATCGTGCAGCCACAGGACGTCGTGTTACAACTCAAACTGGGGTGCGTAATAGGCTGCATGATGCGCAACTTCACTCCCGACGTCCATGGCGAGGTCTATCTTTGCAACCACGGCACAATGCAGCGCAGTACAGATGGGCCCAACAACATGCCGAATGGACCGCTCAGGATTGTCATCACGTTCTCTACACCGATGAGTGTCGCATATGGCTTCCACCAGACAATCGTCGGAGACGTGTTTGGATGTAACCCGCTCAGGCTGAACGCCCTAGACACACTGTCCGGCGAATGCAACAAGGTGGAGGTTCCCTGTTGTTTTGGGGTGGCATTATGTGGGGTCGACGTACGCTGCTGGTGGTCATGGAAGGCGCCGTAACGGCTGTACGGTACGTGAATGCTATCCTCCGACTGATAGTGCAACCATATCGGCAGCATTTGGCGAGGCATTCGTCTTGCTGAACGACAATTCGCGCCCCCATCGTGCAAATCTTGTGAATGACTTCCTTCAGGGTAACGACATCGCTCTACTAGAATGGCCAGCATGTTCTCCCGACATTAAACCTATCGAACATGCCTCGGTTGGATTGAAAAGGACTGTTTATGGACGACGTGACCCACCAACCACTCTCAGGGATCTACGCCGAATCACCGTTGAGGAGTGGGACAATCTGGAGCAACAGTGCCTTGATGAAATTGTGGATACTATGCCACGACGAATACAGGCATGCATAATTGCAAGAGGACATGCTACTGGGTATTAGAGGTACCGGTGTGTGCAGCAGTGTGGATCACCACCTCTGAAGGTCTCGCTGTATGATGGTACAATATGCTATGTGTGGTTTTCGTGAGCAATAAAAATAGTGGAAATGATGTCTATGTTGATCTCTATTCCAATTTTCTGTACAGGTTCCGGAACACTCGCAACCGAGATCATGCAATACTTTTCTGATGTTTGTATATAGTTTCAAAATTCCTCAAGGGACTTATACTGCAAATTGTTTCTGTTCCTCTATAACTATCTTATATTTTATAAGTGACAATTCTAATAGTAAAAATTAGTCTATTAATTGTGTAAAATACATTAAATGTGTTCTATACAAACAGCATAATAACATTTGCTCTTTATTTCTTTGCAGGTAAGGAAGAAGTCGGCAGAGCTATCATACCTTGGAGCATAGTAAGTCCAGCAGCCTGTTCTCGTGAAGCGAACATTCTGCCATCATCCGTTATCACCTACACATTCTACAGTACCTAGTATGTATGGAAACAGGTATTGAGAGTCGGTAAATTCATGACGGTCTGCAGAAATCGTACCGAAAGAGTATTTGTTTCTAACAGTTTCGGAATATCAGAATGGATTCTTTACGCTGAAACGAAATACACGCTACTATGAAACTTGATGACAGCATAAAACTAAGTACTGGACGGGAAATCGAAACTGTATTCTTAAGAGGGAGCGCAAATTGCCCATACTGTACTCTCTCAGTGTTTTGACTGTTGCATTAGTCTGTAATCCGAAACTAATATAACCAACACAACTGTGGTTTTCGTTCTCCACCATACATGTTTTACACGCTTAACATCAAATATTTTGCACATTAACTCATTTCTTAAGAAGTAATCTGTCGTTTGGAGCTGTTTTATTCTTGAGAGTTCGGTTCTCAAGGAATCGATGGTGGTTGTGGTGCTGGTGATAGGATTGTGGAAAAGGGGGGGGGGGGGGGAGCTGCCCAGGGGTACTGGTATCATTTCTGTCTGATGGAAGTGCATACTTCAAGTTAGTTCGACTATTTTCAACGTGTTTACTCAATTTTCATTGATTTTTGGTTACCAATCGAGTTCTCGCAGTGGGGACATCAGTTCAGATCCGCGTCCAGTCAAACAGATTTCCAGTTTACGTGGTTTACCTAAATCAATAAAGGCGTATACCGGCATGTACTCCACTTTCCCGAATTCGAGCTTGCGCTCCGTCTCTAATGAATTCGTCGTCGACGGACGTCAAATCCTAACCTTCCCTCTTGATTTTTCCTGTAGACACGTCCTATGGGCATCACAAATGACTGATATTAACCAACCGACAAGTCCCTTCTTTCTATCGGAGCGAGATTTCTCCATGGCTTCCTTAAGTAAATTAAATACTTGGATGGTTCCATTGAAAAGGACACAATCGGTTCTACTCCCTAACCATACTTCCAGCGCCGTCTCTTATGTCAAGCCCACAACGGCTAGTCTTTCTTGCTTCCACATCCATATTTATCATCAATTCGTGTTTGTGTTGCCACACTGATTGTGATTGTGATGACTTCCTCGAGTTAACACAGACCTACAATAGAAGTACTTTTTTTAAGGACAATGACTTATTCTTGAGGTTTTTATTGTGGTGGATTGCATTATGATAACAAAATCCGCATCGCCCCTGATTTTTACTGTTAACCGTTGTTTTAAAAATCAACCTCGATAATCCAAAAAATTTAAATTACCATGGCGTTACGAGTAATGAATCAGGTTGTGAATGCTTCACTGAGTGGTGGAGAATGTTTCAAGTATCTCTGCGAGAAGTTTCCTTATGTATCACAAGCGAAACTGAAAAAAGACGTTTTACTTGAACCTGACATTTGCAAAACGGTCTGCAATGCCAACTTTGAATCAAAAACGCCTGTAAGCGAGAGAGAGGCAGGGGTATCAATCACTTGAGTTTTTAGTAAGGTCTTTGGCGTTAAAAAGGACCAACATTACAATTCTGTTGTAGCCAACCAAACTGGAAAAGTTCAAGAAATCATGCTGTTTGATCAGACTGAAGAGTCACTTTGTGAACAGTCACCTAGATTCGAAGAAATTACGGAACAGAATAGCGCTTTCTCCAAGATATCAAATTGACTGGGAAACACTCAGAGCCGTCGGAATATCGTTATTATTGGAGGCTTCTAACGTACAATTCTCAGAGATGTACATCTGACAGAAAACTGTATTAGATGTTTGAAGAAGAAGAAAGTGTTGAAATATACGCCAATATACTCACAACTCCTCACAATACCACAATATACTCACAACACCAAATCAACCAGCTAACCAAGGGGTATGTAATAAGAAGTCGTTTTTATGTTTATGCTTCAAAAAACAGCTGTTCGTATTCAGAAATTAAATTGTGAATGAAAACACACACGGCAGTGGTGTAATATTCTGTATGTTTTCATTTGTAATGTATAAAATATTCTACCACGAACTGACGGAGCAATCAATCAGTGCAAAAATTAAATTATTATTCATTCCAATTATATATGTTTCGGTAATGTTCTAGTTTATAATGATGTCACTTTGTGACATAACTGTATGCGATGGACAAAAAAAAAAGGTCAGATATGGAAGGAAAGTGGGAAGATTAGTTTTTAAAGGCCCGCCGACGACGAGGTCGTTAGATGCACAGCGCAAGCTCTGACTGTGGAAGCAATGGATAAGGATATTGGCGTGCCCTTCCAAAGAAGTCATTGTGGTATTTGCCTTAACACTTCAGCGAGTTACGGAAATAACGGAAACCTACCTCTTGATGGCAGACGGGGATATGAAGCTGCGCCCTCCCGAAAACGAGTCCAGTGTGCTCACCACTGAGTCGCTTCGCTCGTTGGCAGTATTGAATCAGTGCCCAAGAAAAAGTGGTTGGGACAACTGCTTCTTAATTCAGCCTGCTCGTGGACATAACCACCACGATCCGTTTGATGTTGGCGAATGAAATGATGTGGATTCTCAGTTTTTTATTGTTCAATACATACTTGAGCCATTTTGTACATTTCTCCCATTTGCATTATAAACATTCTGTCCCTTTTTAATACAGATCACGTAAGTTTTTATAACGGCCACCACGTGTGGGTTAGTTTTGGTAAATTGATTTGAATGCTACATGTGTTGCGAGATGTTACAAAGAGGTTATCTGAATGCAAAGCGACAACGCTGCGATTTGATATTTTTCCTTTTCGTTTTTTAAATATACATGTTTAATTATATATTAGTTTTGGTACATTTATAGGCTGTTGGATAACGGTTAATAATAAAACTTTAAAAACGTCGTGTATGTGTGTGTGTTTGAGCCGGCATTGATCTCTAAAACTGCTAGACGAATTTTCATGGTGTTTTGCAAAAGTAACTTTAACGTAGCTTCGGGTAATTGATAGGTTTTATTTCATCGAACTTGGATCACGAAAAACATCATAATTTAAAGTTTTATCTAAAACTGTCGAACCTGTTCGTTTGAACACGCCAACTTCCTAAACCGCTAGGCGATATTAATGGCTTCTTCACAGGTAACTTGAATGTAGTTTGGGGTAACATATAGGCTTTATTTCATCAAAATCGGAAAAAGAAAAAAAAGGTACCCTAATTAAAGTATTCTGCAAAATCGTTTGCTCATCTTCGTAGTTTACGTGTTTAAGCATCACGACTTAGTACACAAAAGGAGCAGAAGGTACCGCTGTTATTTTCATAGTACGCCGAATCAAATGGTTCAAATGACTCTGAGCACTATGGGACTTAACATCTATGGTCATCAGTCCCCTAGAATTACTTAAACCTAACTAACCTAAGGATATTACACAACACCCAGTCATCACGAGGCGCAGAAAAATCCCTGACCCCGTCGGGAATCGAACCCGGGAACCCGGGCGTGGGGAGCGAGAACGCTACCGCACGACCACGAGCTGCGGACTACGCCGAATCACTAACATACGGAGTTGTTAGTTTCCTTAACTCAGTGACAGATGTACTTTGTGAACTTTACATCACCGACAGAATTAAGCACCACAATCTTACCTTTTTGGATACAAAATACCAGCAAATTCTCCTGGCTATGATACAAGGATGTACTGCTGTCGGTTTGGGTATTAAAAACTTAACGACATTCCTTTGCTCCTGCTCAGCGTTTTATTTATACTGTTTGGTAGGAAAAACGAGTTTATTTAGATTGCCTTCTGGTTTGGTTGGATAGTCATTACTTGTAAATTTCGTGTTGTTTACAAATAAAACGGTCGAGTCTTCCGCAATACATCAGAACTGCTAAAAGACTGAAGACTATGCGGTCCTAAGAAGATCGTAAGACGAGACCTGCTGTGCTTCGAGAACAGCAGGCTTCAACTCAATCTTTCGAAACGCCTTCCAAGAGCGAGGCACGACATAACTCTGATCGAAAGCATAATACATTATCTCACTCCTCAGAACTCTTCACCCGCAGAGGCTTAAAGTTACTTCTCTCGAACGTAACAGCACAGAAGCAGTAATTTTGATGGGAAGTAACAAAAGCGAACGAGTTTTTATACCGCAAATTCTGCTTATTCCTGTCAGCTTACCTTTTCGCTTTCAACGTGTAGATTTCTGGGTGAGCTTGTGTTATGCCATGACCACAAACAAAGCACAAGGCCAGACATTACGTTGCGGGCGTTGACCTTAGTATCAGTTCCTTTTTCAAACGGGAAATTCGACGTGGTTTTCTCCCCAGGTAATGAAGCAAACAAGCTCTCTGTTCATGTCTCCAGTCATACTGCTTCAAACGTTGTATAGGGCACGTCCGGCAGAGTTGGACCACTCTTTTTTCAGCATAACATACGTGTGTTTTTCAATTATTTTTTTTTTTTTTGCCTTCCTGCAGCATGTTCGTATAGCGAGTCGTACAACTTAAGTGCGACATGTTATTGAGGCACTGCCACTTAAAATACGAAAGACTTACTAAGATGAAAATATGCATCAGGGGTCCATCTGACCCGTAGGCTTATGGATGAGATGAACCTGTGTTCTGGGAGACGTGGACCATATAAAAATGGCAACACATGAAGAAAAGAATCAGTTAAAATTACATATTTTTTTTGGACTTTGTTGTAATAAATACAGAATTATAACATTAAATATTTTACTCTATAACAATTTTATCAGTTCATTATAAATATTGATTAAACACTGGCTTTTATAACGAGTTGTTGTTTTTGTTCAAGCATTAATTAGCATGTCTTTCTCTCAACACAGTAGTTACACTTATTACCAAATGTTGAACATCGTGAACGGGCAAAACACTGAATACACTAAAGTAATAGATTTAACCTCACCTAAAACATTCATCTTCATCCCATTCATCAAAGTTACTTTCCTAATCTTCTACAATTTCTGCATCTGATGAACACTGTGAGCTAATAGCACTACTTTTCGTTATTAACTTCTTCAGTCTTTTCTCTCTTCACTAGTATTTCCCTTTGGTGGTATTTTTGTGCCTTTTTCTGTTAACTTTCATTTGTTACCCCTATTTTTATTTACAGTTTCAACATTTGGGTAGAGCTTAGGTATTTGTATATTGTTTCTGCTTTCCTCTTAAAATTAATGGTTTTATCAATAAAAGGAACAGATGACATTTCTTGCAAAAGTTTTGTCTGTGTTGGCTTAGGAGTAGTCAGTTTTGAGTTGGTAATCTGTTAGTTTTGAGGTGGTAGTCTTGGAAGTCTTAGGTTTAGTAGGCTTGGAGCCCGAAGTTGTGCCCGTGAAGGAATTTGACTTGTGCAGATTACTCTGCTCTTTTGATGTGTTTGGTATCACTAGGTCTTTTGATGAGCTTTTAATTGGTTAGTCGCCCCATGTGTGAGATTCTGTTCTTCCATTTGTCTGGCACGGAGGTTTCTCCAACGAATAAACTTAGTCTGTGACTACGGCTATTTTCAGTGGGATTATTCGGCAAGGTTTGTACCTCATTAAATACTGCTCCATCTCTCCCACGTTAAAACAAGTGGTCCATCTCTCCTAAATAACAATGGTCCATCTTTCCCGGTTGTCTTGCAGAGATGGAGCACCCTGACTTCGATCTGGAGATAGCGAACTCGGTGGCAATTTTAGGTTAGTTTCATGCCGACGCCTTTGTCAAGTAAAAAATTGCGTCGATATTGTGCAAACTAAGGATTTATGCCAAAGCTACGATACTAGGCGATAAAAGTTTTCGGCTTATCGGAACAGAGAACGTGTTTTTGTCCAGAACTAACACGAAAATGAGAGCAACTCTTTTGCACCATGTTTCTTCGCAAAAGCTCGCAAGCAGCGAGAGCTGTTCTTTAGCGACGTATCTCTGAAATATGCTATTGGTACGCATCACCCAGTGGTCCAACTCTCCCTAACTTAACCTACAAAGAAGCTATGTAACTCAAAAATAAATTCCACTTGCGTGAAGTTTAGGCACGCCTATAAATAAATACCCGGGCAACGCCGAGTTTATCAGCTAGTAAAAATTAAAATTGATGTTCTGTAGCCCATAAAAGACAATGTTTTCATTTGAAAAATATTTTATTCGTTGACCAGTATGGGCTGCCTGTCTATGGAAAGGAGGCTATAGTGAAAACTTGCCGAAGAAATGTTTGACGAAGACAGCTGGGTGACAAGGCACGTGCGATAGACATGCCTGGTGGAGGTGGGCGATGCGTTGCGTAGCAACAGGTCGGCGGAGACTGGCGGCGACGGGCTGTCAGGTGCAAGGCGGAGGGGACACAGGCCGCGGCGGTGCCGAACGCAGCCGCCCCGAGCGGCGCGCGTCACCTCGGCCGCGGGGCGAGCGGAAGGCCGGTCTGCGGCAGGCGCCGGCCGCAGATGCCGCTGACAGCGCCGCTGTGCGCCTGCTGGAAGAACGTCATTAGCCCGTATCTGGCGCCCATTGTGCGCGCCGCTCGCAATTGAATTCCCGCGCGCATTGTCCCCGCGAATATAACGCCGCGCCGCGCCGACTGTCGTTTGTCCGCGGCTTGCGGCTCCGCGCTTTTGTTACTCTCTCTCTCACACACACACAAGGGCGCGAATTAAATCGAACCACAAAAAGCGCAGCTGGGCAATGTGAAGATTTCGGTGCAGAACCAGCCTGGCGTGGGTGGCGTTGCAGCGTGATTCCCCACCCTTGGCATTTCCTCATTGATGTTTTGTCGACGCGTTACACGCCTCCACACCTTCGTTGTTTTTGCATTTTGTCCTTGCTGTTTATAGTATCGCCATACTGCAAGCTGCTTTGTCTCACTGCCAGCCGTTTGTACTTTCAGTTGCTCAAAAAGAACTGAGAAGGCATTTACGGGCTACCGTACGGCGATGGGAATGGTATAAACATCGCAAGTACTTCTCACGCTTCCGTCGTATAATGAGGAACAAGAAGCCTATTTTTGTAGTCGAGACATTTGAAATGGTTCAAATGGCTCTGAGCACTATGGGACTCAACTTCTGCGGTCATCAGTCCCCTTGAACTTAGAACTACTTAAACCTAACTAACCTAAGGACATCACACACATCCATGCCCGAGGCAGGATTCGAATCAGCGATCGCGCGGTTCCAGACTGTAGCGCCTAGAACCGCCCGGCCAATAAATAAATAAATAAATAAATATATTGTCACTTGGGAGATTATGAACACGGCTCACCCGCTTGGCAGTCCAACACCGTTACCAGTTACAAACGACGCCATATATCTTCTCGGTTGCTCTATATTGCACTTATTGTTCTTGGAGCGTTGTTTTTATTTTGCTTTTCTTTTCACAGTCCAGTACACCTTCCTCTCTTCATGCTTGATCTGTGTTCAGTTTTTGACGAGCTGTCCACCGGGCTCTCTTATCACTAAATCTGAGGGTTGTGCGATGGGGAGTTTCCCTTGTAAGAATTCAGTATGATAGGAAACCAGCAAGAGCTGTATCCAGAATAAGCGCCGTGACATTGAATCAGACAGGCAATGAATACGTTTCTACATGACGTTTTTCCACTCAATTTGCGTACAGATTAGCAAAACATCAACTGCTTTTGCTAGAGTAGAAGCTGAGGAACAAGCTGCCACCGCAGACAAGTCAGGCAAACCTGCATGCCGGGCAAAAAATGGTACCCACAGTTCTTCGCAGAAGGTTTGAAATTTCCTCGCCGCATTTGGATGGGTATTGTCGCCCTGAAATATGACGTGTCGAGCTGCCTGGACGAGGGACTAAGCTGTGGGCTCCAAAGCCTCCCTTACGTTATCTTCGGTAAATGAATTTCCGAGATCGATACACTTGCGAAGCAACGCGTGGCCGTCAGCCTCACAAGCTAGTCAGTACTCCAAAACCAGTTAATGATAAATACCCTCTAGCTGTTTAACTGCACTCAGAAAGATTCTGAGTGCCGGCCATTGGGCAGCAAAACGTACAGTTTGGCGACTTGCGCTTCGATGACGATGAAATGATGATGAGAACGCATCAGCCAATCCCCGAGCGGATAAAATCTCCGACCCAGCCGGAAATCAAACCGCAACTACCCAGAGAGGCTGCTAACGAAGCTTTAAGAACCAGCTGTAATTGATGAATCTTGGAATGTAGTGCAGTCCCCCTAGTATCGGTCCCGCAGGGATCGGGAGAACAAGATTAAACTAGTATTGTCTTCGTTAATGACATAATGTGAAACAGTACAAAATTAGAGATGCGCTAGTTATTGTAACCGCATTTGTTCAAATGGCTCTGAGCACTATGGGACTTAACATCTGAGGTCATCAGTCCCCTAGAACTTAAAACTACTTAAACCTAACTAGGGCATCACACACATTCATGCCCGAGAGTGGATTCGAACCTGCGATCGTAGCGGTCGCGCGGTTCCAGACTGAAAACAGCACTAGTATAGCCTCCACACAACGACTCAGAGAACACTAGCGAGTAACGTCTACAATAGACACAGCCGGTCCAACTGGGAAAATAGAAACCACCAAAGTCGGCAGCAGTGCAGTCTTGATAACAGAAATGAAAATTTACTGCAGTTACACACTATGTGATATCACTTAACAGACTTAAGCACTAAACTCAAACTTTGGTTTGTTTACTAACCCACAAGACCGAATGACAGCTACCGTGTTTTTGCACAAAAATGTGTGTTTACAGTATGAGTTATGGATACCTAAAAATTTCATTTTGTGAAAAAAAATGTCAGTTGACGGCTTTCTGGAACAAACGAGTCAATTGTAACGCGCGTAGAGGCATTTAAGCAACCATTTTCACGCGCTCCATCCGTGAATGAGACACGAAGAAACTCTAATAACTTGGACGATAGGAAGGATCCTCTGCCGCGCACATTACAGTGGTTCGCTGAGTGTAGAAGTAGATGTAGCTGCAGTAGTCTAACGGACAGAAGAGATTTTTTCTTTTTTGCGTGTCGCTGGTCTACTACCCACTAGGGCGCGCCGCCTTGTTCCGTCCGCTGCCTGGGCTATCTCGTGCGACGAGAGCACGGTGACGGCGGCGTGATTGATGTGCGCCTCAGGCCCGCCGTCTCGCTGCGATAGTGCGCCACTCCCCCTGCACGTAGCGGCGCGTTGTTCTTACTGCCGCAAGGTTTACCAGGTGTCCTCACTCTGGACACGGCGAGCTGTCTCGCACACGCTAGTTAGCTAATAGGAGAGCGGTCTTCTGTCTCACAGAGCTTGCTATAGTACACGCTCCCAGCACGTTTGTGCCTCCGAGTGCTTCACACCCGCCCTTTGTAACCTCCCTCTCACCGCATTTTGCTGATTCTTAATTAAAAGAGTTCTTTCTGGCATTCGGAAATCGGTAAGTGGTAATTAATAGAGAGAAAAACGGACCGTGTTGCCTAAAACAAAAACGTGTCTCTTTTCTTTTGAAATCATCGATCTTCTGTTCATAGCATTTACTTCGTTAATTGAATTAGTGAGGAACATATATCTTAACTATGATTACATCCAAACGTGCTCATGTAAACAGTTAAATGTAGTCCCACTTTCACACTGAAGGTTACCATTCTCGTACTGCTTCTCCAGTTAAAGCAAAACGCTATAAAAATTCACGATAATCTTAATAATTTCTCAAGTAATAATGTGAATCACCAATGGATGCTACTGACTTCAGAAGAACGATACTGAATTGTCTACTGATTTCGTGTGTAATTACGCGCACTCTCTGCGAATAAACCTATGGAAAGCTTCCAAACTCATATTTCATCAATATCTACAAACTGCTCATATTTTTATATAATGCGACTCGAGCACATGCGACCGTTCCAAGCGAAACCTCAACGACTACAATCGCCCATCGTCTAGAGATTGAGTCCTCGAACTTTCACATAGCAGACAACAAAAAGATTCCCCAAAATTATATGATTTCGGCAACTTTATCCCAAGTGTCTTAAACCTACCTACCGATTTCTTTAAATTTGTATCTGTTATCAGTGTTGGTATCTTCAAGAGGTGTAATTACGTATTCAGGACTGTAAAATTATCATACCCTAAAAAAAATTAGAGTGCAGAGATTAAAATTTGTAATTTGTAAAAAAACAATAGCCTGACTACAAAAACTAAAAAAAAAGGTGCTCTAGGAGCGCCATATTTGCTCTCTTCAAGCTTTTTTTCTATCATTATCAGCGCACCACCAATATCTCACTTCACAATTTGACGCCGCCTCTATGCACTACATCAATGTGAACACACAAAATTCGTGGTTGTGTTTTTCTTTACACCCCAACTAAAACGACAAAATCTCCTCCGAAGTCGATACGATCCCGAAAGTCCATAAAAAGCCCAAACGTTCGAAACTGGGCATGTACACGTCATAGTGACACCATGGAGGGATATGACCGTGGTGAACCTAACGTCTCCCACAAAATGACCTGAAGAGAGAGTGATATCTAGTGAATATCCAGAAAACTAAGTCTAACTAAAATATCAGATATGCCATCAGTAGTAAGGCTATGGTTATAAAATACACTCCTGGAAATGGAAAAAAGAACACATTGACACCGGTGTGTCAGACCCACCATACTTGCTCCGGACACTGCGAGAGGGCTGTACAAGCAATGATCACACGCACGGCACAGCGGACACACCAGGAAACGCGGTGTTGGCCGTCGAATGGCGCTAGCTGCGCAGCATTTGTGCACCGCCGCCGTCAGTGTCAGCCAGTTTGCCGAGGCATAAGGAGCTCCATCGCAGTCTTTAACACTGGTAGCATGCCGCGACAGCGTGGACGTGAACCGTATGTGCAGTTGACGGACTTTGAGCGAGGGCGTATAGTAGGCATGCGGGAGGCCGGGTGGACGTACCGCCGAATTGCTCAACATGTGGGGCGTGAGGTCTCCACAGTACATTGATGTTGTCGCCAGTGGTCGGCGGAAGGTGCACGTGCCCGTCGACCTGGGACCGGACCGCAGCGACGCACGGATGCACGCCAAGACTGTAGGATCCTATGCAGTGCCGTAGGGGACCGCACCGCCACTTCCCAGCAAATTAGGGACACTGTTGCTCCTGGGGTATCGGCGAGGACCATTCGCAACCGTCTCCATGAAGCTGGACTACGGTCCCGCACACCGTTAGGCCGTCTTCCGCTCACGCCCCAACATCGTGCAGCCCGCCTGCAGTGGTGTCGCGACAGGCGTGAATAGACGTGTCGTCTTCAGCGATGAGAGTCGCTTCTGCCTTGGTGCCAATGATGGTTGTATGCGTGTTTGGCGCCGTGCAGGTGAGCGCCACAAGCAGGAGTGCATACGACCGAGGCACACAGGGCCAACACCCGGCAACATGGTGTGGGGAGCGATCTCCTGGCCGTACACCTCTGGTGATCGTCAAGGGGACACTGAATAGTGCATGGTACATCCAAACCGTCATCGAACCCATCGTTCTACCATTCCTAGACCGGCAAGGGAACTTGCTGTTCCAACAGGACAATGCACGTCCGCATGTATCCCGTGCCACCCAACGTGCTCTAGAAGTCAAGCCGTTCCACAGGACTACATCCAGCATCTCTACGATCGTCTCCATGGGAGAATAGCAGCCTGCATTGCTGCGAAAGGTGGATATACACTGTACTAGTGCCGACATTGTGCATGCTCTGTTGCCTGTGTCTATGTGCCTGTGGTTCTGTCAGTGTGATCATGTGATGTATCTGACCCCAGGAATGTGTCAATTAAAGTTTCCCCTTCCTGGGACAATGAATTCACGGTGTTCTTATTTCAATTTCCAGGAGTGTATTTCCCCAATTTCTCCGGTACAGAAGGGCTTTCTCCCAAAGATTTCCTCAAGGTTACCGTTTTCCCAAAACTTCCTTTCGAAAAATATTTTATCCCCGAAATTACGAAGAAGAGAGAGCGGTAGCTTTTGGGCAGTGGACATTGTTGAGCGAAACAAGAAGCAATGCCTGTTGCCGGAAAAGGCGCGCTCAGTTCAGAATGACCTACAGAACCCGCGATACGTAAAGGGTACGATCCACATCGTCGTACCAGTATATATAGCATTATTCCTCACACTTCCAAGCGTCCTTTAATAGAAAATAGTCACAAAACTTGAGCAGTCGCGTCAACTACGTCTACAGTTTATGCAGTGATTACCAGAACATGTCTCTAGAGATGGAAAAACGTACCGTTGATTCCATTATCTGTAAGACGGCACCTATCGTCATCTGTGATAGGTTCTTCTTCAGTCATTAAATAAATCGTATTTGGGACATGTAAATTAAGAGCTCCGTATAAAGTAACACTATCTTGTGCAAATTACGGTAACAATTACAGCACAGCGTTCTGCCAAGTACCTATGTTGATGATTTCCTTGAGTGGAGCAGTAGGTAGTAGTCGCATTCTCATTACGCCATGAACTTCTTTACGTAATTGATACCATCTAACATAATCCCAGTAAAAGAAGACGAATTAACGAATTTCTACCATCGAGTTAGACAAGGTACATATATATGGTAATTTCTCAAATAACACGGACACAGAAAGCACAGATAATTTGTACACGAGAAATCCTCTTTTATTTCGTGTTTGGTAAACGGTTCCATGAGTAATTAACTTCAACGTTTTTATTTGTAACTTACTGCCTGTCACTAGAACAAATAGTCGCCAGTAGATATTAGTAAAGCAGACACGTGAGATATATCCTGATTCGTATTGACAATGTGTGGCAGATACATTGTAGAAAATGTATGTGACATCCGCAAAGTAGCTCTGACTGTGAGGCTCGGAGGAAGTAACAGCATATTAATAAGTACGTCTGGGATTTCAAAAGACGACTGCGCGAGAACTAGAAGACGCATAGAAAATGGTACATACGAATAGACCGTATCTTCCTGTTTTGATTCTTAATACGCGGCGTGGCGTAGTTGGACTACGGTCAGAGGTGTCAGAATATGTACACCAAACATTTGCACTGTGCTGAGGCATTGAGTTAGTTCACGCCTGGGGATAGGCAACCCAATGAACAGGTTTCCAAAGCAGGCTCCCAGCTCAAGCAATTCCTATCTGCGACAATGAAATGGCATGCGTCAGAAATGGTGCCCGTACTGTGTATTTACGAATAAACCCTCTTTTGTCTGTCTCATCTCAATAGTGTTCGTGCGTTTTGCGACCAACGTGCATCTCCATCAGATCTTTATACTGTGATCGTTTTACGTATGAGTTAAGTTTTGTGTTCTTCGCACTTGTCATTTGTGAGCTACAAAGAAGCTGCGAAATCTCTGTAAATATTAGTTTGCTTTTTAAGTAGGGCCGTGAAGAAAATCGTATTGTGAGACCCTCTGTAAGACTATTAGAGAGACTGATGACAGCAATAAACATAATTGCGAATTTTTGGCTCATGGTTATGTGCAGCGCAGATAACATATATCTCGTCAGACCCCTTCTGGCCTAGTTCTTTCGGTAACGGATAAAATTGAAGCACCAAGAAGGAGTTTTGCGACATAAACCAAACTTACGATACGACATTGCAGTGCCTGTGTTGTTCCGAATTAAGATGCAAAGTTCCTTCGGACATGCTTTCATGTCAGAATGAGCTCTGCATTCTAATTCGGCATAAAGCAGGCACTGCAATATCGTATTTAACCGCCGACACCGGGGCAAGCGGTTTTCAAGTAAAATGTCTCCCCTGTACGGGAATATACATAATGGGTGTCCACGTACAGGTCGTAGGCAGATGATTGATGACGTATGGGAGTGTGGGTCTGGCCGTGAGTCGTGGCTCGGACAGCCAAATGGTAAGGCGACCGGTTTCGATAAGCAGGAAATCCGGGTTCGAGCCCCTGCCGTTGTACAGCTGATGGTTATCTTTATTCGCAGATGCGAATACGTTTAATGTAAACGGAAGCTGGTAGCCGTGCTTCTACATCTGAAAGATGATTTCTGTTCAGATTTCACGCCAGTCGCATATGAGTGGCGCTAGTAGCGATATTATGAGGATGCAGGTCAGGTTTGTTTTAAATACACTCTGTAGCTGTCTTGAGCGTTAGCTACCTTCGAGACTCGATGTGAGTCGATGTTAGTCAAGAAAAGCTATAAAGACGCTCTTATCGACACATTACTGAGTTTAAAAGAGTCCGTGTAATAGTGCTAAGAGGAACGAAATGTTCCTTCTACGGTATTGCAGAAAGACTTGGTAGGAACGTAGCCAGTGTACTTGATTTCTGACAGCGGTGCACACGAGAATGTACGGTCTTAAGGAGACCGGCACTCCGTATGGCCACGTGGCACTACCGAGACGGAAGAGCATCGAGTTCGGCTTACGGCTCTGGCGCATTGTACTCCACGTGCACCAGCAATCTGCACAGCAGTTGGCACCACAATGACACAACGAATCAATTACTTCAAGGACGGCTCCGAGCTAGTCGCCCTGTAGTGACCATTCCACTGAACCCAAACAAACGCCATCTGCGACTGCAGTTGTGTCAAGCGAGAGCTCATTCGAGGGCTGGGTGGAGGTCTGTTGTGCTTTCTGATGAAAACTGGTTCTGCCTCGGTGCTAGTCACGGTCGTGTGTCGGTTAGAAGGAAGCCAGGTGAGTGCCTGAAACCAGACTGTCTGTGTGCTTGACGCACTGGAGCTACACCTGGAACTATGGTTTGGTTTGCGATTTCGTATGACAGCAGGAGCACTCTCGTAGTTATCCCACGCATCCTGACTGGAAATTTGTACGTTTGTCTGGTGATTCGACCTGTTGTGCTGCCATTCGTGTACCGCATGTCAGGCGCTGTTCTCCAACAGGATAACGCTCGCCCACATACCGCTGTTGTAAACACATCATGCTGCACAGAGTATCGACATGTTGCCTTGGTCTGCTGAATCATCAGATGTGTCTCCAATCGAGCATATGTGGGACATCATCGGACGACAACTTCAGCGTCATCCACAAACAACATTAACGGTCCCTTTATTGATCGAGCAAATGCAACATCCGTGAAACTCCACTCCACAAACTGACATCCGCTAGCTGTATCAACCATTGTAGGAAAGTTTGCATGGTAGCATTCAAGATTCTGGCGGTTCACGTGTTATTATGTACCAGCATTTCACATTTGCAAGGTCTTATCTCGTGCTTACATTAACATGAGATTTTGCAGTGTTAAGCACTTAAATACCTTTCCTAGACAATTGAGTTCCCGACATTTCATTACTCTACAATAATTATTTTTTGGCGCTGCGATTTTTTCCCATCACTGTTTTTGTACTTCATTCCTTCCTTCCTTTCTTTCTTTCTTTTTCTTCTTCTTTTTGTTGTTTATTGTTTCACAGGTTATTTGACAAGGCTGAGGGAAGGAACAAATTGACAAGGTGTAGTCCTGTTTAAGGAAAAATAGGAATGTTCTCATGTCTTAAGCTTGAGTTATTTCTTACAGATGCAATGGATTGACCGTTGCACCTCCATACCTGATTCCCTTTCTTTTACATTCCCTCACATTCTCGATCTTTCCCTAAACAAGAGCATTGGAGCTCCAAAATATTAAAACAGAAAGATCTTGTTATAGGGTCATCCATGTCTCGGATTTGTTTTTTGTACAAGTTTGTTAATTTAGTACTGTCTTTAACCGAGGATTATGGCGCAAGAGCTAAAACACAGGGTCGCATTGGGGAGGATGAGATTTAAATAGCCTTCCAGGTAAATACTTTCAGATTTTCCGTAATTTCTCTCAATCTGTTAAAACAACTACGAGACGTTTTGTTCAGGAAAGGACAGTGGCGATTCCCTTCTCCAAGAGACGCTGCCTACTGTCTTTAACTACCTCATCGTCGACGGGGAGTTAACACAGAATCTTCCGTCTGTTTTCCTTCAGTATTTACTGATGTCAGTGTTACTGTTGCGTCTGTTTTGAGTAGCTTTCCCCTGTGGTCAGATGTCGACAAAATCCATCTGCGCACAGTGGTCTGTGATTCTCTAAAACGAAATAACATCCATGACGACGCTTCTATGAGCTTGTAGACTCCTGCTTCCCGATTTGAGTGGCTCTATTTGTGCCACAGGTATTCAGTTGTCGTGTAACAATTGATACTTTAGTTTCGAAAATATATTAGTACATTCCTTTACGAAGGCAGGGTGTCGATGTAGTTATCTGGCTGATTAGCTGCATCAGTAGCACATTCTCAGAGGCAGTGTTCTCTGACATGCAGTCAAACAGCGCAGAGGTTTGCGTAGTAGTGGAGCCGCTGCCTGGTGAACAGAAACATGACGTTGTACTGAAGTCGTCGACAGCAAAATGCCAGTCGCATCTACTTGTTCTCATTATTATTTTTGTACTGGTGTTCCGTCATGTCATTACCTTCCCTCTCGTTCCGTTGCCGTAACCACGACCGCCTGCCAAGCGTAACACACCCAAATCCATAATGTGTTTGGCTGTTGCCCATTGTTCTGCTGCCGTAGTCGCAGATACCATTTGTGCTGAGAGGCCAGCAGGCTTCTGCTTATATCCCATCTTATAGTAGAAAGCCGTGCAGAAGTTAGAAATATAGCTATTAATTGGACATCAAAAGAAAGTATAATGTATTGTCCCTTCAGTATAGAAGCTTTTACAGACAACGAATAATCTAACCCACGTGCTCTGTCGCGTAATGTTGGGGAAAGTGTATCAACTGTGACCTCGTTTTGAAGAAAATGATTTGAAGATGCTGAATCAGTATAGGCAGAAGAGAATTTGATTATTCCGAATGTCAATCCAGCGCCATCTCGCACGGTAAATTTCACAGTGTCGCATGCTGCAATTCGAATGGCGTGAGACATTTCTGCAGTCGCTAGTACCCTCGAATCGCCCCCTCCCCTTCCTCCCTCCCCTCCCCATAAAGCCACTTATATCGGCATTTCAGATTTATGGTAAATGTCCACGTCACTTGACACGAGAGGGGGGGGGGAGGAGGGTGGAATACTTTTTGACCGTTTTTCCGGGCAAACCGCCTCATTTTTGGCAGGCTTTGATTACCAGCCACTGGCGCCTGCGTGACCCGCGACCTTTGCAACGGGCGTGTAAAATGATTGACCGTCACAGGAAACAATGGCGGCGGCGTGACGGGATGCGGGGGAAGAGGCGGGGGTGGGGACGGCTGTGGGGGTGGGTATGGGGGCGTTCCTGATAAATGCCGGCCGAGCTGCCAGGGCTCGGATTCGCCCGGAATAATTAACGCGGCCGTCACGGCGCCGGCGCCGCCATAAATCTGCGTGGCCGCCTCGCAAACTGAAATGAGCGCCGCATCGCATTTTCCACTTGAGACCGGGCCGGGCCTGTCCGCGAGGTCGCTCCGGCTCGATTGCCTGTGTGCTGAGTGACGTAGCTCGCTGTCAGCCGTGCACAGTGCTGCAATGTCGATTGCCGGGTCGAAAGCGTACGTAGGGCCACCGAAGCGCTTAGTTTGCACCCACTTTGTTGTTGTTGTCTTCAGTCAGCTTCAACCCTCTCCTTGTCTGAACTGCAATATCGGAAAAATAATTGCAACATCAAGAAGGAATTGTGCGACATAAACGAAAGTTTACATCTGTAAAATGACGTCTGGTCAAATTTCGCGCCAGTCGCTTAAGAGTGGCGCTAGTAACACCACTAAGAGAATGCAAATCAGGTTTGCTTTAAATGCACACTGTAACGGTCGTGAGCGTTAGTTACCTTTGAGAATGGAGGTGATGAATGATGTTAGTCAAGAATGCCTTTAAGGCATTATCAGCACTTCACTGTGTTTGAACGAGCTCGTGTAATAGGGCTATGAGAAGCTAATGTGCCTTCTGCAGTATTGCGGCAAGCCTTGGCGGGAATGTTCAAATGGCTCCAAGCACTATAGGACTTAACATCTGTGGTCATCAGTCCCCTAGACTTAAAACCAATTAATCCTAACTAACCTAAGGACATCACACACACCCATTCCCGAGGCAGGATTCGAACCAGCGACCGTAGCAGCCGCATGGTTCTGGACTGAAGCGCCTAGAACCGCTCGACCACAGCGGCCGGCTGGCGGGAATGTAGCGACAGTGCGTGACTGCTGACAGCGGTGGTCAAGAGAATGTACGGTCACGAGAAATCGGGCTCCGGACGGCCACGTGGCACTACCGAGAGGGTGGACTTTCGCATTCGGCGTATGGTTGTGGCGTAACGTGCTGCATCTGCAGCAGCAATTTGAGCGTCAGTTGGGACCACAGTGACACAACGCACTGCTTCAAATCGGTTGTTTGTTGCATGGTAACCGGGGACCTAGAAACGACGGAGAGGCTCCGTCCCCGCTACAGCCGCAGCGGTCCACAACCCCACGACGACTATCGCAGTCCACTTCACCCCTCCGCTACCCCACACCGAACCCAGGATTATTGTGCGGTTCGGCCCCCGGTGTACCTCCCAGTAAACGTCTCACACAAAACGAGTGTAACCCCTATGTTTGCGAGGTAGAGTTATGTTTGCGTGGTAGAGTAATGGTGGTGTACGCGTACGCAGAGAACTTTTTTGCGCACAATAGCCGACGCAGTTTAGCTAAGGCGGAATAAGGGGAACAAGCCCACATTCGCCGAGGCAGGTGGAAAACCGGCTAAAAACCATCCACAGACTGGCCGGCTCACCGGACCTCGACCCACGTCCGCCAGGCGGATTCGTGCCGGGGACCAGGCGCTCCTTCCCGCTCCGGAAATCCGTGCGTTAGACTGCTCGGCTTTCAAATCGGTTACTTCAAGAACAGCTTCGAGAGCTAACTGGACGACAGAGTGGTGGTCTGCTGTGTTTTCTGAAGCAAGCTGCTTCTGCCTCGGTGCCAGTGAAAGCAGTGTGTTGGTTAGAAGGAGACCAACTGAGGCCTTGCAACCAATCTGTCTGCGTGTTAGACACAGCGTACCTACACCTGGAGTTAACGTCAGCGGTGCGATTTCGCATGACAGCAGCAGCACGATCGGGGTTATTCCAAGCACCCTGACTGAAAAATTGTACGTTAGTCTCGTGGTTCGATCTGTTGTGCTGCCATTCATGAACAGCATTCGAGGGGATGTCTTCCAACACGACAGCGCTCGCCTACATACCGACCTTGTAACCCAGCATGCTTTACAGAGTATCCACATGTTGCCTTGGTATGCTCGACCGTCAGATCTGTCTCCAGCCTAGCATATACAGAGGGGTCCAAAAAAATGTATCCACTGTCCAAAAGTCCATAACTGGCAAACTAATTGACGGAGTTGTCTGATCTCTGGTAGTGTAACAGTTTGTAGTTCCGGCTATCGCCACACAATCGTTGTATTGGGTTGTTTTGTTTTGACAGATGACAGTCGCCAGATAGTGTTTTGTTCTTAGTTCCACCTAATTACTCGAGTAAACATGGCTGGCGCAGGGCTTACATTCGATGAAAGGAAGTCAGTTTTGAAGTGGTATTTTAAGTACGAAAACATTAATGGGTTTCAACGGCAATGGCGAAATGAGTATCAAACAGAGCCACCGACAAGTTTAGCGATTCGTCGCATTCGAGACAAATTTGAAGCCGAAGGCTGTGTTTAAGATGTACACAAACAACGATCTGAGCGACCTGTAACAGTAACAATTCCAGCTAACCCCCATCGTGTGTTACAACAATTCACTCGCTCACCACAGAAGCCTGTGAGACAGTGTGCCCGTAAAACTGGAGTGAGTCGCTCAAGTATTCGGCGAATTTGGAACACAGCAAAGTGGAAGTGCTACATCCCACGATTGCTACACGCAATGCACGAGGACGACCCACATCGTAGAATGGAGTACTGCGAGTGGTTTACTAACATGGTGCGCAACGGTGAAGAGTTGGCACTACCACACTCATGTTAGGGCGTGTCTCGACGAAAATCTATCAGGAAGATGGATAGGCCGTAGAGGTGCTCGTTGCAGTCAGTAGTTCGTGCTGCAGTTCGGCGGCATCGTTTGTGTGTGGATGTTAATGATGACCATTTCGAACACCTACAGTGATATCTTTAAGGTGACACTTTCGCCAAAAATGAGACAATTCCGTCAATTAGTTTGCAAGTTATAGACTTTTAAACAGTGGATACATTTTTTTGGACCCCTCCATATGTGACAGCATTGAACGTCCCTGTATTAACCGACCAAGTGCAACAGCCGTGGAACTCCATCCTCCAAACTGACATTCGGCATATCTTCGGCACAGTGAATGCACTTTAGCACACTTGTTTTCAACACTGTGGCGATTAATCTATTAATCTGTAATCTTGCAATGTTTATCACTTACATATGTTACCTAGACAAATGTATCCCCGAAATTTCATTACTCTACATTACATAATTTTGGATGTTGAAATTTTTTTCAGTCCGTGTACATCTGCATCTACGTCGTCATGACTAATCCGAAATTCGTTTCAGTCTCTTTCTCGACCATTCCATTCTCGAATAGCATGTGGCAAAAGCGAACACCTAACCCTGTTGTATGAGCTATGATTTATTTTATTACAATGATCTTTTCTCCGTACGTGGGTGGGAGTGAACAAAATATTTTCGCCTTCGGAGGATAGTGATTGAAATTTTGTGAAAACATCTGGTTGCTACGAAACATGCCTTTTTTAATTAAATTCCACCCCTCTCGCTTATCGTATCCGTGAAACTCGCTCCCCTTTCTCACGATAATACAAAACGTGAACTCTTTCAATCTCCTACGTCGATCATATCTTTTGAAGATCCCACACTGTCCGATAATATTCGAGACGAGGTCCGACACTTGTACTGTAGGTAGTCTCGTTAGTAGACTTGTTCCATGTTCTAACTATCCTGTCTAAGAAACACAGTCTTTGTTTCACCTTTTCCAAACTATTTTCCATGAATGGTTCCAACATAATTTGTTCGTAATTGTAATCCCTAAGTACACTATGTGATCAAAAGTATCCGGGCACCACCCAAAACATACGTTTTTCATATAACATGCATTGTGCTGCCACCTGCTTCCAGGCACTCCACATCAGCAACCTCAGTAGTCATTAGACGTCGTGAGAGAGCAGAATGAGGAGCTCCGCGGAACTCACGTGATAGGGTGTCTCTTGTCATACGTCTGTACCTGACATTTCTACACTCCTAAACATGGCCAGGTCCACTGTTTCGGATGTGATAGTGAAGTGGAAACGTGAAGAACACGCACAGCACAAAAACGTACAGGCCGACCTCGTCTGTTGACTGACAGCGCCGACAGTTGAAGAGGGTCGTAATGTTTAATAGGCAGACATTTATCCAGATCATCACACGGTAATTCCGAACTGCATCAGGATCCATTGCAAGTACTATGACAGTTGGGCGGAGGGCGAGAAAACGTGGATTTCATGGTCAAGAGGCTGCTCATAAGCCACACATCACGCCGGTAAATGCCAAACGACGTCTCGGCTTTGTGTTAAGGAGCGTAAACATTGGACGATTTAACGGTGGAAAAATGTTGTGAGGAGTAGGAATCATGGTACATAATGTGGCGATCCGATGGCAGGGTGTGGGTATGGCGAATGCTCAGTGAACGTCATCTGCCGGTGTGTGTAGTGCGAACAGTAAAATTCGGAGACAATGGTGTTATGGTGTGGTCGTATTTTTCACGAAGGGGACTTGCACCCCTTGTTTTCCGTGGCACTATCACAGCACAGGCCTACATTGATGTTTTAAGCACCTTCTTTCTTACCACTGTTGAAGAGCAATTCGGACATGGCGCTTGCATCTGTCAACACGATCGAGCACCTGTTCATAATGCACGGCCTGTGGCGGAGTGGTTACACGACAATAACATCCCTGTAACGGACTGGCCTGCACAGAGTCCTGTTCTGAATCCTATAGAACACCTTTGGGATGTTTTGGAACGCCGACTTCTTGCGAGGCCTCCCCGACCGACATCGATGCCTCTCCTCAGTGCAGCACTCCGTGAAGAATGGGCTGCCACTCCCCAAGAAACCTTCAAGCACCTGATTGAACATAAGCCTGCGAGAGTGGAAGCTGTCATCAAGGCCAACACCATACTGAATTCCAGCATTACCGATGGAGGGAGCAACGAACTTGTAAGTCATTTTCAGCCAGGTGTCCGGATACTTTTGATCACATAGTGTATTTAGGTAAATCGACAGTCTTTAAATTTGTGTGATCTATCGAGTAACAGAACTTAACAGTTCTTTTTTTTTTGCACCTCAGTGGAGTACACTTTTTATTGATTATGGACAAAATCTACTTTTCGGACCAGGCATTTCGTTTTGCTTTTCTAATGATTTTAGTAGACGGTAAACGACGTCACCATCTGCAAACAATCTAAGGCATCTGCTCAGAATGTCTCCTAGCCTATGACGTTCTTTTTGCGGAACTCCAGATATACCTTCGGTTTCATCAGAAGACTTCCTGTCCATTTCTAGAAAGCGGACAGAAAACCACGAATCTGATCGCACAGCTGAGACGATAGCTCATGCACAATCGATTTTATTAGAAGCTTCTTTTGAGCAACAGTATCAAAAATCTTTTGGTAATCTAGATATATAGAATGAACTTAAGATCCTCTATCAACAGTACTCATTATTTCATGTGAGTGAAGAGTTGTTCTGCACAAGAACGATAGTTTCTGACTGCATGCTGGTTATGTGCCAAATGCTAGTTATGTGCCAGACGATCGTATTCTTCGAGGTTTTTAACACAGTACGTGTTCAAAATTCCTACCCTCTGATACTACTTCCTAAAATTTGAATGTGTATTCGATGCTAACAAATTTCTTTTTCTCATGAATACATTTTTTGCTTTTGCCGTCTGCTTTTTATATTCTCTGCCTTTGTCAGTTATTCTACTATCCTAAGTTACGAAACTCTTAAACTGTTTTCAGTGTTTCCTTTCCTAATCTATATTCCTTGAACGTTAATTCCTTTTCCAAAATTCCCCTTAGTTTCCTTCACAATTCGATTAATGCAGAAGTTGAATAACATCGGGGATACACTACCATCCTGTCTCACTCCTTTCTCAATTCCGGCTTCCTTTACGTTACCAGTACGCAGAGATCGGTAGGCAGCAGTATCATTACAATAATTTAGTTCCCCTTTCCATGTAGTCCCTTGTCCGCTGGTTTCTTCTCGACTATAAATAAACATGTCTGGTTGCGACTTCCATCTGCCGCTGCACTGATTCATTGTCTTGAACATTAAGGACGATGTTGTCTTTGTCCATAGTTACATAAACCAGTAAAATTCTCTTGTTATTCATTATCCCATATAAATGAGCCACTCTGTTACTGTCATACATGAATTATTCAGAGATTTTTTTGAGTTATTTAGTTTTGGTCAGTTCATCGCACAGCCAGTGCGCCATTATGGTTTGTAATGTTGTACGTGTTTTCTTAAAGTCAGCTCGATCTGGATTATATTCTTTTGCGTATTATGCCGGAGCATACGGTGAAATAGTATTAAATAAGAGTCGACGTTTCGAACGAATTTCGATGCCCATAAGGCGGTTCAAAGCCGTTCCAAACGTTGCTGTTATTCTATTTTATTCGGTTTTAGTGCACGAAACGTCATTATATGTAAAACGGTTTTCCCAAATATGAAATCAGCTGCGTAGGTCTACTTTTCTAAATAATTTATTTCACATCCAATGGCTGCAGTTAACAGTTCCACGTAAATAAATGTAGTACAACCTTCTGCAGACAGCTCTGTTCCAAATTACTATGGCCAAATTGCAACTGAAACATCGACAGGTCTCAGTCATGGTACAAAAATATGCGCCGTTGTTGAATTATACATAACTTGGCTCCGTCTCCCACGCGCTGTGAGACGGTAACTTGAAATCTGTAACTTTGCGGCGCGTCCCGCTTGCAGCCGCTGCATTAATCACTGGAGTCCACGCGTAACAAGCAACTCTGCTGCCAATTAGTGACGCCAGTGTATCGCAGGTGCGTGTTGCGATATTTTGTGCTAGGATGTAGCGCGAGCTGCAGACGTGTGAATTGAGTGCCATATCCCCCCCAGTTGTTGGCAAAACACCGTTCATGCATTAAATTATTACGCTCATATCTCCTGCTCACATTTTTTTATTACCACTATTAAATGGAGGCACGGGTGGCTGCTACATATTGTTGTTGTATTTTACTTCTTTGTTTGTACTACACTCTTTGCAGTTCTCGGCTGTGATGTTTACGGCGATCAGATTTGATAAAAAAGTATATTAGTCACTGCTGTTCGTGTGACATTATACATCGGAACATAAAACTTCAATGGTTCGTTGAGAACTAAGAGTAACGTAAACGCTTCAGCAACAAAACATATTGAAAATGAACTCGTTCTCTGTTGTAAGACCAGTATATACTGCGAGACATCCAGCAAATGCGAACGCAAACTGCATTTTATACAATTTATAGTAACGTGTGTTATCTTGTCTTCTTTCTTCTTCTTCGCTTCATGGAGCAAGGTTGTGGCCTGTTTCGTCTTTACTGAAGCTATCAATTTATAAGTTGACCTGTATCTGCTAATGGTTTACTTGCATGGAATTGTTTGGCGAATTATATGTTTTCGGCTTCGGTTCACTACAAACCAGTTTGAACGAAAATTAAATCTTCCATTTTCCACAGGAAGCATACAATCTGCTCACGACTTTTCCGTAAGTGCTTAGTGTTACTTTTTACCAATCAAAAGGTGAAGTTGCTTTCGCGACCGTAAGTGACATGGTACGACCCGCCATTTAATCATGTTGTACACAGTATCTTGAGGCTGATATCATCATTCTTTCAGTAAATTTACTCAATGTTAAGATTGGGACTCCACACCTACCGTTGGATGCAGTATCAGTCTACCACCAGGCCTGATGCGAAGCACGAGTTTCAGATGAGTGTACGTGACCTCACTGCGGCATTTTTCATAACGTATGCATTTTTCTGTCATTATGCTCTGTTTAGAAAGATACATCATAACTCTCATAGTTGTAGCAGATAGCTAGCACAAAAATCGTATTACTCGTACTATGACTTTTTTTCGGCGCCTCTTCAATTATTTTCGTTCCACCATTACCTCTTCGTGTAGTTTTCACTGTACCGCAGTTGAATTAGTCTCGATGGATGCAAGAATTTCAGTGATGTAATACTATTCAACTTCAATCTGATGTAACGTTCCGTGCCTCTGGCTGCCACGATACAGATATCTGAAGCCCCTGTACCGAGAATTGCTCGATCAACACATACAGAATCAATGGGAAAGCTACCTGAGAAACCACCTACAGACCGATGTGTGGGATAAACTGTTCAAAATCGGTCAGAAAATAAAAAATCCAGTCGTTTTGCTTACAATGAGAACTGAAGATGGATTGATAACTCGTGGGTGATAATAGTCTGCGGAATAACTCTTCGCAAGCTCCTCCCGGACGACGATCAAGATGTAACCACCTTCACAGGCAGTTTACATATGATCTAAGTAACGAGTACACCAGTACTTTGGTAACTACACCGTACGAGGTAGACCTACCCATGACGGAACTAAAAAACGGAAAAGCTCTAGGACCAAGTAACATTCATGCCGACGTTCTCAAACAAATAATACTATAAACTGTTTTGTTCCTAAGCAGAATGCTGAACGATTCCTTAGCACTAAAACTAGCATTAGTCCAGGGATAAAGATCCGGCTAATCCCAAAAGCTATAAACTAGTCTGTTTCTATGACGCCCTTGCAAAAGTTTAGGAAAGCTTCTTTGTGACAGGTTGCACGCGCACAGAGGACTTCACGAAATTAATCAGTGCCAGGGAAATGTATTGCAGACGCATGTAACAAGGTACCCGAAATAGTACACACATGTAACATAAAATATACAACTGCAATGGCTCTGAGCACTATGGGACTCAACTGCTGTGGTCATCAGTCCCCTAGAACTTAGAACTACTTAAACCTAACTAACCTAAGGACATCACACACTTCCATGCCCGAGGCAGGATTCGAACCTGCGACCGTAGCAGTCACGCGGTTCCGGTTTGCGCGCCTAGAACCGCGAGACCACCGCGGCCGGCTACAACTGCAATGCTAATTGAAAACGCGGGAAAATTTTATAATTTGTGGTGCCCTCCGTTGTTTGCCCGGATGCGTGAACTACAGGACTTCCTGTCTCTATACTACAGCTTCATAGGTTATTATAGGCGTAGAGATGTAGAATGGTCAACCGGCAAGCAAAAAGTAGTAAAAAGAACTACCGAAGATAGCCCACAGGGGTCAATTTTCATGGCAGTATTTTGGTATTTGGCAGCCGAACGTCTTCCGTGCCTATTTTAAGAAGATGACCACGCCGAGCGGGTGGTGGCGTGTGCCGATGATGTCTTGGCTGTAGTGTCAGGAAACTCAGGAACTGAACTGGAGGAAATGACGAATGGGGTACTCTCCCGGAGGCAGCGGCGGTGCGCGGACAGCAAATGAACCTAGTTCCACAGAAAACTTCTTTCACACTCCTTAGAGGTCCACTTTCATTTCGTAGTTAAAGTAGGAAATATCTCCATTACCAAACGGTCACACGATACCTCGGAGTCCAGCTGAACGAAAAGCGTAACTTCACAACACACATTCAGACAATCTAAGCAAAGCAAGCCACATTATGTACAAAATTGCCTGTGCCTGAACTGATGACTACAGGCTACCGCTGCATGCAAAGAGAACATACCATGATTTCATCTTCATGTCCATCTTAGCTGTCGAGCAACTCTCTGGTTGCGCGGACTTCGGTGCACTCGGCACAGGAAAATTCTGCGATGTGCACACAGGAGTGTGCTCCTCAGACCCACTGGGGTTTTGGCACCAAGCCAATCGATGCTTTACTGATAATTCTCGGAATCTGGCCAGTAGACATTACTATAAGATGTCGTGCAGTGTCCTGCCGTTTACGTAGAGGCGGTTTGACAAAACCTCAACAAGTATTAAGGCAAACGCCCAAACCCTTATCTGGGAAGTGGGTACATCGTAGAAGGATTGGGACAACAGTGGAACGGACCGAAGAGTCCACCAACTTTTCCCTTGCGTTCAAGAACGCCTAGCTCTTGGCCATGTAAACCCAAGTTATGTCATGATACTTTGAGATAGGGCCCATATCCAGTTTAACAGTACAGGTTCAACAGGAGCAATTACATCTCTCAGTGCGGTCATATGGCAACACCCGACCACGTTATCTTTTAACTGTGACTCCTATGACGGAATTAGGGACCCAACAGAGACTAAGCTGCCAGTATGCGAACGTGCAATAAATCACAAATGGTGGACGATAATAGACGATATTGCTAGCCTCATTTCCCGGCGTGAAAATTATAAATATGCCAGGGCGAGGCAATTACAAAATCCTTCCCGTCTCGCACAAAATGAGCACAGTGCCACAGTGTGAGTAACGAAGTGCGAGGGATTGCATCCAGTGTTGCCGGTGACAGATGTGCATGTGCAACCAAGATCACAGCGCCACATGAGGCACCACCCGTAGTAACACATCAGCCCCATGGCAACTCAGCATCCAGTTCTACCTTCGTGACGGTGACGAAGAGCTGCGTGTCGGTTGGTGATGCATGACACATGAGGTTTAATCGAGTATCGTAAACAGTCCCGGTCCTTTTCCGAGACTGTTTTCAAACACGAAAAAACAAAACAAAAATGATTGTTACTGCAGAGATAGAACGCTCTTGCGACATTCCAGAGCTTTTACACATTTGTATATAAATACACTCATATTTTTAAGAGGGTAGTATCCATTCCAAGTGCTTCGCTCTGCCCAGAGCCTTCTATTGTTAAATGGCACATAGCATTGAACATAATCTGTTCAGTATTCATTATTTTAAACTTTCATTTTCTCCACTTTTAGCCAATACATATGCATATAGTCACTCAACTAATATTGTTACTGATATATAATACATATAAGACTAGACCAAAAAAGTAAAAAAGTGATAGTTGCAATTTTGTTTGTCTTGGAGAGGTACAAAAATGGCTCTGAGCACTATGGGACTTAACTTCTAAGGTCATCAGTCCCCTAGAACTTAGAACTACTTAAACCTAACTAACCTAAGGACAACACACACATCCATGTCCGAGGCAGGATTCGAACCTGCGACCGTAGTGGTCGCGCGGTTCCAGAATGTAGCGCTAGAACCGCTCGGTCACCCCGGCCGCCTTGGAGAGGTACAACCAACGATACCACACTCGACCCCGCCCCGTGCACGGGTGGTGGGGTCCACTTTGAAATCTTCAATAGGAACCCGTGTTTTTTATTGCAGATTACGATTCTACTGTAAAATCTGCATAGGTTTTGTCTGAAGCATTTTCTTCGTTTCACCACAGGTGGTGCTATAATCGGCACGTGGGATCAGCGTCCATGCTGTGAGTGTAGGACAAGTCAGTATTAAACGTCACAATTGCCAGTACACATACCTATAAATTGGAGAACAGACGTGCAGGTGGACGATGAATGTTGCAACCACAGGACAAAAAACTCAAATGATCCTGATTTACGGAGAATGTAGGAGCAATGTTCAGGTTGCTGTTGCCTTGTATGCAGAGCGTTTTCCAGAGAAAGCTCGCTCTCGTTCGTTCTTTTACAAGTCTGTGGACCTTTAGCTTTCTTAGTGCAATTTTTCTTAGTACAACGAGGAAGCTGAAGAAGTGCTATTGTTATGTCTTATACGAAGCGAAAACACTGGCATCGTAGCGATTGTAGTGAAGGAACCACTTCTTGTGGGGACAACAACATTTTACTCGATTTACAAACGAAAATGTCAACCGTCGCGTAATCTAAACGTGCAGGTCGAATAAAGGATCAAATATAAGAAAAAACAGTCGAGAGCAAAGTATGGTATGGTGATACCAACACAGTGAAGGGAGTTGCGGCGGCTAACAAGGGCAAGAGGCCTATCCGCAATGGCGGAGACTGAACGGTGGCAAGTTTTATGATGGTAGCTGGCTGCATGATCACACTGCTACGTGTTTAGCGATGAGCAAGATCGCTGGTGTGATGGAGCACATAGTGTGATCGGTATCTGCAACACAATGTCTCACAGTCGGTCATCAGCACTAAGACTAGGTTGAAGAAGATTTTATAATCATATTTAGACCTGCCCCCTGACAGTCATTCGTTCTATCGTCCCTTCAGCCGCAATTTTCAGCGGCGAATCATGTCGCAGTATGTGTCCAGCCGTTTGTCTCTTTTTGATTCGTTGTATGTTAGACAGTTCCTCTCGGTGAGTCGTTGCAACCCCCCCCCCCCCCCCCCTTGAACCATGGACCTTGCCGTTGGTGGGGAGGCTTGCGTGCCTCAACTATACAGATAGCCGTACCGTAGGTGCAACCACAACGGAGGGGTATCTGTTGAGAGGCCAGACAAACGTGTGGTTCCTGAAGAGGGGTAGCAGCCTTTTCAGTAGTTGCAGTGGCAACAGTCTGGATGATTGACTGACCTGGCCTTGTAACATTAACCAAAATGGCCTTGCTGTTCTGGTACTGCGAACGGCTGAAAGCAAGGGGAAACTACAGCCGTAATTTTTCTCGAGGGCATGCAACTTTACTGTATGATTAAATGATGATGGCGTCCTCTTGGGTAAAATATTCCGGAGGTAAAATAGTCCACCATTCGGATCTCCGGGCGGGGAATACTCAGGAGGACGTCGTTATTAGGAGAAAGAAAACTGGCTTTCTACGGATCGGAGCATGGAATGTCAGATCCCTTAATCGGGCAGGTAGGTTAGAAAATTTCAAAATCGAAATGGATAGGTTAAAGTTAGATATAGTGGGAATTAGTGAAGTTCGGTGGCAGGAGGAACAAGACTTTTGGTCAGATGAATACAGGATTATAAATACAAAATCAAATAGGAGTAATGCAGGAGTAGGTTTAATAATGAATAGGAAAATAGGTCTAGGGGTAAGCTACTACAAACAGCATAGTGAACACATTATTGTGGCCAAGATAGACACGAAGCCCACACCTACTACAGTAGTACAAATTTATATGCCAACTAGCTCTGCAGATGACGAAGAAATTGATGAAATGTATGATGAGATAAAAGAAATTATTCAGGTAGTGACGAAAATTTAATAGTCTGGGTGACTGGAATTCATCAGTAGGAAAAGGGAGAGAAGGAAACACAGTAGGTGAATATGGATTGGGGCTAAGAAATGAAAGAGGAAGCCGCCTGGTAGAATTTTGCGCAGAGCACAACTTAATCATAGCTAACACTTGGTTTAAGAATCATGAAAGAAGGTTGTATACATGGAAGAACCCTGGAGATACTAAAAGGTATCAGATAGGTTATATAATGGTAAGACAGAGATTTAGGACCCAGGTTTTAAATTGTAAGACATTTCCAGGGGCAGATGTGGACTCTGACCACAATCTATTGGCTATGAACTGTAGATTAAAACTGAAGAAACTGCAAAAAGGTGGGAATTTAAGGAGATGGGACCTGGATAAACTGGAGGAACCAGAGGTTGTACAGAGTTTCAGGGAGAGCATAAGGGAACAATTGACAGGAATGGGGGAAAGAAATACAGTAGGAGAAGAATGGGTAGCTTTAAGGGATGAAACAGTGAAGGAAGCAGAGGATCAAATAGGTAAAAACACGTGGGCTAGTAGAAACCCTTGGGTAACAGAAGAAATATTGAATTTAATTGATGAAAGGAGAAAATATAAAAATGCAGTAAATGAAACAGGCAAAAAGGAATACAAACGTCTCAAAAATGATATCGACAGGAAGTGCAAAATGGCTAAGCAGGGATGGCTAGAGGACAAATGTAAGGCTGTAGAGGCTTATCTCACTAGGGGTAAGATAGATAATGCCTACAGGAAAATTAAAGAGACCTTTGGAGAAAAGAGAACCACTTGCATGAATATCAAGAGCTCAGATGGAAACCCAGTTCTAAGCAAAGAAGGGAAAGCAGAAAAGTGGAAGGAGTATATAGAGGGCCTATACAAGGGCGATGTACTTGAGGACAATATTATGGAAATGGAAGAGGATGTAGATGAAGATGAAATGGGAGATATGATATTGCTTGAAGAGTTTGACAGAGCACTGAAAGACCTGAGTCGAAACAAGACTCCCGGAGTAGACAACATTCCATTAAAACTACTGACAACCTTGGGAGAGCCAGTCCTGACATAACTCTACTATCTGGTGAGCAAGATGTATGAGACAGGCGAAATACCCTCAGACTTCAAGAAGAATATAATAATACCAATCCCAAAGAAAGCAGATGTTGACAGATGTGAAAATTACCGAACTATCAGTTTAATAAGTCACAGCTGCAAAATACTAACACGGATTCTTTACAGACGAATGGAAAAACTGACAGAAGCCGACCTCGGGGAAGATCAGTTTGGATTCCGTAGAAATGTTGGAACACGTGAGGCAATACCGACCCTACGACTTACCTTAGAAGAAAGATTAAGGAAAGGCAAACCTACGTTTCTAGCATTTGTAGACATAGAAAAAGCTTTTGACAATGTTGATTGGAATACTCTCTTTCAAGTTCTGAAGGTGGCAGGGGTAAAATACAGAGAGCGAAAGGCTATTTACAATTTGTACAGAAACCAGATGGCAGTTATAAGAGTCGAGGGGCATGAAAGGGAAGCAGTGGTTGGGAAGGGAGTGAGACAGGGTTGTAGCCCCTCCCCGATGTTATTCAATCTGTATATTGAGCAAGCAATAAAGGAAACAAAAGAAAAGTTCGGAGTAGGTATTAAAATCCATGGAGAAGAAATAAAAACTTTGAGAGAGACAGAAAAGGACTTGGAAGAGCAGTTGAACGGAATGGACAGTGTCTTGAAAGGAGGGAATAAGATGAACATCAACAAAAGCAAAACTAGGATAATGGAATGTAGTCGAATTAAGTCGGGTGATGCTGAGGGAATTAGATTAGTAAAAGAGTTTTGCTATTTGGTAAGCAAAATAACTGATGACGGCCGAAGTAGAGAGGATATAAAAAGTAGACTGGCAATGGCAAGAAAAGCGTTTCTTAAGAAGAGAAATTTGTTAACATCGAATATTGATTTAAGTGTCAGGAAGACGTTTCTGAAAGTATTTGTATGGAGTGTAGCCATGTATGGAAGTGAAACGTGGACGAGAAATAGTTTAGACAAGAAGAGAACAGAAGCTTTCGAAATGTGGTGCTACAGAAGAATGCTGAAGATTACATGGGTTGATCACATAACTAATGAGGGGGTATTGAGTAGAATTGGGGAGAAGAGGAGCTTGTGGCACAACTTGAGTAGAAGAAGGGATCGGTTGGTAGGACATGTTCTGAGACATCGAGGGATCACCAATTTAGTATTGGAGGGCAGCGTGGAGGGAGACCAAGAGATGAATACACTAAGCAGATTCAGAAGGATGTAGGTTGCAGTAGGTACTGGGAGATAAAGAAGCTTGCACAGGATAGAGTAGCATGGAGAGCTGCATCAAACCAGTCTTAGGACTGAAGACCACAACAACAGCAACGAGCCGTTGCAGGACGTCATTGCTTATTCTATCAACCCAGCTCAACTGATGGTCGGTAGTATCCTGTAAATCAAAATTCTGTTTCTACTAATCGTTTTATTTCTGTCTTTCCATTGCCGATACTTCACACACAGGCAGAGTTCTGCTCCAGATCCGAAATATATCTTTTCATGAATCATTTTCTGCTCTCAGGTTCCACTTTTCTGGATTTTAGCTGGTTTCCTTTTTTTTTAGAAAGCCCATTTGGTTTTTTGCAGTCTTCGACACAACTCGTTTCTTGCAGTTTTCTTCTTTATATATTCTACATCCCATACACAAAATTTCATCCACCTACACAAGAGTCTCTTGCCCAAGTCAACCATTTAGCTATAAGGCAGGTCCATCTGCTACACACACTATTACCTTCATTTTCTTTTTGTTTATTTCGGCAGCCATTGGCATGTTTTGTGTGAACCTTGTCATATTATTTTATGTCAGCATTAAGTACTGGCACTATCGAGATAGTGCGTTATTTCCTACACTGTCACCTCAGTACACAAATTAAATATGAGGAGTGACAATGAACAGCGCTGGCTTACATCTTTCCTGATTTCGGCGACATGTCTCGTTCCGTCAGTGCTAACTTCTTTTCCCGTATCTGATTCTGTACTACCTGTGCCTAAGAACGGAAAATATTTCATTCCCCAGTATCAAGAGCATTTTATAAATTTTTTTTCATGTTTCTCTTAAATTTGTCCTCTGTTACTAGTAGCAGTATTCAGCTTTCTTCTCGAACGACCTTCACACTACTTTCCAAACTAGAACACTGGTGAATAATTTAAGCACATGATGATTTGAAACATGTAAACATATGCATGTTTTAAACTGTTAATATATGTGCCGAGAGAACCCTCTACCTTACGAGATGTACACTCGAATATGGTAAGTATTCTCTTCCTGGCTGACTGGCTATCTGGCGTTAAAGATGTAAGAAATCAGAAAAGGTCACTAAAGTTGGTATCGAAATGCAGGACATTAAATAGACTCCATCAGGCACTGATGCAGGGCGAGGGATGGTAGTGGGAAGGGGTCCATGGCCTCCATCCAAAATAAAACTTTAGTGCATTATCTGATCAGAAGCCTCCTGCGACTCCTATGTAATATGGAATTTACCGTTAGATGTCACGAGAGGCGGACACGTCAGTATAAAAGGAGACGAGGAGTATTCTTTTGTAAATAGAGAAGGAGCAACAGCAAAATGGGTCGGTCGGGACAGCTCACTCCATTTGAACATGGACTAGACGTTGGATGTCACCAACTAATTTCGAGTTAGGGACATTTCAAGCTGCCCAAGTGGTTGTGAACTGGAAACGGGAAGGTAAAAGGACGCCTGAGGTAAGACCAGGCAGACCTCAAGTACTAAGGGAAAGGGACCACAGCACATTGCGTGCGAGTGGTTGTAAAAAATTGTATGCAATCATCGGAAAGGACCAGTTGTGAGTTACGAAGTGCTAGTAGCAGTCCAACTACCACAGTCACTGTGCGTAGGGAA